>NW_008345224.1:279672-283460 GCF_000622305.1 Nannospalax galili
TATATATATATATATATATATCTTCTGTTATTATGGATTGTTTGGGCTCAGGATACAAAACAAACATGTCACTCAAGGTTCTAGAATACTTTTGAAACCAAAGGACTTCAGATGATTAGTGTTGTCAACTTGAGAGAAGTTAGAATCACCTGGGAGATGGGGCCTGTGGGCAGGTCTGTGGGGACTGTGTCTTATGTTAATTGATGGAAACCCAGACCACTGTGGGTGGAACCATTCCCTAGGCAGGGGGTATTGGCTTGTGTAAGAGTGTAGAAAGCAAGCTGAGCACTAGCAAGCGTGCAATGATTCATTCTCTCCTCTGTTAACTATGGATGTGATGTGACTAGCCTTTTCAGGTTCCCACCTCCTTGATTTCTGTGCCATGGTGGACTGTAACCTGGAACAATGAGCTAAATAATCCCCTTTTCCTTAAGTTGCTTTGGTTAGAGCAATGGGAAAATAGCTGAGGCTAGGACTTTGGCAGCCTCAGGAGGAAGGACTTCTGACAGTCCCTCGTCTCGTCTTCCCTCAAGGAGAAAGGTAGAATGCTCTCTTTGAAGTTCCCTTATCTGGGTCTCTCCCAGAAAAAGCACAATTACATTTGATTCACTTCTTCCACCTCACACCAGAGATCTCATTCACCAGGAAAAACTTACAGCATTGTACTAAGGGCTGAGAAAAGTTACCTATCATAGTCTTGAATACCCAAAACCACACGTGGAGTGAGTACTACAGCTGGGCCTCAGGGGAGGTGGGAGGCCCTTTCCAGAGACAAGCTTAGAGTAGGTGACCACAGTTCCAACTTATAATATGTGATCACAGTTCCAGCTCACAGGTTCACATAAGGGGGCCACAACTCTGGCTCTCTGGAGGGGACCACTGGTTTACTTTTAAAGACATACTATTTTTAATTATGTACACATATGAGTATTTGCAGGTGCCCAAGGAGGTCAGAGACTTTGGATCCCCTGGAACTGGAATCACAAACAATTTTGAGCCTCCTGATATAGGTTCTGGGAACCACACTCAGGCCCTCCACAAGAGCAGCAAAGTGCTAACCACTGAGCCGTCTCTCCAGTCTCTCGTACTGGTTTATTGACAGCTTATCTCAGCTGATAGAAGTCTTCATAGGTGGAGGGAGAAATTCCCTTCCCTACACTTGCTGTGAATGAGCTATGTCAGAAAGGTAGATGGGCACATTTGTGTCTTTGTACAACGTCAGATATTATTAAATAATCTACTCAAGCCATGACAACTTTGTTGTCTGGAATTCACCAGGTATTGCTGATTTCACTTGCTGGACATGGCCATCAGCAATCACAAGTTTTTTTACTCCAATATCATATCTTTTTCTCATATCATAATTTACACTGTAATGCATGCATGTATCTGCACATACAAACACATTATCTATATATGCTGCAGAACAGCTTGGAAGGGTTTCAAAAAGCTGCAGAGTTAATAGGAGCTAAAGATGCTGGTAGCAACAGATACCTAGGAACCAGGTAAGAAGAATCACAGACTTCAGGCTGCTCAGCGATGCTCCAGGTTGAAAGCTGTCAGATGCTGTTCCAGGTGGCAGGCAGTTCTGAATGTCAATTTGAAGCAGCTGAGTGTCACAGCAGGTGACATGTGCTTGAGCTGGGGCTTGGGGACAGAGGCAGAGGTCCCATGCTGTGCCAGTTGTCCTGCTTGAGGCTTACAGTGGGTGATGGGGTGACATGTGAGAATGCTTGCCATACCTTACTTAGTCATGGGGTGTTCCTTTTACAGTCCAGGAAAGGGGATTATATCTGAAGCAACTGATGTGTTTGTGTGTCTGGTGTCTCTAATAGGGTTTGATTTATTCTTGGGTGTCATTAGATATTGGCATAATTAAATTATTTATCAGTTTGTTCCTCTTGGCGTGCTGGCAGATAGTGGTTGTTTCCTTGTGTAAACAAGATTTAGAGTCATTCTATCTTGTCACTTAAGCTCAAAATCGAGTAACTCAGGTCAAAGCTGTCACTTCATAAAATGAAGTGATTCTAAGGTAGGGACAGCCCTAGATCTGCCAGGGACAGAGTAGTCCAGAGAGCCCAGCCTGCCCTCCTCACCACTTCAGGAAGTTCTGACATATCAATAAATGAAATAATAGAGTAGCTAGGATTCTCTCCAAAACAACAGAGGTATAAAATGGACAACAATATATATGAAGGGTAGGGGGATGGAAGGAATGTGAGAGCTGGAGGGAGGGGTGGAGTGTTGTGGAATGCTGTGCTCCCGGCTTGATGTAGCTGTTGCAATCTCGAACTCTCAGCAGCTGCACAAGATCGTCACAAGACTGGGCCCACTAAAGTTCTGGTCCTGTCATGGAGTGAGGAAAGGCTCTCGAGGCCTGACTCCTCAATGAGGACTTCTAGACAGTTAATGGAAGAGATCTTTTCTTCAGTGGTGTAGCCACCTAGTAAGTGCCAATGCTCCTGTAAACAACTCCTCACACATGTTTCTGTAAGTAACCCTAACAAAACTCACTGAGTCGCACACACACACACACACACACACACACACATACACAAAGACATGCACTGAAAGAGGGACTAGTTAGGAAGGCAGAGGGGATTAGTGAGAGTGGGAGGGAGGGGAGAGGGTAACTGGGTGAATATGATCAAAGTACATTATATTCATGTATGTCATAATGTCATAATGAAGCCTATTATTTTGCATGATTAATATAGGCTATTGAAGAAATTCTAAAATTTTTACTTTTATTTTATGTGTATGAGTGTTTTGCCTGCATATAGGTAAGTGTACCATGTGCATGTAATGTCCACAGAGGTTAGAAGAGGGCATCAGGTCCTCTGGAACAGGAGTTAATGGTTATTAGCCACCATGTGGGTACTGGGAACTGAACTTGGGTCCTCTGCAAGAACAACCTGTGCTCTTAGGCACTGAACCATCTCTCCAGTGAAAAAGAGATTGGCAGTTGTTGAATGCGGATGGGAGATACGGGATATTTCATTGTGTACATCTGTTTTGTGTATGTCTGAATTTTTCCATTAAAAGAAAGAAAAGATTATAAAGGAAGGGCTTGGGATCAAAATGAGTTCAGGTCCTGTTCTGCCACAGCAGTCACATGAAAGCATAGGCAAGTTCCTTAACCTTTCTGAACCTGCAGTTTTCCCATCTATAAAATGGGTAAAGTAGTATGCACCTACAGTGTTATTAGGCTAAGTTGGGTAAATTGATATTTATAAATCTCATGAGATGGTTCAGTTGGTAAACTCCTTGCCACACATGAAAAAGGACCTGAGTTTGGTCTCCCAGAATCCACATGCAAAAGCCAGGCATGGTAGAATGTGTTTGTAACCCCAGCACTGGAGAGGAGGAGACAGGAAGATCCCTGTAGTTTGCTGGCTGGTCATTCTAACCAAATCAGTGAAGACTGGGTTCAGTAGGAGAACCTTTCTCAAAATAAGGTGGAGAGGCCCTGGAGTGATGGCTCAGTGATTAAAAGCACTGGCTGCTCTTCCAGAGAACCTGAGTTCAGCTCCCAGCACCCTTATGGTGGCTAACAACTGTCCAAAACTGCAATTTCAGGGGCTCCAGCACCTACTTCTGGGCTCTGCAGGCTGTGCATTACATGGGTACACTTAAATAGCTGCAGGCTAAACACTCATACACATAAAAATACAATAATTTTTAAAAATTTTAAAATAAGATGGAGAGTGATCAAGGAACATACCCAGTGTTGACTGATAGCTTACACACACACACACACACACACACACACACACACACACACACAC
>NW_008345224.1:283472-331861 GCF_000622305.1 Nannospalax galili
TTGCAGACATGTGAACACAACATATGAACATGGCTGTGGAATGTGGATTCAGGCTACCCCAAGTTCTAGGCTACAGTATGGTAACAGTTTTGTTGACTTTGTTATATGGGGCAAAGAATATGATGCTTGGGAAAGGCAGAAAGACCATGACAGGAGAAGGAAATGGGGCAAGTAGAAGGAGCTAGGAGCTAGGGGAGAGAGAGAGAGAAGGAGGGAGGGAGGGAGAGAGAGAGAGAGAGAGAGAGAGAGAGAGAGAGAAAGGAGTAGGAGACCACTGCTGTAGGGGCAGCTAGCTAGTCAGAGAAATAAGGTTAACAGAAAGAGGGAGGAAGAGGGGTAGAGAGGGAGGAAGGGGGGGACTTGAGTGAGACAGAGACAGAGACAGAGACATACACAGAGAGAAAGTGTGAGACTGAGAGACAGCTGCAGTTCAGAAGTGTCCACCAGGGCTGGGAGGTGCTGCCCTGGCAACCACAGAAGCTATGGCCTGGGGAGGTCTAGCTCTCCTGCTGCCCCTCAGAGGGAAAGCACCAAAGCAGAGACAGCTGGAAGGATCCCCAGACACAGACGCGCTTGGGTGGGAGCAAGGCTGGGGAGGTCAGATCCGAGGGATGGGCTTGTAGGAGAAGGGCAGGCAGAGAGACAAACTGCTGGATGGAGGGAGGCCCCAGAGCTGGAAGTCAGCAGTGCTAGCAGCCTTTTAGGGGATCCTGGGGCCCTCCGTTTTCCTAACTCCCTCCCCTTCTCCCTCCCCTTCTCCTTCATTGGTGACACCCAGGATGCCCTCCCTGGGGCCGCTCCCTTTCCTATCTGTTTTACTTCTGACGGTTCACAGCAACAATTCTTGGAGCCCTTGTTGACAACTGGTAATTTGCAACAATCCTTTGAGTCATTTCAGACCTTGGTAAAAGTAACTTGCAAAAATCCCCAGAGGGGAGCAAGCCGTGCCCTGGGAGCAAGCAGTCCTTTTAAAAAAAGACCCTTTCCCCACATAGGCCTCAGTTCCTCTAACTCTCCCTCAGTTTCACATTGGAACTTTTATAGTAACAGAATAAAAGAAAGTCTTAAGTCAAAGCACTTTTCAAATACATTCAGGGCAGGATAGAAACACAAGGAAAAGCATGGGGACATGGGAAGGAGTGCCCCACTCAGGAGTCTGGTAGAAGTTTCCTCTGAGAATCAAGAATTTATCATAACTAATATTTACTTAAGGCCTTCCCAGGTATAAACCTACAGTTTTCTAGTATTGGCACCAAAAACCCCATTCACAGTAAAAGATGTGCCTTAAACCCAATGTGACTTTTGGTTTTACCTTGTCAGATTATATGCCCATTCAAGGCACCTCAGAGCCGCAGTGTGATCTCACTTACCAAAAAAAGAGAAAAAAGGAAAAAAGTTTCCTAGCATTTCCTCTGAGACTTGATTTGAGGGCTGCTAAAATGGTACATAAGGCTAACGCTAAAACACTTAGTTGTGACTCTCCCTTGAGAAGCCATGCCCACTTCTGGGTCTGTCTTATCCTTTTCCTGAGTGTCTCTTTTTCTCTTAACCCTAGTAATGAATACAGATGTTAAACATGTCTTTTAATAGGGTTGTGGATAGGGCTCGCCGAACAAGTATGTGAGCTCTTGAATATGATGTTCCAGAACCCATGTAAAAAGCTGGGCACAATGGCGCAGGTCTGTAATCTGTGCTGGCACATGGACACAGCCCACAGGCTTGTTGGCCAGCCAGGCTAACCAAATAGACAAGCTCTAGGTTCAGTGAGAGGCCCTGTCTCAAAAAATAAGGCAGAGAATGATTTGAGAAGGTGTGCTGGATAGCTTTAGTGTCAACTTGACATACCTGGGTTGAGGGAGCCTCAATCGGGAAATTGCCTCTATTGGACTGGCCTGTGGCCATGCCGGAAGGGCATCTTCTTGATGAGTGATGTGGGAGGGCCCAGCCCACTGTGGGTGGTGCCACCCCTGGGCAGGTGGGCCTGTGTTGCATAAGAAAGCAGGCTGAGCAGGGGCCAAGAGAGCAAGCCTGTAAGCAGCTGAGTGATGTGGGAGGGCCCAGCCCACTGTGGGTGGTGCCAACTCTGGGCAGGTGGGCCTGTGTTGCATAAGAAAGCAGGCTGAGCAGGGGCCAGGAGAGCAAGCCTGTAAGCAGCGTTCCTCCATGGCCTGTGCTCCAGCTCCTGCCTCCAGGTTCCTGCCCTGAGTTCCTACCTTGGACTCCCTGATGAACTGTGTGCGACCTGGGAGATGTAAGACAAATAAACTCTTTCCTCCCCAGGTTGGTAGTGGTCAGAGTGTTTTGTCACAGCAATGAAGAACAGACTAGGACAGAAAGCATTGATGTGGTGCTTCTCAGGCATGTGCACACATATGTTGTCCTAGCTACTCTCTAGTGCTGTGATGAGCACCATGACCAGAACCAACTTGTAGAGGGAGGGAAGGGTTTATTCGGCTTACGTATCCCAATCACAGTTTATCCTTGAGAGAAGCTAAGGCAGGAATCTGGAGGCAGGAGCTGAAGCACAAACCATGCAGGGACACTGCTTACTGGCTTGCTGCTTGGCCTAAACTCAACCTGCTTTCTTATACAACTCAGGACCACTTGCCCCAAGCTGGCACCACCCACAGTGGCCTGGGCCCTCTCACATCACTCAACAATCAAGAAGGTATCCCATAGGCATGCCCGCAGGTCAATCAGAGGAAGTTCCTCAATTGAGGCTTCCTCTTCCTGGGTGTGTCAAGTTGACAACTGAAACCAACCATGACCCATGAATACACACACAAACATGCACACCTCACCCCACAAAATATTTTAATAAATAGTTGTTCTTTGAGAAACCCACACCCATGTCTCTGGTGTGTTCTGTTCTTTCTTTGATGACTCCTCTATGTTTAATAAAGTCCAGCTCTGCTTCAGACTGGCTTATCATGAAATTCCTTTCTGTGTTGAAGCCAAGGATCTGGTTTCACCTGAGTAGAGGACCCTAAAAGATAAAGGGAACTTCTCAGGTTGTTGACAATGCAGAGCCGTGTCTTTGTTCCTGTGACTGCTGACACATGGATGGGAACATCAACTAGTCAGGGGGATTCTCTGTTGTAGGCCTTGGGTGCTGCCTTAGCCTTTGGATTGGGAGGAGCTATTCCATTCCTGGTAGTCATGGATGTCAGGTCAAACACAAGGGTGGGCAAGGAATGGCTATTAAGGATGTAAGGAAACAGGAAGCTGGAAAAGAGACAACAGAATGAGCAAGTTTATTAGGCAGAGGATAAACTTGACAGAGCACCTCCTCATGGCCCTGGGGTCCAGAGGAAGAAAGCTGCCCTTAGAGACTCAGGGTTTTTATACTTTGTCCTTCAGGGTGTGTCCTGTGTTTGGGATTGTGCCTTGGGGGAGGTGTAACTGTAGCAGCTTTGTGCCAAATGGGTAGCAGGAAGCCAGAGGCTGGCAATCACATGAGATGCTGGTCTCCAGCTACTTCTGCATTGGGGGCCCAATGTTTCTCCTTCAAAGGATGCTAAGGATGACCCAAAGTAATTTGTCTCTGGACCAAATTCCAACTCTCCACAGTCATGTGGAGCCCATCAGCCATATAGATCCTTTAATACAGTTGTGGCTTTTCTCCTGGGAACTTTAGTTCACACTTGTGCGTCAGTGTCTCATAGCAGCACGTATACTACTGTCACCATGCTGTTGTGTGAGACTTTTCCTCGGAAGACTCAACACACGTCTACCCCATATAAGTCATCTGTGACAGACCAAAGTCACAACTCCATGCAATGAAGTGAACCACTGAATTTGTCAGGATTACTTATAGGAGAATGAGTGAGGGGTCTCTTATGAGAGCATGGGTTCGTCAAAGGAGTTGCATCACTGAAAAGTTCATTCCAGTAGGAAGACGATTCATGGCAGTGTCGGTCCTACTGCTTTCTGCCTGCCTTGTGAGCACTTGGACAGGTAGGAGAGCCTCCACCAGGTGGCATGTCCAACTCTCTTCACCTACCAAGTATTTACTGTTCTATTGTCTTGGGGGGGGTGCTTGTGATTCTAGCTACTTGCCCCTCTCCAGGACCTGTAAAGTTCTTTACTTCTTCCCTTCCTCCCTCCAGGATGGAAATCGCTGCACAGCACATGGGTAGCCATGTGGCCCCAGGAGCCAACCGTCCTCATCCCTCACCTGCAAGGTCTCAGGTTTGGAGTTCAAGGGGGACACTGAGGTCGATTGTCCTTTGGGGTAAAAGATTTATCAGAAGACAGGCAGCTATGGTATGGCAGGGCTCTGGGGAGAGCTCAGATCCACAGGGCAGAATTAGGCAAGGGTGCCTTCTTACATGTCTCAGAGGAAGGAGAGTTTCATGCCATATGGTTGATGAACAGTACCCTGCACCTGGGCTCTTCTGATTCCTGAGTGGCAGGGGGAGGGAAGGGAATTTGGTGAAAGACGTGGGGAAGAGGCTTCTCTAGTGAAAATGTACACATTATACAGGTGAGTCCTTGACTCCCTCAGATGTTCCCCAGTCTGGCACCTTCGAGAATTGCACCTGTCATTCTATTGGAATCTAGGCTCCTGGGATCCTGTTAGGGGGGTTCTTAGAAAGGGACTTGCCAAATCCTTACAGTGTGTGATGCCTTAAGAAAGGGGCAACTGCAGGTGGGCGTGGCCTGATTAGCTGGCAGATGAAAACCTCCAACCCTTCTTTCCAAATCCCCAAAAGCTGGGGCCCCTGGCTCACATCTTACCTCCCTAACATTAAATTACCTTCACACACTTCAGATCATCTACTTTCTCCTACCCACAGCCTTCTGTCTGGTTCTTTGCAGAGGAAACCTGGATATCCTACAATTCCACTTAATTGGCACCCCTCGGATTTAGCATGAAATCTGAGGGCTAAGGGCTCAGCTTTACAAGACTATCTCCACTTCAGATGCCAAGCACAAGCAATAGGTCCTAAGGTTATCAGCGACATCTGCCTCACTGGGTTACAAATCCAGAGTTCCCACGACCCCCTTCTCAGGTTTGCTTATTCATTAGAGTGGTTCACAGAACCCATGAAAACAGCTTACTATTGCTGACTTATTACAAAGGATATTATAAATATTTAATGAAAGGCTTTAACAAAGAATATTTTAAATTTTTAATGAAATATTTTATTTCATTGCAAATGAACACTAGATGAAGAAATATCTAGGGTGGGGTTCAGAAGGTCCCTAAGTGCAGGCACTTCTATCTCTGTGGATTTGGAGTGAGCTAACTCCTGACCTGTAATGTGTTCTTGTTCATCAGTCTCTTCATCATTTTGAATTTTTGCAGAAGTTTTATTATATTGGTGTGATTGATTAAATGATTTTCTATTACAACTTTTACTTTATTTACTCTGTGTGTGTATACATGTATATCATGACATACGTGTGGACATCAGAGGATAATATGCTGGAGTCTGTTCTCTTCTTCCACCATGTGGGCAGGGATCGAACTCAGGTTTTCAGTATTGGGGCAACTGCCTTTATCACTAAATCATCTCGATGGCCTTAAATTTATTTTATTATTATCATTTGTGTACACACACACACACACACACACACACACACGTTCTCAAGCATGTGCATGCACTTGTGGAGATCAGAGCACAACTTTCTGGATTCAGTTCTCCTCTTCCACTGTGAGTTCCAGGGATCAAACTCAGGTCATCATGTCTGCATTGTAAGTGCTTTAACCACAGAGCCATCTCACTGGCCGGATAACATAATTTTTTTCTAGTTATGTCTATGTTGTGTGTCTGTGTGTGGGTGTGTGCACATGAGGGTGGATATCTGCAGAGGCCAGAGGTGTTGGATAACCCTGGAGTTGGAGTTGCAGGAGCTTTGGTGGTCCTGACCTGAAATACACATAGGGTGACATCTAGATGTCAGCTGGGGGCTACCATAAGGGCTTGATGGAACTGAAAAGTTTGGTTCTATAGAAACTGTCTTATTTTCTTTTCCTGTTGCTATGACAAAAACAAGTTAAGGGAGAAAGGTTTATGTAGCTCACAGTTACATTGTGGCAGCAGGAGCTTGAAGTAGTTGGTCACATTTTGTCTGCAGTCAGAAGAGAGCAGTGAATGAGTGCTCAGCTCACTTTCTCCATTTTATTTTTTAATTACAATATTTTATTTATCATTTTCGTTTTTTTGTGTATGAGTGTATTTTTTGCATGTGTGTAAGTACACCCATGTCATGCAGTGCCTATGGAGGCCAGAAGAGAGTGTCAGATCCCCTGGAACTGGAGTTAAAGACTGTTGTTAGCTGTCAAGTGGGTTCTGGGAATCGAATCCAGGTCCTCTGCAAGAGCAGCCAGTGGTCTTAACTGCTGAGCCATCTCTCCAGCCCCACTTTCTCCATTTTATACAGTCCAGGATGTTCTGCCGACAGTTAAGATGGATCTTCCCACATTAATGAACAAAATCAAGATAATCTCCACAGGTGTGCTCAGAAGCCCATCTCTCAGAGGTTATCTCCAGGAGGCCCATAACCCAGGTAATTCCAGATTCTGTCAGGTTGACAGTTAACACTGACCATCATAGAAGTCGGGTGTCATGAGTGTGCTGTGTCAGAAATATCAAGTGGAGTTCTCTCCTGACCACTCTGCTTACCTACTGGGACCTTTGTCTAGCTAGATGCACTTATGGAGGGCCAAGTCGAGGTCACCTGTGCGATCCTTTCACAGTGGACACACGTTTGGAAAGCTGTCTACAGAGTCACCAAGGACCAGTGTGCTAATGGCCACACATGTGAGCCAAATGAATGTCAGAGCTAACATTTTGTTGCAGGAGGAACTCTTTCATACCCTGGAGAAGGAAAGCGAGAAGAGACCAGTACGCTAATAAGATCTGACATTTCTAGATGCCTTGCTTTCTTTGACTGTGCTATTATCAATGTGTGTGTGTGTGTGTGTGTGTGTGTAGTGGTGTATGTGTATAGTACATGAATGTGAGTGTATGTGGTATGTGTGGTATATGAATGTGGGGGGTACATGCATGTGAGTGTGATATGTATGGTACATTCATGTGAGTGTGTGTGGTGTTGTATGTAGTGCATACATATAAGTTGTGCATGTAGTGTATAGTGTTGTGTATGGTGTTGTGTGTGGTGCATGCATGTGAGGGTTTGTATGATGTATAATGTTGTATGTGGTGGTATGTAGTGCATGCATGTGAGTGTGTGTTGTATGTGGTGTTGTATGTGGTGTGTGTAGTGCATGCATATGAATGTGTGTGGGTGGTGTATGGTGTTATGTGTGATGCATGCATGTGAGTGTGTGTATATATATGGTGTATAGTGCTGTGTGTGGTATTGTATGTGGCATACCTATGAGTGTGTGTGTATATTTGTATGTGGGGCCATATCTCCAGCCTCTATTATCAATATCTTTTAGTGAGACTGTGCAAAAGCTTTATCGGGTGTCACTATGAAGTCCAATGAAAACATTACCTTGAAGGCTTTAGGGATGTAGTTCAGTATTAAAGAACTTGCAAAGTCACTACAAACCAAAACAACAACCACAAAAAAAACCATTGAAAATACTCATCTTTCTATCTTCAGGTTATTTAGTTTCATTTATTTTCTGCAGGGCTGAGTATTGCACCGACTTATGTATGCCAGGCAAGGGCTGTGGCACTGAGTTGCACCCCAGCCCTTCTTTGGATGCATATTTTGCACTTACCTAAAAGTACATAATTTATTAATGCCCTAGTTCCCAGGGAAACTTAAGTAAATATACATATCCTGGGGGCTGCTGAGAAGGGTTTAGAATCATGAAAGGCTGGGACCTGCTGCCCTGCAGCCACCACTCTGTCTTCTAAGAGAGAGGCAAGGAAGCCCATGGTGCCACATGCTGACCAGCATCTCCAGGAGACGGAGGTGGGCACCAGCAAGGCTTAGGACAGAACTTCCCAGCAAATGCCATGGGGTCCTGGAAGGCTCTGGAAGGTGAAAATGTTGGCCTCTCTGCCCTTAGAGCAGATGCCAGGCACCCACAGTGCCTGGGCAAGTCACCTCCTTTTGACCCTGGTATGCCATGAGGTGTGGAAAGAAGGGCTGCTGCTACAACTTGGATTTTTTTGTGTGTATATGTGTACATGTCCATATATGTGTGCACACAGAAGTGCATGTGGAAGACAGAGGGTGGCATCAATCACTCTCCAACTTTATTTTATTTTATTTTATTTTATTTTATTTTTTGAGACATGGTCTCCCACTGAACCTAGGTATCACCAATTTGGCTAGACTGGCTGGCCAGTGAGTCTGAGATCCTTTTGTCTCCACCTCCCCAGTGCTGAGGTTACAGGTGCATGCTGCCACATCCAGCTTTCCATGTGGGTGCTGAGGGTTGAACTCAGGTCCTCATGCTTGTGTGGCAAGCACTTCACCCACTGAGCTGTCTCTCCAGCCTTTATAGTTTGGATCTTAAAAGTCCTCCCAAGGGGCTGGAAAGATAGCTCACTGATTAAGAGTACTGACTGCTCTTCCAAAGGACCTGCGTTTAGTTCCCAACACCCACAATTGGGTGGCTCACAACTGCTCATAACTACAGCTTCAAGAGATCTGACACCCTTTTCCGGCCTCCTTAGGCACCTGAACACCTGTAGCATTCATTTATACAGACACACACATATACACATGAACAAAAATAATAAAAATAAATCTTTTCTTGAAAGAACACTGGCTGCTCTTGAGAGGACCAGAGTTTGGTTCCCAGCACCCACATGGTAACTTTAGTTCCAGGAGATCTGATGCCCTCTTCTGGCTTCCACAGGCTTTGCATGCACAGGTGCACTTATATACATATAGGCAAATACTCATACACATAAAATAAAAATAAATTAAAAATTAAGAAAACTCTTCCCAAAGCCCATGTGTTGAAGCCTTGGTCCTCAAGCTCTGGTGCTAATGTAAGGTGGTGGAGCCTTAAGCACTGGGGCCTTGTGGAGGGATGCTAGGTTGTTGAGGGGATTTTTGGACCCTAGTCCCTTCCTCTCCTCACTCCAGACCCAAAGCCAGGAGCCACATAGGTAGCTATGCCATCTGACCAAGTTATGTAGCCATTTCATCTGACCAGTTATGTAGCCATTTCATCTAACCACGTTATGCAACGATTTCCTATGAATTGAAGCATTCTGTCCCACAGGCTCAGAAGACTTGGGAAGTTAACAAAACCTAGAAGTCTTAGAAAGCTGACACAGAGTCACAAGGTTATACAAACTGGCTCAGTGGCTAAAGACACTTGCTACCAAACCTGATGACCTGAATTTGACCCCAGGACCCACATAATAGAAAGAGAAAAGCAACTCTTGTAGGTTGCCCTCTGACCTCCACATATACACTATGGCACAAGTGTATGTGTGTGTACACAGGCACCTACACCAAATAAATAAAATGGAATAATTAATAAAAACCAAAAAAATGGGGTGAGTGGCTCATGAGTAACAACACCTGAAGCTGACCTCAGGCCTCCACATGTGTATGTACACATGTGTATGCACACATCTGGACATACACATGTGCAAAGAATGTGGCTCTATGCCAAACAGAGGTGCTCATGTGCAGTGCTAGGAACTTCCAGAAGTGGACAGCACCATTAACCATACAATCCCCTTTGGCAATTGGAGCAACAAATATTATTATCTTTTAAAGGATGTACACCCAGTTATTTTTAACTTCTTATTTATTGTGTGTGCTTGAGCATGCATATATGAAGTAAGTGTGAGTATGCACATGTGGAGCTCAGAGGACAACTTTGTCGAGTTGGTTCTGTCCTTCTGTCTTTACATGGGTTCCAAGGATCGAACTCAGGTCGTTAAGCTTACACAGCAAGCGCTTTTATTCTCTGAGCCATCTTGCTGGCCCCACACCTAGCTATTAATAATGGTCTCTCCTGGGAACTGAGAGGAACTGGGAGAAGGATGTGGGCGGGCATGCTTTTTGGCTTCCTATTCTTGTGTCTTATTTAAATGTTATTAAAACAGATGCATTCATTTTGTTATATAAATAATTTGGGGGAAGGGAAGAAAACACATTTGCTAGTTCTGCTCCCAGCATGCTGGATAGCTAAGTGACGTAACAGGAGAGGCTGAATGCTAGAAAAGAGTATGTGTGGGGTGCAGGATGAAAGGAGTTATAAATTCTACTCCTCCGATGTGTTATTGGTTCCTTTTGCTCTGGGCATCTTGTTCTTCCTTTCTCTTTCCGTCTCCTAGTCTTAATCTTCCTATGGTTAGCATGTGGCAAAGATGACAGGCTAGAGAAGGACTAGTCTTAGACACATCCCAGCTCACATTGCATTCCAGCTCCCATGCAAATGTCTATGGCTGCCCGCCCATCCCTGGCCACCCCTTAGGGCTATACCTGAAGTCCTGGGTGCTCTGCTGTCTGCCCTGGCTCCTGGCCTGTGGCACATGGCCTTCAGAGCCCAAGTTTCTTTCCCCAGAAGAGGGCAGGGGCAGTGCCAGACACAGCAAGTACAATCACTGAAGCCCCCAGGATTTGCTACAGTGGTGTTGAACTCAGAGTTGACAGATGGAGTCATGGGCAAACTAATTATATTTTTCAGGGATTTTTTTTCCTGGGTATTTGTGAGTCTGCAGGAGCTTAATTTATGTATTAATTACAACTTAGAGCTAAATGAGGGGTCTGGGGCACCTCAGATAGCCTGAGTTTTATTAGGAGACAGCACACATACTTGGCCTGGAAAGAAAGAACTTCTAGACCTTCCTTCTGAGAAGTCAGTGGGCCTTTGGCAAGCAGAACCCTCCAGATGGCCCAGGTGGGTGACCCAAGTGGAGCCATCATGGATGATGGGCCAGGCTTGTGTTGTACTTGTGGGCTGGGTGACATGCTGAGCTTCTCTGGGCACCAGCTCCTCTGAGGGAATTAGCCTTGCCTCTACACTCCAGAGCCCTAGCAGCTCAGCCTTGTGTGAGGCATTTCTCTGATTGGCTATGGGTGGCTGTGTCCCACTGGGCCTCTGCCTCTCTGTCCAAGGCCCAGAAGGAAGGCCTTTGATCTTTGTATGTAGGGACTGAGACTTCTGGAAGGGTGTCGTTCTCAGTGGGATTACTCCCTTAGAGAGCCTGACAAAGGAGGTTGGGCCCCACTAACCCAGACTGCTGGAAAGAGAGAGAGAGGAGTCTGTCTTCTCCTCTCCTCTCCTCTCTCTCCTCTCCTCTCATCCTCTCCTCTCATCCTCTCCCCTCTCCTCCCCTCCCCCCAAAAAAGAAAAACAGAGTGTACAGAGGAGGTGGTTGTTAAGTGAGCGAAGGCAAAGTTATCAGAGTTGGCTTTACCTGTTTCCCAATCGTCTTCTGGGCAGAACCAACAAATAGGTGACCTATGAATACCAGAGAGTCCCTCCCACTGACTGAAGTCACAGCTATCTGAAGGCTCAGCTTGGTTGAAAACCTTGGCCAGGATTTTTTAGTCTAATTTTCATTCCCTGACCCACCTGTGCCAGGCAGGCCCTCTGCCCATGGCATTCATGACTACAGCTTCTAACCAGCTGAGTTAATTGAGAAATCTGCATGGCCTTGGAAGATGCTGTTTTTTGTTTGTTTGTTTGTTTGTTTGTTTGTTTCTGGAGATGCCCCTAAGGCTGGGAATCCTTGTTAGTGAGATTCCATCACCTCTGTAGAGGTCTGGGCTCTGAATCAGTGGAACGGAAGCTAGGGGGATGTCAGGGGATGAAGGAGGGGTGGTGAGGGGCTCAGAGCTAGTAGGTTTCATTCCTGGTGCTCCATCTGTAGTTTGCTACCAGCTGTACTGCCAGTCTGTTTGTGTAGGGAGTGTGTGACAACAGCAGATCAGAGCAACAGGAGGCTCCATTCAGCTATTGGTTTTCCCCTTTACCCACCAACCAGCATGACCAGAGCCCGTAGAGCCGAGGGAGGCTGGAGAGATGGCTGCCCATAAGTAAAGTACTGCCTACGCGAGCATGAGAACCAGTGTTCCACCCCCAGAATCCAGGCACGGCGGTGTGTGTCTGTAATCCCAGTGCTGTAGAGGGGAGACAGGAGGATCCCTAGGGCTCATTGGCCAGCTAGCTTAGCCTAAATAGTGACCAGGCCAATAAGAGACCGTTTCCAAAAATGAGGTAGACAGCTCCTGAGGAATGACTTGATGTTGACCTCTCATGTGTACCCATCCACATGAACACGTATAATCAAACACACGAAGTCTGGCTTAAGGCACTGGCAGGACCAGATGAGCTATATGCTAGAATCCTCATGGAGTCAGGATTCATACATATGGTCAGACTCCCCAGGGGCAGGAGCAGATGCTGACCGTTGACCTCTGCAACTGCCTCCAACTGGTCATGACACCATCCCCTGAGAATCCTCAGCTTGCAGACTTCTGGCTTTGCCTGTCTCCTCCTTGGAGCCTCTGCACCAAGTTCACAGCCTTCTTTTTTTGTTTGTTTTTCTTTTTCTTTTGAGACAGGGTCTCATGTAGCCCAGGCAGGCCTTGAACTCACTATGTAGCCAAGGGTAACCTTGAACTTCAGATCTTTTGCCTCTACTTCCAAAGTTTTGGGATCATAGGTATGTAGCACCACCATGCCTAGTTTATGTAGTGCTGGGGATGGAACCTAAGGCTTCATGCATGCTAGATGAACACAATACCAACTGAGCTACAACCCCAGCTCACATCTTTCTTAAGATGGGGTGGAGGAAGCCTGCAAGATCCTCCAGGAGGGGTGGCTGGCATGTCTGACAGCCAGTGTTCTAGATGGAGGCTGTCTGAATGCATTTATCTCATCTCCTTGCATGCCGCCAGGCCCGAGACAAGACTAACCCTTCCTGACAGAATCAGTTCAGGCCTGTCCTCTGAGCAGGGCCCAGGGTAGGCAGAGTCTGGTTAAGGCAAGCTGGATGCTCTGGTCCTGATGACTAGGGATGCAGATACAGGGAGCCTGGTGGGCTCTGCGGTCAGGGCCAACCCAGGGGGCTGAGCAGGAGCTAGGAGAGGCTGCAGTTGGGCCCTGTCTCTGTAGTTGGCCCCAAGCCCAGGAAAAAGTAGAAAGAATAAGGAGACAAGCTTGCCTGTGTGTGTCTCTGTGTGTATGTGTGTGCATACATAAATATGTATGTGCTTGCACATATGTGTATATATGTTTATGTATGTTCATATGTCTGAATGTGTGTATGTGTATATATTTATTTTTATATGTGTGTATATGCCTATATTTGTGCTTATGTGTCTGTTTTTATGTATGTATATGTGTATGAGTATGTCTCTGTGCGTGTGTGTATAAATGCATGTGTGTGCATATGCGTGTATGTATGTATATATGTATGAGTGCATTTGTATATGTGGGAATATATATATATTAACTCTGACACAAAGCAGCCTACTCTGCTATAGGTAATATAAAGCTGAGCACAGCCAATTGCATGCGGAATATAATAATTAATGACTGTGCTAGTGGTTTATGTATTTCCTATACTATATATTTAATCATGAATTTAGAATGTACTCTTACATTACAGATGTTTACTTTAGGGGCCAGGGAGATGACTCAGTAGGTAAAGGCACTTGCTTCTAAGTCTGATGGCCTGAGTTTGATCCCTGGGACCTACATAGTGAAAAGTGAGAACTAAGTTACTATCTGATCTCCACCTGTGTGTTATGGCATGTGCAGCCCCGGTTACCCTCCAAATAAATAAATAAATAGATGATAGATAGATAAGTAAATAAACAAATGGAACTTAAAGGAAAATCAGTTTACTCTGAAACCCTGTTAAGTTGGCAGCAGCCTCATGCATCTTGGTCACCACTTCTTTTCTTTCTTTCTTTTTTTCAATTTGAGACAGTTTTATGTAGCCCAGTTTAGCCCAAAGATGACCTTGAACTTCAGATCCTTCAACCTCCAGCTCCTGAGTTCACGTACCACCATATCTGGTTTAGGTGGCCGAGGATTAAACTCAGATGCTAGACAGGCACTATACCAACTGAGCCACATTCCCAGCTCTTATCTACTGAGCTATCTCTCTAGTCTTTTTTTTTTTTTTTTTTTTTTTTTTTTTTTTTTTTTTTTTTAAGACCAGTTCTTATGTAGCCCAAGCTAATGCAGAACTCACTGTGCAGCCAAAGATGACCTTGAATTCCTGATCCTCTTGCCTCCATCTCTCCAGTGCTGGATTACAGGTGTGTACTACACTTCCAGCTCAGCAGGTAAAGGTGCCTGCCACCAAGCCTGATCACCTGAGTTTGATTTCCGGGACTCACACAGTGAAAGGAGAAAATCAACTCCCCCAAGTGTCAGCCCTACTCAAAAATAAATAAATAAATAAATAAATAAATGAATGAATAAATAAATAAATAAATAAATGTAACTTAAAATGCCAGGTGTGGTGGCTTATGCTTGTACTCCAGGCAGGGGAGACAGAGACAGGAAGATCCCCTGTGAACCCACACAGGGTTCACTGACCAGTCAGCCTGGTATACTTGGTGAGCTCCTGGCCAGTGAGAGACCCTGTCTCAACAAACAGGTGAATGGCACCTGAACAGTGACAACTGAGGTTGCCCTCTGGCCTCTGCTGTGTAACTTCAGGGAGGATGCCCAATCTTTTCAAGTATCAGTGTTCTCACCTGTAAAATGGGGCCAATCACATATATTTATAGAGGGTGCTGTGAGATTCTGGAAGAACTTTTTGGTGATCTAGTGACATAGCTGATGTCCCCAAGGGCAGCAGAGATGCTGGTACCCTCCTTACCTCTTTCCATTTGTCCCTTCAAGCCTGTTACCATTTTGTATAGAGGCATGAGATTTAAACTCTCTCTCTCTTTCTCTTTCTCTTTCTCTCCCCACCTCATCTATCCTTTATCTTTTTGATCACAGTGCTGGGGATCAAACCCAGGGCTTTGAGCATGTTAAGTAAGCATTCCACCACCTAACTACACCCTCAATCCATACCCTCCTTGGGTTATAAAGCTTAGATCAGATGATTCCCCTGTCTAGGAACCCTGCTGGCCTTTGCAGGCAGTAGGAACACTTTTGCTACCCTGGAGTTTTTAACTTACCTAGCAGGCAAGAAAAAAAGGGGGAAAAAAATTAAATAAATAAAAATTAAAAAAAAAAAAAGACAATAGCTGCCTGCTGCCACCAGGGGGCGCGTAGACAGAAGCGTCCAGAGCTGCACCTCATTGGGAACCCTTTTTCATTTGAATCCCAAGCAAGAAGGGGCACTTGCTTCAGGGTGCAGAGCCTGCTGGGCCACCAGATAGCAGGCAGAAGTCAGGAGGTGTGTTCTCGGGCGGCTGGGAGTCCGGCTGAGGTCCCAGTGGAGTCTGTTTGATTTTGCAGAGCCTGGAGCATGCAGTCCTGAGAGATTCTGCCTCAGAAACAGGATGGAAGGAGAGAACTGACTCCCCATACTGTCCTCTGACCCCAACATGTATGCGATGACATTCAGATGCACACGTGTTTAAACATACAATAATAATTACAATACATTAAAATATATAAATAAAAAATTTAAAAATGCCCAAAGAGAGGTAGAAATGAGCTAGGGAGCTGTTCAGTCAGCAAAGTGCTTGTCACACAAGCATGAGGGTCTCAGTTTGATCCCAAACACCCATATTAAAAGCCAGGATGGTGGCAGGAGCCTGTAATCCCAGTATTGGGGGTGAGGGACAGAGGAGACAAGCAGATCCCTGGGACTCCCTAACCAACCAGCCGTCCAACCTAGCTGAATCAGCAAACTGCAACATGTACGTACACAAACACCAACACAAACACACACACAAACACAAACACAAACATACACAAAGAGATTTGCTTGCAGAGGCAGCTGTGTGTGAGTTCCTCTACACTTGAGACACTCCCTGTCTCCTACCTTGGGTCTGAGACTTGCCTTACCAGCCCCCACACGCCTAGGAGCCAAACACAACAAATCTTTTCTGTGTCCACCTCATGCTGGCTTTATTTGTCTGGTAGGGTTTTATCCCTGCAGGTAGACTGGAAGTTCCCAGTGCCTGGGGCTGGAGCAGGAAGCATGGTAGAACAGTGCCTATGAGGGTCACTCAACATGTGGCAAAGGGACACTGAGGCAGCTGTCACATGGAACCCTCTTGGTATCAAGTGTCAGAGGAACAATTATCCCCATTCTACAGCCGAAGCTACTGAGACACAGAGGCAGTGCATGCCTAAATCCATAGAGCACAGAGCAGCATGCTGGCCTAGCTCAGGGGCTCCATAGCATCAATCTTTAACCTTTCTTTGTGCAAACAACCCCCTTTGTACCCTGATAAAGCCTTCTATTTTTCCTCTGAATAATTCTTTCATATATATAAAGTTAAAATGCACGAGGAATGTCTCATGCATAAAGGAAACTATTTTTTAAATGATTATCAACACCTGCACATTACTAAGACAGAATCTCATGGATCCCAGGTGGCCTCAAATTGGCTATGTAACAGAGGATGATCTTGAACTTCTGATCCTCCTGCCTCTACCTCCTGAGTGTTGGGATTATAGAAGTGTGCCATCAAGAATGGTTTATGCCATGCTGAGGATAGAACCAGGGCTTAGTACATGGTAGGCAAACACTCTACTAACTGAGCCACATCCCCAGCTCTCATGTGATATTTAAAATCAATATATTCCTTGGAACTGGAGAGATTGCTCAGTGGTTAAAACCATTGGTTGTTCTTGCAGAGGACCCAGGTTTGGTTCCCAGTACCCACATGTCAGCTAACAACCATCTGTAACTCCCATTCCAAAGAATCTGATGCCCTCTTCTGGCCTCCATAGCATGCATGGGTGCATTTACATGCAGGCAAAACATTCATATACATAAAAAATTAAAACATTAAATAAAAATTAATACTGTCTATTAGGCAGATTATGAAGGTTTACGTGTCATGTGACTCCCTACCACATATCTGTAGATACTGTCCCTGGTCATGAAAATATGTGTGATTCTTGATGTCTGGGGCTGCTTCCTGCTACCACTGTGTATGATGGGCCCTTGCTTCCTTCCCGATGGAAGGAAATGCCAAAGATTTTTCAGTGAGAGGTTTGTGGTTCTTCCCCATTCAGGTTCACAGACCCCCTCATTACTCCTACTCTTTTGGAGCCTGCTTGATTGATAAATCAAGTTCTCAAAGCCCTGGCACACAGCACTCCCTACCAGTCTGGGGCTCAGATGCCCTCACGTGGATGGAGTCCCAGGGGAGTGCACAGCCAGCTGAAAGACTCTTGCCCTTGCTTCCTTGTCTTTGCACTGGGTTACTGTCTGGGTCACTTGCATTCTTTACATGTTTCATGGTGTCACTTGGAAGCCTGGCTCTGTTGCTCTGAACAGGGACAGAGGCCATGGCTGTATGTGTTTCCTGTAGTCCTTTCCTGTGTCTGTGTCCACAGGGTGGACCCACTCAGTCAACTAGTTCTCCCTGCTGCATACAGAGTAACTTTGCCAGCTGACCTGTAGTCTTGGAGGCCCAGGCAGTATCTTTCAGTGGAGAATTCTAGAAGGGAAGAAGGCAAGGGAGTCTATTGCCCTGCCCACCCCCATGTGTCTACTATTGGATCTTGGGTGGGGTTGCTCAGGTACAGCACGTGGGGAGGCTCTCTGTACCCCCACATCTTCCTCCTCAGCCTCTAAACAACCTGCCCAACCCTGATAAATCAATTTCTGGACAATCCAGATGATTTGGGTTTCAGCCCCACTCTCCTGTCTGCCTTCTTCCCACATTCATATTGTTACTGGGGCTGTTGGGTCAGAGTCTGGACTCTGGCAGCCCTAAGAAGCTAGGCTCAGCCACCCATCCTCATTAAGCCAATTAAAGAAACAATTACTAGTGAAACTCAGAGGAAGGAGATGCATTCATTGTGGCCACATAGGGAAGAACAAATAAAGAGGTTCAGTGTCCCCTAAGTCCATTTTTGAGGTACTGACAGGAGGTTTAGGTTTAAGTAGAGGGTAAGAGATATATACAGCTAAGCAATCCTGGTCCAGATGTGGTCTAACCTATCCCTGACCTGTCATGTCATTGTGTCATCTCCAGTCTCTCCTGCAAGGTGGTCTGCCAAGTTGTCAGAACTGTGAAACCTCTTCCTGGGAGACAAGTATATTCTCCCTCTTTCTGACCCCAGGCTTTGGACTTTTCCTTCTCCTAGCATGAGACTTCTGGGGGAAATGTCAATTCTTCAGGGTCCATTGTCTTTGTAACCTGAGAGCCAAAGGGAGAGGCACAAATGCCATTTACTCCCTGTGAGTCTTCAGGAAGGGGCAGGTCTTGTGAGCCCTTCCTTTCTCTATGACAGGATGCTGACAGACCAAGTCCTGTACAGGTAAGTCATAACTGCTGTGAGTTCAGAATTCAAAGCCTGTGAGGTGTAGGGGCACAGGTCTTTGATCCCAGGCAGAAGCAGATGGATTTCTGTGAGTTCAAGGTCAGACTGGTCTACATAGTGAGTTCCAGGCCAGCCAGGATACAATTCCTGGCTCTTCTGTCACCTCTCTGCTTCTTGACCATTGTGAGCAGAACAACTCTATTAGCCACACCCTCTGCTACATGATGCTCTGAGGGATCAGGGACTAAAACCAAGACAAATCTTTCCTCCTTTTAACTTGTTTCTGTCTTAGGTATTTGTCTCAAAGGCAAAAAGCTATGAACACACAAACAAAAAAATTTTGACTTAGTTTTCAAAATCAGTTTTATCCAGAAATACTGCTTTTTTCTTTCAAGGATGAGAAATCTTGTGGGAATTGCTGCCTTGTCCCCAAGAATGACTCTAATGGAGGCCAGATCTCGATCTCATGCATGCATGAGTGTGTGTGTGTGTGTATGTGTGTGTGTGTGTGTGTGTGTGTGTGTTCAGTATGTGTGTGTGCAAGCCAGAGGTCAGTCTTGGATGTTGTTCCTCAGGTGCTATCTTACATTTTTTAAAAAATTACATTTATTTTGTGTGTTGGTGGGGAGGCTCCCATGTTTGAGTGTGGAAGTCGGAGGACAACTTTCGGGAGTCAGTTCTCTCCTTCCACCATGTGGGTTCCAAGTGTTGAACTCAGGATGTCAGGCTTGGTGGCAAGCACCTCTCCCCAATAAGCCATCTCATCAGCCCCACCTTGTTTTTGAGATAAGGTCTCTCACTGGTCTGGAACTTGCCAAGTAGGCTAGCTGGCTTGCTGGCAAGCCCAAGGGAACTGCCTATCTCTCATTCCCTAGTGCTTGGATTACAAACTCACATCACCACACCTGACTTAAAAAATACATTTATATTAAGCATGGGTTCTGTGGATCAAATTCTGGTCCTTGTCCTGGCACAGCAAGCCTTTACCAACTGAGTTTCTTCACACCCTCAGGAGACTCTATATTTGGCTGGTAGGTGGGGGTCGGAAACATTTTCTGATTTCCTGTTTCCCTGTAATGAGGTCCTCTGTGGGACCATTTCACAGAACTGCAAGCCTCCTTTAATAGACCTGCCAGGAGCCTATGTCCTTATAAATACTTTACAAACAGAGAAAGCATGACCTGTGATAAGATTCACAGCTATAGTTTATCCCAGTGCGCACACAGAGAGTCAAGGCTTAGGGAACTGGGAGTAAGAAGACTGTGAGTGCTCTCTGCATCCCGCACTTGGACAAGCCTACTATGCAGGGATGCGCTGGGAGGGAGAGGCATGTATGAGTGTCTCATGTTTCCACAGAGCTGTAGCCTTATCTCCAAGTCAGGCAGCATGAGCTAATTCTTGGATCTCAGAAACCTGATTCCTTCCTGCAGAAGGAAGCCTGGCAGCCCACAGCCATCAGCACCTCGGACAGCGTTCGGGTGGCTGCTGGGCCTCAGGGAAGAAGCACTGCTTATGAGGCTCAGAGAGCAGCCAAATCAGAGTGGATGGAACCTGGCTGGACTCGCTGCCACTGACATGTACCTTATCCTACCACACGGGCAGAGGGTTCTTGTGGGTGGTACATCCATGACCTCTGGGAGGGTGCAGAGATGACTTGAGTTTCATTAACGTGGTGGTACCACATTGTTTGAACTCCTTACCTTGCCCATATCTTGGGTATCAGGGTTTGTCTTTGGTGCCCAGCATAGTATGTACATGGTATCTAATATAGTTTACATTGGTTCCATGAGAAGATGTGACATTTAATATTGATTGTCAGCCTGACAGTCACCCAAGAGTCAGGTCCCTGAGCACCTCTTTGAGAGAGTTTTTAGATTAGATTAATTGAGGAAAGACCCTCCCTGAATGAGGGTGGCACCAACCCATGGACTGGGGTCCTGGACTGAATTAAAAGTATAAAGTGAACTGAACGCCAGTATTCAACTCTCTGCTTCCTGACTGTGGATACAATGTGACCAGCTGCCTCATACTCCTGCTGCCATGACTTCCTCACCATGATAGACTATATTCTCAAACTATGAGCCAGAATAAACCCAACCCTTAGGTTGATTTTGTCGGGTATTTTGTCACAGCCCTGTGGACCAATAAGAAAAGCAGCTAATGCAGTGTACTAGCCTGAGCCATGGCCAAGTTCTATGTCTGCATGAACACAGAGCCAAGACTCACAGTAGGGAAAGCCCGCATGGTCTCAGATGAACCTGCCTTATCAAAAGTCTGCCTCTTCAGCTATCCTTAGGTGCTTGGTGAGAACATGGAAGATTGCTTGATTAACAAGTCTACCAAGAAAAAAGCTACAAACAATTAGGCACATCTTCTGGTGGCCTCTGTGTCTGTGGGAAGCTTACTGTGCTGCCCAGGGCAAAGTACCTCCAGCTCTGGGCTTTTCCCATTTTTTAGATTTATTTCTTTTATGTGTGTGAGTATTTGTATGTATGTATGTGCACCAGTACATGCCTAGTGCCCATGAAGGCCAGAAGAGGGTATCAGATCCCCTGGAACCAGCAATATGGACAGTGTGAGCTGACATGAGGGGTGCTGGGAACCTAATCTGGGTCCTCTGCGAGAGCAACCAGTGCTCTTAACTAATTAGCCATCTGTCTAGCCCCATTCTATCTTGTTTTGCTCCATCACACAACTGGATGTTACACATCATGTTCCAAAGTCAGCCTTGTAGGGACTAAGACACCCAATGATGGAGTCTTTCTCTAAAGAACAGTTCATCATGGAGGAAGCAGCCCATCAAAGGAGATAGGATGTTGCAAGAGCCATCCAAAGACTGGCACTAGTCAAATGTGTCATCCAGCCCTGGGACATAGGTGCTTGAGAGAGGCAAGGTCTGTACGAAGAGCGGGTAACAGGAAGGAGGTGGATGGGTCACCTACTCAGCTGGCAAGGGCCAGGGGTTTGAATGGAGATGTTCCTCTCTGTCTTGAATGTGCTGGGCATCCAACAGGCACTTGCTGCTGGGCAAGTAATTAGGCAGTGCCCTCTGCCAGCCAGAGGACAAGGAAAAGCTTCAGCAGGCAGTGAGCTGTGGAGCTCTCATAGCTGGTCTCTGGCCACCATGGGTGGGAATGAAGCCAGCCCAGTGCAGAGGAACAGCACAAACTACCTTGGCTAAAGACATCTGACTTACAGTTGGAAGAGTTATGGGGGACTCATACCCTGGAGTGAGCAGGCCCAGGGACAGCACGAGACTCTTCATTCTATAAATCCCCTGCAGGAAAGATAATTAGAGATGTAGTCAAAGGCTCTGAGAGGGCTTTCTGGGGCTGGTTGACCCTCTTGACTCACATGTGTTACTGTGATCTGGCTAATGGGCCTGGCATTGTCTTCTCTGTGAATTCTGAAAAGGGCTGTGTGAGTATCTTCGAGGGCTGAGACTAGAGCACTCCCAGTCCCCTTCACTGTGGGCATTTCAGGAGCTGGGAATGGAAATGGGTTCTTGGGTCAAGGTGGCCCTGTGGACCAAGCCTTGTCTAC
This sequence comes from Nannospalax galili, assembly GCF_000622305.1. Lineage (NCBI taxonomy): Eukaryota > Metazoa > Chordata > Mammalia > Rodentia > Spalacidae > Nannospalax > Nannospalax galili. The sequence continues at coordinate 305,347 of NW_008345224.1, forward strand.
TCTTAGACAACCACTGTGAGGAACTAGTTGCTGCCTGACAGAACTAGACAGGCCATGGTGCCCATATCCCACAGCATCCCAGACTAGTGCCCAGCACCCAGCAGACTACCATCACCCTTCTTCAGTAAGTCCTGTGAAGCCAGAGGACTGGGGCCTGGCCAGACTGAGAAAGAGGCACAGGGCATGCTTGAGTCTGTGTGCCTCCAAATAGTCCCAAGAAGAGGCAGGAGAGAAACTAGCAGCAAGTAGAGTAGGAAGTATGTGGGGCAGAGTCTGAGGACATGGCTCAGTGGATAAACACTCACCATGAAAGTGTGAAAAGAGAGTTTGGGTCCCCAGTGCACACATAAAAATTGGGCAGTCGGCATCCTGCCTGCAGTTCTGGTCCTCAAGATACAGAGACAAGATTTGGCTAGGCAAGATTAGCTGAGTCGGTGAGGTCCAGGTTCAGCGAGAGACCCTGTCTCAGTAATTAAAGTGGTGAGTGACTGAGAAAGACAGCCACCATAAACCCTGGGTCTCCAGACATACACACATACATGCATACCACATGTACATACACATATAAAAAAAGAAATATGTATGTGGGTGGGAATGTGCAGGACAGGATACATGAATGAATGATGAATGGGTGCATGCATGGATGAATGCTATGATGCATGCATCAATGAATGAGATACATGCATAAATGTACAATGCAGTGCGTGCATGCATGCATGAATGGATGGCATGATTCCTGCCCTACCATTGCTCACAAGAAGACAAATGCTTCCTGGTAGGTTAGATGAGTCTGAGTACTCTTGTGGGTACATGGGCAAGAACGCTCAGCACTGCCCCTGGGGACAGGTGAGGAAGGCTGCAGATGTAGAGGCAATACTTGGTTGGGGCCTGAAGGATACTCAGGGGTTGGAAGCAGGCATCCAGGATGAAGACACTGGTCAGGAGAGTGAAAAATGGGTCTTAGTGAAGAGCAGGGCTCAGTGAAGAACAGGGCTCATTGCTGATGGGTGTCACCAGAGTCCCAGACTAGAAAGTGCAGGATTCAATGTCAACTACATATCACAGACCAGCAGGCTTGACAGAGTAGTTCCACAAGCAACTGGTTGGTACTCAGGGCTTTGGTACAAGAAATGAAGCCTGAATTATGAGGGCAATTTAGGCTGGCCCTGAACTCACTATGTAGCTGAGGATGACCTTGAACTTCTGATCCTCTTGCCTCTACCTCCATAGTGCTGGGATCCTCTACAGCACTACCATGGTGTACCACCATGCTAGATTTATGTGGTGCTAGGGATGAAACCCAGGACTTCATATATTCCAGGCAAGCACTCTACCAACTGAGCTATGTCTCCATCTCTCAGATTTGAGTCATATATACGTACACACACATATATGTTGTTGTGTAGGTGTGTGCATAATGTGTGTGTTTCAGGGGGGTCATGCTGTTTATGTGTGGTGGTCAGCAGCCAACTCTGTGCGGGGAATCAGTTTCTACTTTCACCTTAATGTGCATTCTGGGGATCGAACTCAGGTCACCAAGCTTGTGTAACAAGTACTTTTTACCTGTTGGCCATCTCACCAGCCCCAGGTTTGAGTCTTGCCTAGCCTTGCAATGTAAATCATGGGCTAAGGGGAAAGTTATATGCTAATGAAGCTCCTAATTATTATTCATGAGAAGACAGTCACCAAGGGGAAGTAGAAACCCCAGAGACAAGGAAAGGGCCACAATCAGGCCCTGCTCCTGGGAGGTAGGGCAGTGTTTCCAGACTCCTGCTTTGTGTGCCCGGTTTGCCAGTCCTGAGGGGCGGAGTCTATTGGTCCTGCTAGTTCTGAGGCTGCTCAACCTGCCACCTAGTGGACACCTGGGTGGAAGCCTATATTGTGTGAAGCCAAAGGGGTTTCCCAGGGAAGGCTGCTTTGTGTAAGGTTTGTGGCAGAGAATGGCAGGGAGCATCACTGTTTGCACATTGGGGTTGGAGGGGCAGCATAGCCCATTTTCTCTGAGTTGGAGGTGGTTATAGTGACTGAATGATGTTTCGATCTATTTTTTGTTAACCATAAACCCATCTATACCACCCTGCTTAGTACCCATGGGTCTCCAATGATAATAGTTAACCTTCTACAGAGCCTTGACATATATAAACTCTGAATTCTCTCAGGAACTCTAAGGTAGGTACTTTTCTCATCCCCATCCAGAGACTCAAAGAAGTAAAGCAAAAAACTGCTCAAGCTCACAAAGGAAGTTGAAGACCTAGAACTGAAGCCGGACACTGTCATCCTGGGGCAGAGAGGAGAGAGCTCTGATGACCCAGAAAACCAATGAAGATTGTGACCCAGAGCCAGGTTCTGGCAGATCCTGGTCTTTGTGGAAGATTCCAGCTCTATCGTAGGAGTGGAGCCTGGACACCTTCAAAGTCTCTGTTTTCCTATCTGCATGAGGGGAGAATGAACATGAATCCACAGGACTTTATCAGTGAATAAAGGAAAGGGCACTCACAAAATACCTGAGGGATGGCAGGTACCTACCTCTCTTCTGCATAAAGCTGCCTCCAGGCTAAGCTCTGTTGCTCTTCCCACGCTAAGGCTTATGCAGTAAAGGGAAAGACTGGAGTGACTGGAAGTGGGGAGTAGAAGGGACCAGATTGACAAAAATGGATGAACTAAGCCACAAAAGCATGCTGCCTGGTAAATGATCATTCTCTTCAAAGCAATAGTCCTCTAGAGTGTGCAGTGTTCTAGAGCAAAAAACCAGAAAGTCAGTGCACTGGTGCTGTTTCTCCTGCCTAGACTGGAATCCAGGGCCTCCAACACACCCAGCCCCGAGGCGTCTCATTTCTGATGTGAAGGTCTTCCCAGCACACAGGAAGGTCTCCATTTCTTTCTTTATCTGCTTTCCTGCATTGGAGGAAGACAGGCAATTCTGCTCTAATCTGAGTCACAGCTGGTTCAAAATTTGGGCTCACAAGAGCTTACCCCAGGAGGGGGAACTGGGATGTTCCAGAGGATGAATTCATACATCTGTCTGAGGGTAGGCTCTCTGTGCCCCTGAGTGTACATGGGGGAGGAGAGGTGAATCTATGAGAACACCCTTTGTTTGAAAATGCTATTATATCTAAATGCTATGATATCTAAAACTTTGTATGCTAATTTAAAAATAAAACTAAAATTGAAAAGTACAAGAAAATGAGCTAATAACAAAGAAAGAAGAGGAAGAGACGGAGAAAAGAGAAGGAAAAGGAGGAAGAGGAGGAAGAGGAGGCAGAGGAGGAAGGGGAAGAGGAGGAGGAAGGGGAGGAGAAGTAGAGGAAGAGAAAGCCTAGATTTGAATTTAACATCTTGTTGTGTTGCCCCCCCCCAAGGCCTTTCATTAAAAAATTTTCATTCTCTTGGTTTTTTCCTCTAACCTCTACCCTTTTTATCCCTCCCTCCCTCCCTGCCTGCCTCTCTCTCCCCTTTCCCTTTCTTTCTTCCTTCCTTTCTTTCTTTCTTTCTTTCTTTCTTTCTTTCTTTCTTTCTTTCTTTCTTTCTTTCTTTCTTTCTTTCTTTCTTTCTTTCTTTCTTTCTTTCTTTCTTTCTTTCTTTCTTCTCTCCTGAGTCAGAATATCACTGTGTAACCCAAGCTGACTTGGAATTCAGTCTTCTAGCCCTAGAAATCACTCATGCTGTGGCACTGTAGTCATTAGCCCCTCTGTTTGGGGGGATTTTTTGCTTTGTTTTGTTTCTGTCATCATCAGTTACTAAGGTGCTAAAGTTTCACAGTCACATTCAAGGGATATTTTACAATCCATAGCCATCTACTTTTCATATATATATATATATATATATGCACACACATATATATATATATATATTTCTGGACAAAGTCAGGTATGCCCTGTATCTCCTTATTGGTTGAACTGAAACTCATTACCTTATAGAGCATTTGAATCCCCCATACCCAGTAAAATGTTTTAAAAGAAGTAAGGATGTCAAGTGTTTGTGTTTGCAAACACATTTTATTCCGGAGACAAGCTGCACTGGCTTGGAAGAAAAGATCTGAGGCTAGTGGATTCTGCACTGGGACCTCCTTCCTGACAGGGAGATGGCTCAGTAGGCAAAGGCTCTTACCACAGAGCCTGAGAATCTGAGTTCAATTCCTGGAACCCATACGGTGGAAGGAGAGAACAAACTCCTACAAGTTGTTCTCTGATCTTTCTCTCTCTCCTCTCTCTCTCTCCTCTCTCCCCTTTCTCTCCTCTCTCCTCTCTCCTCTCTGTCCTCTCTCTCTCTCTCTCTCTCTCTCTCTCTCTCTCATCTTTCCAAGAACAGGTGGAAGTTTTCACAATTTGGAACCTTTGGTTTATGAAAGATCATCCAGGAGCAAGACTGATGCCATTCTGTTCCTCCTAAGACTTTTAGAAGGTCCCTCCGGGCAGCCGGAGGCTGAGGCTGACCTGGACCTGGAGGGTTATTACCTGGGCCTGTTTAGACAGGGGTTGGATTAGGTGACCCCAGGAGGTCCTTGCGGACACGAATTCTGGGCACCTTCGTGACCACGTGTGAGTGTGTGGGGTGTTTGTGCGTGTGGGTCTGTGGGAGGCGCGTGTGGCCACGGGTGGGTGTGTCTGTGGAGCCCCAGCAGGCGGCTGCGGCCGGCTGTTCCCACTTGTGGCTCCCGGGCGCCGCCAGCAGGCACACCTCTGGAGGACGCTGCGGGATCGGAGCTGATGACTGAGGGCGCCGTCTCCGGAGTGATGGCAGTGCGCGCGGCCGCTTTGCCGCCTCCGCTGCTCAGCCGGGATCTCCTTACGTCAGGGTAGCTGGATCCCCTCACCGCGGGAGCCAGTGAGCAGCGAGAGACCCAGCCAAGCGCGCCGCGGAGCCGATCGCTAGTGCCGGCGCGACCCGCCGAACCCAGCCGAGCCCAGCCTGGCAGGAGGCAGCGCCCAACCATCCTAGGACGCCGCACAGGGACTCCGCACTCCGGGCCGCCACAACCTGGGACTCGGGAGCGCCGGGCTCGTCCTGTGCGCCCCTCGCCATGCGCGCCGGGCTCCTGGGCTCTAGCGATCTGCCCCAGAGCCGCGGCCACCGGAGCCCAGGCCTGGACATCTCTCATTGAAATAGTTAGGTGACCGGGACAGGGGTCGCCACGTCGGGGACTTGTCCGGGACCCGCGGAGTTGGCTTCCGAGCGCACAGAGCGGGGCCACCCGCACCGCTCCACCATTACCTCCCCGGGCGGAAAGGAAGAGCTGGTGGCGGTCGCCTCCCGGCTGTGGCAGCGGCGGCGGCGTGCCTGCCTGGCCGCCGTCGGCGTACTCCTAGCCATGGCACTGGGGCTCCTGATCGCGGTGCCCCTGCTGCTGCAGGCAGCACCCCCGGGCGCCGCGCACTACGAGATGCTGGGCACCTGCCGCATGATCTGTGACCCGTACAGCGTCGCTCCTGGAGGGGGCCCTGCGGGCGCCAAGGCTCCACCGCCGGGACCCAGCACCGCCGCCTTAGAAGTTATGCAGGACCTCAGCGCCAACCCTCCACCTCCCTTTATCCAGGGACCCAAGGGCGATCCAGGGCGACCGGGCAAGCCAGGGCCTCGAGGCCCTCCTGGAGAGCCAGGTCCGCCTGGGCCCAGGGGTCCTCCCGGGGAGAAGGGAGACTCGGGGAGGCCGGGGCTGCCGGGGCTGCAGTTGACAACCAGCGCAGCTGGTGGCGTCGGAGTGGTGGGTGGTGGAGCCGGGGGTGGTGGTGACATGGAGGGCGAAGTGACCAGCGCGCTGAGCGCTGCCTTCAGCGGTCCCAAGATCGCCTTCTACGTGGGACTCAAGAGTCCCCACGAAGGCTACGAGGTGCTCAAGTTCGACGACGTGGTCACCAATCTTGGCAATCACTACGACCCCACCACCGGCAAGTTCAGCTGCCAGGTGCGCGGCATCTACTTCTTCACTTACCACATCCTCATGCGCGGGGGCGACGGAACCAGCATGTGGGCGGATCTCTGCAAGAACGGGCAGGTCAGTGACTTTCTCCCACACTCGGCTACCTTGCTAGGGTCCCACAGATTGTGGAAGACCTTTACCCACGCCTGAAATCGGGTGGGGAACTATCCCCTTTTCTGCTACCAAGTACCACCAGAGCAAGTCTGGGGATGAAGTGTGCGTTGGACCGTAGATAGCATCCCGCTTCCCAGCGCTCTTGGGCTGCCTTTCCCAAACGTAGCGCACAAGGGTGCACAGAGCCCCTGCAACCCAATCTGGGCTCCCTCTCCCAGCAGCCTTCGCCTGCAGTCTCTGGGCTCTTCGGAAACCCCAGTTTTCTGTAGCTCCGTAGTTGCAGGTAAGGTCACCCCTTGCCGTCCAGTTTCCTTCATCTCGGTCTTAATCCCAGTTTCAACCCTAGCACACTGGGCCAGCGCCCCTGCAGCCAGCTCTCGCCACCCTTCTGTGATTCTCTGGCTGTGGGATGGGGAAGGAGGTGGTGAAAACGGAAGAGAGCTTGGAGGGGCAGGGGGAGGGAGTGTTGACCCCGAAGTCGCAGTCAGAAGGCCGACCAGGGACTAGCCAAGGAGGTTGGGCAAGGCCGTGGGAAGAGGTGCCTGCATGACCTGGCCACTCCTATGGTTCACCCTGCAGGTGCGAGCCAGCGCCATCGCCCAGGACGCGGATCAGAATTACGACTACGCCAGCAACAGTGTGGTACTGCACCTGGATTCAGGCGATGAGGTGTATGTGAAGTTGGATGGAGGGAAGGCTCACGGAGGCAACAACAACAAGTACAGCACATTCTCGGGCTTTCTCCTGTATCCCGATTAGGAGCATTGAGGGCGCGAGCTGGGGTGGCTTCAGGCCGCTCCATCTCCACCCAGGGCGCGCACGTGGCTCTTTGGTGAGGGTCACTCTTTGACTTCATGACACTTCCTGACATCTCCGTTGAAAAAGACATCCCTGCTGCCTTTCCCGTTTTGCCTCAGGCCTCAGTGTGTCTGTGATTCACCGTTGCTGCGGGGAGGCTGTGTCCCTGGTTCCTGTGACCAACCCGGGGAGGGAGAGGAGACACCCGAGTAGGGAGCTGAGCGCGAACCCCAGCCCTCTGGGGTTGGTGATGGGGCAGCCAGAACTCTGGAAAGCTGATTGGACCGGACAGGCGGCCCTCTAGAACCTGAGTTCTCCTGGAGCTCCCCTTTCTCCAGGTGTCCCCAGGCCAAAGGTTCCGGACCCCACTGCTAGCTGGGGCCTCCCTTTTTGTGACCCGCAATACTTGTGCAAATTATCCTGTCCACCAGCCAAAATCCCTGAGCTGAATTCCAGCAAACAGAAAATTCACCTTGCCACACACATCAAACTCCCTCGGAACTCAGACCCTCTGCCATGCATTAAATTATGTTTTTAGACTATGGGCTCCTGTTCTTTTTGTTACTATGGCCCCCTGTCCCGGACTCCAGACTCCCTTTGTGAAGGCCTGTAATCTCATCTATGACCTCTCTCCAGCCAGTGCCCTGCCCCTGCCACCTGGGATGAGCTGAAAGGTGAGGGGGAAATTAGAGCAACATCCCACCCTCTGCCCTGCAGCCCTGAGTTAAGAAGATGGGAGGAGGAGACCTGAGTTAGAGAAAGACAGGTGAGAAAGAGGTCTACAGTTTGGAGGGCTTTATTCTCCAGGTCTCCAGGAGGAAGTTACTTATCTCTGAAAAGTGGGAGATAATTATGAGATACTTGCCAGCAGGGACCCTAAAAGGAAGAGAAGACAAAAATCTCCTGAGGAGAAACCACCACTCCCTAGAGACCGCACACTCAGGAATATCTATCTATTCACACCTTAGATAGGTTTGTGGCCTCTGAAAAGAGCTGATAAACTAAGGCAAGTCTTGGATCATCCAGCTTTCTGTGGAAAGGAGAAAAGGCTATCCCTCATGTAATGGTGGCAGCTTTGTGGGCTCCTTCCATTTGAAGTGGTATGGCAGGGGTGTCTTTTCTTTCTCTCTTTCCTTAAGTGTGCTATACACCCAAGTTAGGAGACAACTCATAGGTTTAGGTTTTGGATTTTTTTTTTTTTAACTGTTTTGCCTTTGTTTTGAGAACAGCTCAGATAGTAAGTTATCTATAAAAGGTTATCTTTTACTTAGTGGGCATTTTTATTTATCTTAAAGTTAAATTTAAAAAATAATTTCAAGACAGTTTTTCTATGTAGCCTATGCTGACCTGGAACTGGCAATCCTCCTGCCTCAGCTTCCTGAGTGCTGAGGTGACAGGTGTGTGCCACCACCATGCCTGACCTTACTAGACTCATTTTGATTGTTTCAAAAGAAATATGTTTGTGGGATGATGAGATGGCTAAATGGGTTAAGGTGTTTGTCACTGTAACAGAGTTCCATCCCTATAGCCCAAGCGGTGGAAGGAGAAAATCAACTCCTACAAGTTACCCCTGACTTCCACATGGGCATTATTGCATACCCATGTCCACATAGACACACAGATACACACACACACACACACACACACACACATTTTTCGTGTGTGCGTGTATGTGTGTGTCAGAGAGACAAAGACAGACTACACAAAGGTAACACTGGAACCTGTGTATCTAGGTGAAGTTGTACACTTGCACACTACTAATGTGGAAATAATTGTTATCTTCATTTAATTCATGTTGCACACATACACACACACGTACCTGCATTCATGCCAATGCAGTGTATAAAAATGTTCTTGGCTGCAGTCTACCCGCAAATCACATTGTGCAGGGGGTGTGCTGAAAGCTGCCATTCCTTTAGAAGGCAATTATCTTGCTGCCTCAAGTCCAGTGGCTACTACTTCCTTCTGCACTCTTATTTATTTGAATAATGTTTTCTAATCATTCACTTGAATGTAAGCAATGACCACGCTTGTGTTGAGTCCGAGACTAAAGTGCAAAAGAGAGGTAGGGAAAAAAATACTATAAAATTATCATTCCCCAGTTCCACACCCAAACAGAACCCCAACTTCCCATGCCATGCTACCCCCACTAATGGTGGAGCCCAAACCCAGCTGAGCCCACCTGCACCAAGGAATAAGTCTACAGTTGCATGGGCATCATTTTTCTGATGCCTTGCTGATTATATCGTCCTGAAATGCGATTAAAACCAAATGTCTGCAACCCAAATGAAGTCTAATTGCTATGGATCTGCAATCCCCATTGGGGCCCCTAATCCTTTTTGACTTATTCCTCCCCTTCCTCTGATGAGATGGAGCTTAGACACAAAGCCCTCGGTTTAAATTTCAAAAATTAAAATTGACATGCAGCGGTGGCTTTCCTGAGAGCATGGAGGAATTTCTAAGAGGTGCCCAGCCCAGCTTTAGCCTCTGCATTAAGAAGCAATTTGTACTTCTAACCAAACCCCCAGCCCCTCCCCTTTGTCAGAGGGCAGGGGAGATACCTTGCTCCATCTGACTGTTCACAATACTTAGACAAATTTGAAGCTGAGATTCCTCCATCTGTATTCCCTGGCAACCCAGGCTTCTTGCAATTCTAATGCCAGTGCTGCTGGGAGGCTCTGCCAGAGGTGTCAAGTGCTAAGAGGATGATGGATTGATGAGCGAGCAGCGGGAGGGGAGGGAAGGCCAGTAAGAGCAAGCCAGAAGTCTCTGCTTCTATTCTTCTGGTACCAGACAGTCTCCTCAGGGCCTGCTGGAGGGGGCACAGTCCCATCATGTTTGTAGGGACTCTCTGAGAAGGGGACAGGCTTTGATGGAGATCAGTCTCCATTATAGCCACTTTTATGGAACCATCATAGACTTGGGGTATTTATGGGATACTAGAAACCTTTCATCCTAGGCACTTATCCTTGCAACTATAAAGTGTTGCTTTAATCTCCTAACTTCTTTCCTAGCTGTGTTCCTGGGCTGGGAGCGTCATACAGGCATGGCCAACAAATAGGCAAAGAACTATTTTATCTGCTTGGAAACTGGAGAAATTGAGGCTCAGAGAAAGTCAGGACTGGCCCAAGTCTCCAAACTTTCAAGCATTTCAACTAGGAGGCTGGACATGGTGGAACACTTTTAATCCCAGCGCCCAGGAGGCAGAGGCCAGCAGATCTCTGAGTTCCAGGCCAGCCAGTACTGCATAGTGAGAACTTGTTTTAAAAAAAATAGAAAAGAGTTGCAACTGGGGCTAGGGCATGGTTCACTTGGCAAAATGCTTTCTTTGCATGTACACAGTGGATCTGAGTTTGATCCCCACAACCTACATTAAGAAGCTAGGCATGGTGGTGCATGCCTGTTCCCAGCCCTGGGGAAGGAAAGGCAAGAGGATCCCTGGAGCTTTTTGGCCAGTTCTTCTAGTCTTCTTGATGAGCTCTAGGACAGTGAGAGAACTTTTCTTAAAAATACAAGGTGGACAGGTACCGAGGAATAGCATCTGAGGCTGACTGGTGATCTCCATAACATGAACACATTTGTACATATCCATCTATATACCCAAGTGCATACACAGACATGGAACCGTAGCTGGGATTTGACTTTGACTTCCAGGTTACTCTGTTGTGTGACTGCACGTAGAGTGTGTGTCCACCTCCTAGAATTCCTACGCCTCTGAGGGGGAGGACAAATGGGGACTATACTTCCCACTCTCCTCTGATGCCTGTCAGACAAGAAGCCTCATCTCTGCCTCTATCTAAGTCACCTTCCCTAAGGACCACCAGATGCATGTTTTTCCTCCCAGGGATGGAGCTAAGCATTTTGGCCTTGGGGTAGATAATGTTGATGGCCTTGGGTTAATGCTGATGGCCTAGTGGGACCTTAGGCCACTAACTCCAAGTACTCCATGTGTCATGATAGCTCTTCTCTTCTCTCTTGGTGGTGACAAGGAGGGTGTCCTTCAGGTACCAGAGCTTAGCTGAGGTGGGCACCTGCTGACTTTGCTTGGTGGGAGGGCTCTTTCCTCTTCTCAAAGTCAACATCAGTGTGACTGGTCATCTTCATGATTGCCTAAGTTCATAAGATCATACCTGGCCAGGAAGTATAGGTTATGCCTTTTGCTATGTCTCTCCTCTGTCTGTGTGAGAAGATAGCTTTTTTCAGTCTCCAAGACAAAAATCCAGGTCCCCTCTGTTTCCTGATCATGTGGTTCTATTGGTTAAACATTTTCTGAATACTCATATCAACATATATATTTGATGTATGAATAATTTATGTATGCCATCATCAGCCTATACTTAAAATTTTTCCATCTTTTATATTTATATTCATCTGAGAGCTCACATTCAAGTCAGCGTCTATATCCTAGCTGGCCAATCAAGTCTGGAAGCAGAAACAAAAATAAAAGAGGGTTAATCTGTGAGCTGCCCTTTTCAGTGCCATTTTCTGTCTTAGCCATGTAAGTGTATTCTTTTATGAGTCAAAGATAAACCTGTGCACTTTAATTCTTGGAATGCATACTTTTTTCTTGTTTTAGGTATTAATATTAGTAATTTTAATCTGTCTTTCTTTTCATTTAATGAATGTTTAACTTTTTATTTAGGTAGCATACAAAATAGTGTCTCTTATTATGACATTGTCACAAATACATGTAATTTGTTCAGGGTCTTACTGCAGAGCCCAGTCTGGCCTCCAACCTGAGATCCTCCTGCCTTTGCCTCCTTCCTGTGGGGATCACAGGCATGTAACTACTGTCGGTATTTCTTTGGTTGATTATTATTTGTTTTGAGACAGGGTCTCATACGTGGCTGTCTGGCCTCAAACTTTTTATCCTCCTGCCTTTACCTCCTGAGTGAGATTACAAGTGTGTGCCCCCATACTCAGTTTATCCCCCCACCTCTCTCTCTATTCAAAAGAAATAAAACTACAGTTTCTGCCAGGCACACACCTGTAGTCTTAGCTCTCATGAGGACTGAGGCAGGAGGACCATCAATTAGAGGCCATCTAGGTTGTGTAGTATCTCGGTTTCTTTTCCTGTTGCTGTGAGAAAATATTCTGACAAATGTGACTCACTGAAGTTTATTCTGGCCCACAGTTCAAAGTGCAATCCAGCCCGGCAGGGAAGTCAAGGCAGCAGGAGCCAGAGCAACTGGTCACACTGCATCCACAGACTAAGCAGAGAGCACTGGGTGCCTGCTAGTACTGAGCTTCCTTTTTTCTGTTTTACACAGTCTAAGATCCCCTGCCCAGGGAATGGTCCCACAAAATTAAGATGGGTTTTTTCCACATTAGTTAACCCAGTCAAGATGCAACCTCACAGGCAAGCTCAGGGGCCCGTCTCCCACATGATTTTAGATCCTGTGGATTTGACCGTTAACACCATCACACATGGCAAGACTTTCTAAAAAACAAAACAAAACAAAACAACAGTAAAAGTTCCAATACTTCCTTCTTACATTTGGTTTTTGGAGACTGTGCAGCTGAGATGCAAGGCAACTCACAGAATTGGGCTGGTCCATGCAGGGAGGGTCACTCCAGGGGCCCCTGTGAGAATTGGGGAACACATCTGGCCTATGGAAGTGAAGACTCCCTGAAGAATGCTTTAGCTTCCCGTTACCCCTGTATTCAAATTTCTCTCAAAGAAGAAGAGCATTCCATGCAAGAATCTTTGTGGAATGTAAGCTTCACAAAGGCAAGACCTGATGCCCCTAGAAACCACTATGGAACGCCTTCTCTGCCCCGCCACAATTACAGTGAGTGCTCCATAAACATTTGTGAAGTGGATGGGTGGATGAATGAATGGATGGGTAAGTGGATGAGTGGATAGATGAATGGATGGATGAGTAGATGAGTGGGTGGAAGATGAATTGATGGCTGTATGAGTGTAACGAATAGTTAGATGGATGAGGGCATCCAGAAGGATCCAGAGGAGTAAATCTTGGAAAGATTTCTACATGAGTGTATGATTTTTCTTATTTATTTATTTATTTATTTATTTATTTATTTATTTATTTATTTATTTGAGACAGGGTCTCACATAAACCAGACTGGTCTTTAATTCACTCTGTAGCTGAGAATGACCTTGAATTCCTGATCTTCCTGCCTCCACCTCTCAAGTGCTGGGATTACAGGCATGGGCCTCTATGCCCAGTTTATAAGGTTCTAAGGATGGAACCCAGGGCTTTGAGCATGTAAAGCAAAAACTCTACTGAGTTACGTCCCAAACTCTTTATTTTTAAAATTAGTTAATTAATTAACTTTGAGGCAGGGTCTCATGTAGCCCAGGGTGGCCTTCAATTTGCTTTCTAGAGGAGGAAGATCTTGAACTCCTGATCTTTCAGGCTCCGCCTCCCAAGTTCCTGATTATAGGTATGTACCACCATACAAGCTAATTATTTTTATTTGGGGGAGAGTATTATCTTGTTATATAGTCCAGGCTTGGAACTCATGACTTTGCTGCTTCAGCCTCTTGAGTGCTGGCCTTACAAGTTTTGCCCCACCATGCCTGATTCAGGAGTGTGATTTTTACAGTGGGATCAAAGAGGGGCTGAATCACTGTTCTGAAAAAAATGGGTCTCCACCCCCAGCTCAAAATTTGTAAGGTCAGATGATTTGGGAGCACTTTATGAAAAGAAGCTTTATTACAACCCCTGAGGTCTTGGCTGTGCTTCCAGGAATTGCCAGAACCTTCCAGTTCACACAATAGCATAGTCATTGTCACACTGAGACGACCCCCACCCCCCCAGGCTGGTGGGCGCCCTCCTCTAGGGTGATTCTCTGTATGCTGGGGCTCCTTGTACAATTGATTCCTTTCCAGTGGGGCCATTGCGAGGTATTTTTGCTGTCACAATGCTTTTATTTTCTCCAAATGGAAAACATCTTTTGTAAACCATTGACATAATGTGTACTTACAAAAGATGTAAACCATATAGAAAAATAGAAGACGAAAAAAAGAATTCTCTCCCCCTTCTGTGATTTCCTTCCCCAGAGATAATTTTGGTAATAACACAGTGGTTTGCATTCTTCTAGAACTTTCCAGTGCACATCAGTGTGTATTTGTATACAGAAGGTATAGAACTTGCTTGCTGCTCTGCACCTGCCCTTTTCTCATAAGGAACAGCTAGGAAAAACTTTTTAATTTTAATTTTGTGTGTACATGTTCATGAATGTGCATGTGTTTGGAGGTACATTACACAGAGGCAAGAAGTCAATGCTGGGTGTTTTCCTCGATTCCTTTCTACCTTATTGTTTTTTAGTGTGTGTGGGGGGGGAGCTGTGAGTGAGTGTGTGTGTGTGTGTGTGTGTGTGTGTGTGTTTGTGTATGATGGTATGCATATGTCTGCTTGTGTGTTCACATGTGCCTGTGCAGGCAGGTATGTGCCATGGCTCACATGTGAAGATTGGAGAACAACTTCATGTCAGACCTCACTTTTCACCTTGCTTGAGCCAGGGTCTGTTCTTTGCACTGTGCACGTACGTCAGGTCCATAGGTTTCAGGGATTCTTCTGTCTCTGACTGTCACTGCTTTACTCACTGAGCTATTTTCTAGCCCTCCATCTTATTTTTCAAGGCAGGGTCTCTCACTAAACTTGGGGCTCATTGATTTGGCTAGCCTGACCACTCGCAGAGCTCCAGGATTTGTCTGCCTCTAACTTCCCAGCACTGGGATTATAGGCATGTATGATTGGCTTTTTTTAAAAAAAAAAAACAAAAAAACATGGATATTGGGACCCAAAGTCGGGTCCTAAGGCTTGTTGAGCAAGCGCTTTACTGATTGAGCATCTCCCCAGCCCATGAGCAGCTGGAACAACTCTTGTCTCATTTTGGTGCAGAGGATTCTCTTTTCTTTCCTCAGAGGGACATGGGTTGTCTGCTCTTTTTGAGAAGACCTTACTCAGTTAACAAGTCTCATCAACACTTCCTGGTCTAGCAGATGAACAGCCTCTCTGGCAGGGCTCCATGGATAGTGTCTGCGTTGCTGTGGGAGAATCCCACCTTATTGCCAAATTAGCAACAATAACTTTATCAGGTGGACAGATTACCCCAGCACTCCCCATCTCTGCTCTCTGTACATCTTGACATGAACAGCTTCTCCCTTTGGACTGAGGGAGCGAAATAATGGCTGTGATCAGCCCCAGCTAGAATGGGGTTACTCCTGTTGGCATGGGCATAGGGGAGCAGCTAGCTGGGTATGGGGCCACAGAGGCTCTAGTCTCTGTGAAAATGGGCTTCAGTAAGGCTGGGTCAGGCCATGCTCTTAAGGGGGTGTAGGGAACCTTGTGTAAAATAAGAATTCCCCAGGGAGAGCATCCCTATTGATCCTGATTTGGGACAACTGATGGGCAGAGCTGGGCTTTTTAATTTTTTTTAATGAATGTGCATGTGTGTGGGTACGTGTGTACAGGTGCACATGCAGGTATGTGCATGTGAGTGTGGAGGGCCCAAATTAACATTGGGTGTATTTCTTGATTGCTCTGTACTTCTTTATGAAGGCCAAGTCTTTTTCTTGAACCCAGAGACAATTCCAGCTAGTCTAGCTAGTCAGCTTGCTCTGGTGACCTCTGTCTTTGTCTACCAACGGTTTTCCCCCAGAGACAAGGTCTCTCTGTGTAGTCCATGATGATCTTAAACCCATAGTCCTGCCTCAGTCTCCTCAGCTTCCCCATTGCTGAGATTACAGGTTACACCACCACACTGAATGGAACTGTTTGTGTGTGTGTGTGTGTGTGTGTGTGTGTGTGTACAAGTGCCTGCACATGTGAGTATGCATATGTGTAGTGGCAGGAGACAATCTTGGCTGTTGTTCCTCAGGTGCCCTCTACCTTAGGTTTTTGAAACTGGGTCCCTCACTGGTCCGGAAATCCCTGATTAGGTTAGACTGACTGACCAGCAAGCCCTAGGGATCCTGTTTCTGCTTCCCCAATGCTGGGATTCCAAGCATGTGCCACTATACCTCACTTTTAAAAATGTGGGTTCTGGGGATTAAACTCAGATCCTAGTGCTTGTAAGGCAAGCACTTTACATTGGTGAGCCATCTCCCTAACCTAAGCTGTGCTTCTTAATGATGTATGTGTGCCTGTCCACATGGGACTTTGTGAGGCTTGGCAAAATAGGATCCTCGTTCCAGGTGGAGGTGGTGTTTGGAAGGCCACCTTTTCATGGACTCAAAACAGGCAGAACTCAGTTCCCACCAAGCTCCCTGGCTTAGGCAGAACTTGGCTCTAGTCTGGCTCCCCAACTGATCCCCAGGCCTGAAGTCTAAGCAGTGGCCCCTTCTTCTCCTTCCTTCTTGTCCTCCACTCCCCACATCCAGGAAGGACACCGATGCATGTTTCCCTCTTCTCTGCACATCACTTTGGGCTGAGGGATGAGCAGGGGAGGGCGGGATGCTCTCCACTGATGTCTGGTAGCTCCAGGCCAGCTAAGGAGGCTGACACAAGCACCAGGGGTTCCAGGCCACAGAGGCCTTCTGATGTTTCCCCAGCAGACTGAGCAGTGAACAGGAGCAGAGTGCCCTGAAATAGCCTGGCCCTTTGAAAGTAACCAGGTCAGAAGGCAGAGAGGAGCCAGGAGGAAAAAGCAATTTAAAGTTTTTTTGTTTTTTGTTTTTACTGAGCCAATCCCTTTATCTGCATTAACTAGCTTAATCGCAACAAAGGAGGAAACTGAGATTCAGGAAGTAAAATTTTGTGAGAAGGCTGAAACAGAGCCACTGAGATGGCTGGTGATTTGCCCAAACACAGCAGAGAAGCACCCAAAGATTGAAGCCCAGGCGTGCCTGATGTCAAAGGCCCTGCTTCTTGTCATTCAAGTCCCAGTCTCTCCTAGCAGTCTACTGGTCATCTGAGGTTTGTCATCAATCTCTCTGGGCCACCCTTCCCTTTTCTTTTAGAATCTTATTTATTTATTATTAATGTGCGTGGGGACATGTGCCAAAGGATGGTTTTGGAAGTCTGAGGACAACTTTGTGGGGTCAGTTCTCTCTTTGCACCTCTCCATGGGTTCTGGGGGTAGAACTCAGGCTGCTAGGCTTGCAGGGCAAGCATCTTTATCTGCTGAGCCATCTCACCCGCCAGAGTTTCCTTTTCTATAAAATCCCACCTACTGTGTGATTATATTGAGGCGTGTAAATGAGCTGGGATGTCATGTTTGATAGGTAAAAAGTTGGCGGAGAACGAGCGAATGGATGATGAGGCACCGAGGCACAGATAAAACTCCATCAAAATAGGGTTTATTAGCAAAGGAACACATGGGGCAAATTCCCTTTCGGGCAGGGAAAATGTCTGCCTGGGTCTTGAGCTGGGGTCTTTTAAAAGGGAGGCTTCTGCCTTCTACAGAAGGCGGGAAGATGTATTTTTTTTTAAAGTTGTGGGGGGAGTGGGAGAGCAGGACTGTTAAAACCTGTCCTCTTTAGAGATCAAAGGGGAAGCCTGCTGTGTTGGCCAAACAGTGGAGAAAAGTCTGCTTCTCTTGACTTCCAAGACCAAGGTTCTTATCAGCTAGGTTCCCTTTTCTCAGGAGCATGAGAAGTCCTTGGGATCCTGTTGGTGAGGGGGTGGGGCTGTCTGAACCTTAACAATGTTCAATAACACTTGTTTGTCATCAGCATTCAAACATTTATTTTGAAAAAGAGTCACTTTTGAAGACTGGAGAGATTGTTTAGTTGGTAAAGTGCTTGTCTTGCAAGCATGAAAACTGGAATTTGATTCCATGAATCCAAGTAAAGAAGCTAGGCGTGGTAGTGGTGTGCTTGTAATCCCAGTGCTGGGGAGGCTGGGAAAGGTAGATTCCTAGAGCTCACTGGCCAGCTGACCTAGACTAATTGGCAAGTTCCACTCCATATATGTGAGTGGCACCTATGTACACACACACACACACACACACACACACACACACACGCACACCCCACATCATTTATCTGTCAGTACCACCTAGCAACTTTACCAAGCAATTGATGGCCAGTGAGCCCAGCTATGATCTTTGAGCTTGGATTCAAACCAAGTATTATTGTAAACTAGCTCCATAATACCTGAACAGATGACTGAATTTGCTGAGTGAGCCTCGCCTTTCCCCTTCTGTAAATTGGGGTTCATGTGTTTATTGTGTGGGCTCTTAAGAGGATTCGTGAGTTGCCATTACACAGTAGGAGGCATAGAATAAGCGTTTGAAGCCCGAGATGGTCAATGTTTTTGTTGAAACAACCTGCCAGATATTGCTTTGTTCTTTGTTGAGCCCAAACATTGCAGAAGTCAACAAACCAAAGTCACTGAGGTGAGACAGGGCTGGATTTGAGTGGCAGAGGCATGTTCATGTGTTAGGAACCACCCAGAACTTTTCCAGTCATGTCTGTAATCCTTTCAGTAGCCTTGTGAGATAAAGGTATGTGTTGTGTGTGTGTGTGTGTGTGTGTGTGTGTGTGTGTGTGTGATGGTTAGCTTGACACAAATTAGCATTACCTGGGAAGAGGCTCAGTGAGGGCCTGTCTACATTGGGTTGAACTGTGAGCAAGTCTGTGGGGAACTGTCTTCATTAATTAATACGGGAAGACCCAGCCCACAGTGGGCAACACCATTCCCTAGGCAGGAGGTCCTGACTGAAGAAATCAAGCCAAGCACAAACAAATGAGAATGCAAATATCATTTCTCTCTGCTCTTGACTGTGGATGTGATGTGACTAACTGTGTGACTGATGTGATGTACTGTGTGAACTAACTGCCCTGACTTTCCTCTAATGATGAACTGTAACCTGGGATTGTAATCTGAAATTAACCCTTTCTCCCCTAAATTGTTTTTTGGTCAGGGTATTCTATCAGAGCGATGGAAATGAAACTAGTTACTTTTCTGTTGTGGTGATAGAATACCCTGACCAAAAAGCAACTTAGGGGAGAAAGGGTTTATTTTGGCTCACAGTTCCAGAAGAGATACAATTCATCATGGTGGGAAAGACATGGTTGGGGGGAGATAGCAGGCCACAAAACCTCATAATCCACCCCCAATGATGAAGTTCCTCTAGCAAGGCTTCACCTCCTAAAGATTCAATAACCTCCCAAACAGCAACACCAGTTGGAGACCAAGTGTTCAAACACATGAACATATGGGAGACATTTCATATTCAATTACAACAAATGTACCCATTTCACAGAGGCAGAATTGCCACTAGGTATATCTAAACCAGAATTCAACCGAGTTCAGTGCCCTTCCCACCACTCATGCCTTGACTTCTAGAGAGCATCCCCTCTGTGGGTGGCAATCTGAACTTTGTGTGGAACTCAAGATCAAAGTACAGATCCTGGTGGGGGTCCTGGGTGACTCCCAGGCTAATAGGCCCCTGCATAATTGAGCCAGGAGCCAGTAACTCAGTCTGGGGCTCTGCTACATGAATATGCAAGCTTCCATTGACAGCCAAGCTCCATTACAGCCTGCCTGCAGATTGATGCACACAGCCCCTGCCTGGGGCCTCTCAGCGTGCATAGTAAAGATACTTGCTAATCCCACTAAAGCTCTCAAGGCTAGAGGTTAGTAGGGTCAGCATAGCCTAGTCAAACAGGGACATTGAGGGCATGCAGTCCAGGCTAAGTCTCCTTAAAGACCTGTCCCCTCTGTGGGATCAATATGGACGTTGTAAGGCATTAGAAGGCTGGCTGCTCCTCCTCCCAGCTCCAAGATGCACATCTGGGAGCCCCAGACCCTGCTCAAGGGCACAGACTACATGGAGCAGGCTGTGGGCCTTTGGAGTTTGGAAAGCTGGCTTGGCCAGCATATGCTCCATTCAGAATCTTCTTCCTGGACTGGGATGAAACTCAGTTGGTAGAGAGTTGCCTGGCATGTATGAAGCCCTGGATTCAATCTCTAGCACTTCATAAACTGGACATGGTGGTGCATGTCCTAGAATCCCAGGACTTAGGTGGAGACAAGACGATCAGAAGTTCAAGGTTGTTCTGAGCTACATGAGACCTTATCTCAAAAAAAAACCTTACCAAACTCCCAGTTACCCTGTTTGCTATGTGTCCACTGCCTGCTATGTACCTTGATTTTTTTCCTTTTAAGATATTCATTCATTCATTCATTCATTCATGTTTGTGTATGAGTCTGTGTGTCTGCACACACATGTGTTCAGGTGCATGTGCTTGTGCATACTTACAAAAGCTGGAAGAGGGTGCCAGATGTTCTCCTTTATCTCTCTCTGCCCATTCCTTTAAGGCAGGGTCTCTCCCTGAACCTTGGGCTCCCTCTTGGCTAGGCTGCAACCCAGCAAGGCCCAGAGATCCTCCTGTGTCTAACCTCTCAGAGCTGAGTTACAGACATTTGTGGTGATGTCTGACTTGCTATGTATGCACTGAGATCTGAATTCCAGTCCTCATGACTGTGGGAAAAAGTTTTCTTAAACGCTGAGTCATCTCTCCAACCCCCAGCACTGGGTTTTGAAGGGAGGGGAAGAGGAGAAGTGGGGTGCTAAAATGTCATCAGGAGTGGCTAGGGAGATGACTCAGTGGGCAAAGTGTTTTGTGCAGGTATGAAGATCTGAGTTTGGATCCTCAGCAGTCACATAAAAGTACTGCATGGCAGTACTTGTCTACAACCCCCATGCTGGGGGTAGAAACAGTAGGATCCCTGGAACTTGTTGACTAATTTAGCCCAATTGGTGAGCTCCAGATTCAATGAGAGACCCTGTCTCAAAAAAGATGGCTAGCATTGGAGAAAGACATTATGTGGTGACCTCTGGCCTCCATATGCATATGTGTATGTGTATACACATCATCAGGAATAGAATGCTTGACTATATCTATACTTGTTTTGCTTTGAAACAGGATTTAGTGTATTCCAGGCTCATTTCAAATTTATTATGCAGCCAGGTATGCCCTTGCGGTCCTGCCACTATTTCTGAGTGCTGGGATTCCAGGTGTGCACTACCACACAGTTTATTGGGAGTGACTCCTGTTCTAACAGCTGTGGTTACAGAGCACGTGCTCAGCGCCAGGCACCACACTATGGTGTACAGTCAGCAGCCCATGTTTTCCTGCTTGTTTCATAGACGTAGTTGTTCTTTTTCTCCTTTTTGTCCCCAGTACAGGAGTTGGAACTCAGGGTCTTGGGCATGTTGGGCAAGCACTCTACCACTGAACTATACACCAAGTTATTTCATAGAGCTGAAATTTGAAGAAGAGAGCGTTCAGTGGCTTGCCTAGAGGCACACAGTCCTGCTAGATAGAGCTGGAACAGAACTGAGGTCCCACCTTCCTCCAGACACCACGCAACACACCAGGAAAGCTGCTATCTTTACCTTTTTCACGGAGCAAGGGACATGGGGTGCTTACTGTGTGACAATCGCTCAACATGCCTTATGTATCTCATTTAATTATCTTAAGTACTCAAAAATAAAGACTATCTTTGGTTAGAGACAAAAACTCAGAGGCTCAGAAAGGTTAAGAACCCGCCAAGTTCCCACAGTAGAAACTGAGCCTGACTGACCTGGATGATTCTCTTACCACATATATCTGAGGGGATGAAGATGGGTGGGCACTGACATCTGCCCCTCCTTTCCTGGTGACACCAGTGGGCTCCTCCGCCCACTCTGCACCCAGCACCTCCCATCACCACAGGGTTCCACAGAAGCCAGCACCATCACCCTTTGTAGAAACCTGCCACGGGGACAAAGAAGGCATTCAGGGCCGTTATTTATTTATTTCTCAATAAAGAAACTTCATGAATAGACAGATATTTATTCACCTAATTCATTTTTGCAAATGCAGTGTCCTTCAAAGGAAGATTTGTTTGCCGAGCCAGGGCTGAGGCAGGAGGTTAAAAATAGCTCCCAGCAGTACCGTATTTCTCAGTAAATCAGTGTTGATAATGTAATAATAAAATTAGTCTTACATCAGGTACCAGATAACAGCTCCTCTGACATGCAAATCAAATTCCACTCCCCAATGCAAGTTTCCCTGTTGGGTCGCCAGGGCACTAAATTTAAGAGTCTTTCCTATAGGTTAATAGAAAGAGCTCTAAACCTGACACTCTAATGTGCTCATTTGTAATATTCAAGTTCCACATGGGCTGGCTGGGCTCTGAGTTCAGAGCTATACAATTCCTTGGAAAAGGAAACCAAGGAGACCTTGGTCTTTCATTTCCTCTCAGTGAGTTTTGTGGCCACTTACTGTGTGCCATGTCCCACAGTAGGTTCTGGGGAAACAGGTGATCTAGGAAGACTAGACAAGAGCACACAAGACCCAGAGGAGCACAGCTGATATGATCTCTAAAGAAAGAGCACCCAGTGGAGGGAGGTTTGTCCCTGTAAGTGACAGCTTTACGGGTTTTGAAGGATAAACAGTAGTCATCCAACCAGTTAAGTAGGAATTGGGGCACAGGAGAGGGAAAGGAAATGGAATATAGAGAGATGTCGGGGCATAAGAATGGGTATGTAGTATGTAGAGAGATTATAGTCAGTTCTTTTGTGTTTGTGCACAAATATGTGCAGGTGTTATGCACAGGTGTGTGTGGGTGGTGGCCAGAGGTCAATCTTGGGTGCCTTCCTCAGTCACTCTTCACCTTTTTTGGTGTGTGTGTATGTGTGTGGTGTGCATGTGTGCATATATGTACACAGGTGCATGTACCCATATGCACATACAGAGGACAGAGGAGGCCATGGGGACAAATGCCTTCATTCTCCCCTGGCAAGTTTCCATGGACAATAATGGTGACCCTGAGGAGCCCTGCAGCAATGGGAGACACTGGGTGCAGCGTGGGTGGGAGGTGCCCACTGATGCCACCTGGGGACCCAGAGGGGCCAGCATGACCCTGTCCCCACATACAAGGTCTGTCACTGAGCCTGAAGCTAGACTGGCAGCTGGCAAGCTTCAGAGGTCCTCCTGTCTCCATTCCCTACAGTGCACATGCAGCTACGCCTGGCTTTTTATGTGGTGCTTGGGGTTCAAACTCAGGCCTCCTCCATGCTTGTGCACAAGTGCTCTTACCATCTCCCCAGCCCCCCACCTTTTTTTTTTTTTTATTCAGGGTCTCTCAACTTTATCTGGAGCTCACCAGTTCAGCTAGGCTGGATGGTCATAGAGCCCTAGGACTCACCTGTCTCTGCCTCTCCAGAGCTGGGATCACAGACACCAGAACTGACTTTTTAAGTGAGTGCTCGGGATCAACTGAGTTCTCATGCCTGCCTCTAGGCACTTAACTAACCAAACCATGTACTCAACCCTCTAATTGCTTTTTTTATAGTTAAAGACAAGCAAGATGGAAAAGCTAACAGGGACCACAGCCTTGTGTGACCTCAGACAGCTGGGAGGTCTGTCTGAGGGTATGGGCAGCCAATGAAGTACTGAAAGGGGAAAGAGATGCAGCTTCAGGCCAGCAGGATTGCTCAGTGGGTAAAGCTACTTGCTGTCAAGCCTGACAGCTTGAATTTGATCCCTGGGACCCACATGATGGAAGGAGAAAACTGACTCCTGCAAGTTGTCCTCTGACCTTCACATGTGCATGTGCTATGCATGCCCACACATACGTGTACACAAACATAAAATAATTTTAAATTTTATTTATTTAAAAAAATTATGTGTATGAGTGTTTTGCTTGCATGTATATGAGGACACCTATGTCATGCAAAACCTGCAGAGGTCAGAAGAGGGTGTCGGATCCCCTGGAACTGGAGTTAGTGATGGTTGTTAGCCTCCAGGTGGGTGCTGGGAACTGAACCTGGGTCCTCTGCAAGAGCAGCCGGTGCTCTTAACCACTGAGCCATCTCTCTAGCCCCACAAAACAATTTTTTAAAACACTAATTTCTTTAAAGAGATGGGAGTCTCATGTCCATGGTGAAAGGCCACTTAGGGTCTGGTGTTGGAGATGGGATAAAGAGGGCAGGATGGCTCCCTTGACCCCTGAAGAATGGGCAGCCATTCTCTGTGGGGCACACAGGGATCTTTGTGATTGACACAGGATGCAGAAGTTGAAGGGCAACTGGAAACTTTGAGGGAGAACAGAAGAGGACAGGCTACCCTGCGAAGAGCTGGAAGTGGCCTCCAACAGGGCTCACTGCATAGGACTCTCTGGCCCACCCTACAGGTGTTCCCTGTTGTATGATGCACACAGTTTACAGGCCTTTTCCACAGGAGTCATGTAAGTGGATCTAGGCTGCCAGCCTCTGAGATTGGTAGGGAAGGCAGTATAATGCCCATCACATAAATAGGAAACTGAGGTAGGCTAGGGATGTGCCTCAGTTGGTACAGTGTTTGCCTAGCATGGACAAACCTGAGTTCAACTCCTAGTACTGCATGAACTGGGCATAGTGAAGCATAGCTGTAATTCTAGCACTTGAGAGGTAGAGGCGGGTGGGGGATGGGGGGAAGGTGTGTGTGTGTGTGTGTGTGTGTGTGTGTGTGTGTGAAGTTCAAATCCATCCTTAGCTCCATGGCAAGTTCAAGTCCAGCATGGGGTGCTTGAGACCCTGCTGAAAGCAAAGATGCATGCCGAAGTCAGAGGGGTGCCAAGGTCACTTGGCTAGAAAGGGCAGAACTGGCACTCTAGATCAAGTGTTCTTGCTTCCTAGCCCTCTGGGAACCTAGTTCTCACCTCAGTGAGTTAGTATTTTTATCACCTTTCAGACACTGTGACAAAATACCTGAGCTAAACAGCTTAAAAGAAGGAAAGGTTAATTTGGCTCATGGTTTCTGAGGTTTCAGTCTTTGGACGGCCCTGTTAGTTTTGTGTTTCTGGTCAGGCAGTTCATAGCATGGTGGTGGGAGGCATGTGGCAGAGACGGCTGCTCAGCGCCTGGAGGCCTGGAAGCAGAGGGAATGGGGCAGAGCCCTAATGTTTCCTTTAAGAGCATGTCCCCAATGACCTAGCTTCCTCCTGCAAGGCCTCATCCCGTTAAGGTTCCCAGTACCACCAAGCTTAGGACAAGTGGCCTTTAGAGGACATTTAAGATTTGCACTGCAAAAGTTTGACACTTGCAATGACTCCTGGTTTATGTCTGAGGCTGAGAATGGCTGGCTCCTGATCACACAACCCAGGCTTCTTTTTTAAAAAAATATTTAAGATTTGTTTTATGCATTATCTGTACATGAGCATGCAGGTGCTCCAAGAGGCCAGAATAGGGCATCAGACCACTGGAACTGGAGTTACATGGGTGCTAGGAACTGAACTTGGTCCTCTGCAAGAGCAGCAAGCTGCTGTTAACGTTGAGCTATCCCTCCAGCTCCAGCCCGGGGCTTCCTAAACTTCTTCAACTTACCAGCCCTTTTCACCCATGAAATTTTTATACCACTCCAGTTATATAGGTGTATAAAATATGTATACAAACCAAACATTTACTGATACTATGTCATAAAGAGATTTATCTTAAAACAATTCTTCAGTATACATATAATTTTTATCATTTATTAAAGATGAAAGCAAATTTGCATACTAACAAGATGAATGTGCTTGTTTATTTTTACATAAAGAATTAAATCTTGGCAGAATATTTGATACTGCAGGACACAGGGCACCTTCAATATTTTTGGAGTTGATCGATATTTTTATTTTATAATTCACACTGTTCAGAGTGTTGCTTTGCATGCATACCTAGTACAAAATGGCAGAAGCATGCTCAGGGCCATTTTAGGAATTGTTGGAAATTCTGTCCTAATCCCGAGCCAAAACTCATTGAATAAATGTTTTTATGAAACTCAAGTCAGCAACTCAAACAGCAATTTTTTAAAAATTACATTTTCATTTATTTGTGTGCTCGTGTATGTAAGTGGGTAGAGGGGGTGCATGCATGCCACGAACAGGTTTGTGGAGGTCAGAGAACCAGAGGATTGAACTTGGGTCTTCAGGCTTGGTGGCTGGTGCCTTTGCCAGCCCTCAAATACCATTTTAACATCAGATATTCAAACATAATACAAATCGAAGATCCCTGCTCTTCTTCCCCGTAACTTTTCCCTAAGCAGTTCTGTATTTTCTTTAAAAGTTACTTCTATTACGGGAGAAAAGGAATGATGGTAGGAAATATAAGAAGTCTTTGTTTTTCATAATTAAGTCATTATATTTAAAAGAGCTCAAAATATATATACAGTATATATATGTTTATAAATGTATAGTACACTGCAGTTCATAACAGCCTCCGTCTCAGATGTGAGATGAGGGTTTCAGGCAGTGTTTGTTTGCCTTGCTTTGTGTGACAGCAGGCACAGCGCACATGTAATGTTCTCAGAACCTGGGTTGCAGTGAGGTCACACAAGGACAAATTTTAGTTGTCAAACATACAAGAAACCTGTTGCTGTGCCAGTTTTTCATGACCCTTCATATGGGGTCATGGCCCACAGTTTAAGAAGCTGTGAATAAACACGCAGGACCTTGGCTTCTGCAGGTCATTTCCGGTCTGGTGGAAGAAAGTGGAGCCAGGTGAGCGGCCCCTGGGCCCAGGGTCCTGAGCTGGGGTAAGAGATGAGCTGCCTCTGCACAGAGCCACCCACCCTGTACTGGAGCCCCAGGTTCCTTGGCTTTAATGCGCTGGTGTGGCAGACTCCCCCTGATGCACTTAGGAGCTATACATAGATCAGCAGCAGACTGGGGTGCAGGAAGGGAAATATCTCCAGAGCTTTCCCAGTGACAGCTTGACTTGCATGTAGCAGGCTCAGGTGCATGTGATTGATATATATAT
>NW_008345224.1:331872-338125 GCF_000622305.1 Nannospalax galili
TATGGTGGTGCTGGGGATGGAACCTGGGATCTTATCTATGCTGACTGAATGCTCAGCCACTGAGCCGTACCCCAGCCCTTAGATGTCAGTAGGAGGATAAGGCTTTGTAGGAGATTCTAGAACCACCAAAACTGACATATGAGGGGCTGAAGAGATGGCTCAGTGCTTGAGTATTCTTACAGAGAACCTGAGTTCAGTTCCCAGCACCCACATCAGGGAGCTCACAATCACCTGTAAATCCAGCTCCAGGGGATCTAATGCCCCCTTCTGGCCTCAGAGGGCACCTGCAAGCACATGCAGATACCCTTACACAGTATTGAGATTCCAGGTGTACACCATCGCACCTGGTATATGTGATGCTAGGGCTGGAACCCAGCAGGGTTTTGTGCATGCTAGGCAAGCATGCTACCAACTGAGTTATATGCCCAGCCCCCATTCTTTTGGGTGTCTCCATTATTCACTGGTACCTCCAGGTCCATGTGGGGACAGGAGTTGCTGGAGCCTTATCCTGTGCTTCCGAGTGCCTGGGTTCTTAACCTTCCTGTTCCTGAAAGTCACAGAGCAGGGATGAAGAAGCCATCCCCCAACAAATTTTCATTCTGTTGACTCCAGTTAAGATGGTGAGATGACGGGGACTTTTTCTTCTGAGATAAAAAGGCTTTTAAGAAAAATTGTTTGCACTCTATCAGTGCCTGTAAAAGGAGCCTGCTTCAGTGACACACTCTTCCAGGTGCTGGGATAATGCAGGCAGTGTTGTGGGGGGCAGTTTCTGCCATTCACTGTCTCTCCCACCTGTGTTAGAGATGTGTTCCCAGCCTCCTGCCCAGCTCAGCTCAGCTCTTCATCTCCCACCCAGGGTCAACACATTCAGAATACATGCCTGGCTAGTGAGGTGGCTCAGTGGGTATGAGAAGACTTACTATGTAAGCATGATAATCTGAGCTCAAACTCCAGCACCCACATAAAAGCTGGGCATGACCATACTTGCCTATAACCTCAATGTTAGAGGATGGAGAGAGACGAATCTCAGAAGCTCTTTGGCCAGTCAGCCTAGCCAGAAAAGAAAACTTCAGGTTGATGAGGGAGCCTCTCTCAAGGAAATAAGGACGAGAATGACAGAGGTGGAGAGGACAGCTGACATTCTTCTCTGACCTTCACACAGGCACAGGCATACACACGCACCTCCTCCCCAGAGAGACCTACCTGGATATTCCTACCTGAATTGATAGGAGATATCTAATATATATATATATATATATAATTTTTATTTAAATGTTTAAATACTTTGATATTTGTTAATAAGCAGCCACTGCCCAGGGTCACCCCAGCTGCCCTCCCCAGAGCCTCTGCACCTCCAGTGCTGTGGTAGCCAAGGAGCCAACCACCAGAACTCTTTTAAGGTTTAGTTTTGTGTGTGTGTGTGTGTGTTTGTGTGTGCGTGTGTGTGTGTGTGCAGGTATCTACAGAGGTCAGAAGAGGGCATTGATCCCCTGGAACTGGAGTTATAGACAGTTGTGAGCCACTTGACATAGGTGCTGGGAACTGAACTTGTGTCCTCTAGAAGAGCAGCAAGTAACCTTAGCCTTTGAGCCCTCTCTCCAGCCCAATCGCTGGCACTGTTAGGGTCCAGCTCTGGGGTTTTTCTGATTGGTCAGTGTTAATGGCCCAATACTTATTTTTCTAGGTACGCTGATCATGCTTTCCTAATCTTCCCAGACCCTCACAATCCATCCCCCCTTTCAGCCACACATGTGGGTGGCAGCAAGATATCCATGGAACTGTCATGGACCCCACCTACTATGGCAGACTTATGCCCTGTATTTGCTCTGGGGTTTCATGGTGCAGGTTCTGTGACTATGTACTCACTGTGGAATACCAGCCTGGTACTTGACTCCAAGTTCATGCCCAAAACATGACTCACTGTGGCTGTTGAATAATATCCCCAAATGCCCATATCTGAATTCTTAGAAATTCAGAACTTGTCATTGTTATTTTCTGTGGAAAAGGGGACTTTGCAGCTATGACTAAGTTAAAGACTTAGAGACAGGTAGAGAAACCTGGAATAGTCAGTGGATCCAAGGTCAGTGCAAGTGTCCTTATAAAAGGAACAGAGGGAAAAGTCCCACTGTAGTGCTGAGGCTTGAGATCCAATGCCTTCCATTCTGAAGATCCATCATATACAGCTCTTCTTCCATATTCTCATTGAAATTTTCCTCTCCAGGCCACCTGTTTCCCTCTCATTCAAACATCTGCAGTAGCTCCTGTTTTCTTTTTCCTCTCACCCGCTTCTGTATCACAGAGACTATCTGATGCTGTACCCTTCCCCCACACTTGATGCTGCCATTGTCTGATTTCAGGGCCCCTATCACTCATCTTGGAAAGGAATATCCACAAGTCCCATGTTCTAGTTTGATTTTTGTTGTCGTGATAGAACAGAATGACCAAAATCAGTTTGGGGGAAGAAAGGGCTTATTTGGCTTCTACTTACTTCCAGGTACAGTCCATCATTGAGGGAAATTAGGGTGGGAACTCAAGGCAGGAACCTGAAGTGGAAACCCTGGAGGAATGCTGCTTGCTGACTCACTCATAGGCTCAGGCTTAGTTAGCTTTCTTATATAGCCCAGGACTGCCTACCTAGGGACTGCCTACAGTGGGCTGGGCCTTCCTGCACCAATTATAATCAAGATAATCCCCCACAGACATTTTCACAGCCCAATCTAGTCTGAGAAATTCCTCAATTGAGACTCCCTTCTCAGGTGACTCTAGGCTGTGTCAAGTTGACCATTAAAACTAACTAGGGCACCTTAAGGGAAGCCCACTGTCCCCAGTCCAGGATTCACCTCTAATCATGCTGGCTTTTGCTATGTCTCTAGGATAGGATTCTGGGCTTTGTGATTTCCTAGTTTTACTACTCTGGGTGGCTTTTGGATTTAAGAAACAGCAATGACTCATACCTGGACTTACAGAGCAGAAGGCGAAGCCATTCCTTAGCAGGGAAGTAGAAGGGTGTAGAGAAGGGCTAGGGAGGGGACAGGAAACCAGAAAGGGAGGGAGTTCTGGATGTTGAGTAGGTCTGTGTGGGAGAAGGTGGAAGTTCTCTTTCTCCATTTTTTTTTTTTTTTTTTGATGTGACCAAATACTTGGCATGAAGCAACTTAAGGTAGAATTAATTTTGGCTCACAGTTTGAGAGGGTACAGTCTGTTATGGTAGGGAAGGCTTGGTGGTGGAAGCAGCCCACAGCTGTGGCAGTGGAAGCATGAAGCTACTTGCTCCTAAATAGTCAGATCATAAAGCAGAAAGTGAACCAGAGCGAGGCCAGGCTATTTCTCCTCAAAGCTCATTCATCTCTAGAGACCTACTTCCTCCACCTAGACCCTGCTTCCTAAAGGTTCCACAGCACCATCAGCTGGCTATAATATAAAACTATAACATCTCCTAATTTCCTGACCATATAGACAACTCGAGGACGCAAGGGTCATGGACCCTTGGCATCACTGGGAAACAGAATGGAGGTCCTATGAGGCACCAGAGGCCCTGGGAAGAGTGGTGCTTCCATTCTGCGGCCGGGGACAGGAGGTGTCTGAACTATGGTGTCAGGGTCAGGAGGTGTGTATTACTTTTTTTTCTAATTGCTATGACAAAATACCCGACAAAAACAGCTTAAGAGAGGAAGGGTTTATGTTGGTTCATGATTTGAGTCCATCATGGTGGGGAGTCATGGCAGGAGGAGCATGAGGCAGCTGGTCACATTACATCTATAGTCAGGAAGCAGAGGGATGAATGCTGGTGCTCAGTTCTCTTTCTCCTTTTCATTCACTTCAGGACACCAGTCCATGGAATGGTGGTGTTGCCCGCATTCAGGTTGGGTCTTTCTACCTCAGTTAGCCCAATCTCAAAATACCCAGAGGTATGTTTCCTAGGTGATTCTAGATCCTGTCACATTGACAGTCAATATTAGCCACCACAAAAGGCGTTCCAGGAAGCATGTGCCTTCAACCTGGTAAATGAGCTTGCACCAGTTTTGCTCAGCTCAGTCCTGGCCCAGCTCAGCCTCCACCACCAGTACCGAGTACCTACTGTCTGCCCAAACCAGTTCCAGAGCTTGGTGGTGCAGAGGCAGAGCACAAGGCACATGGGCCTTGCATTTGGCCTTATAGGGCCCTGTGTTGAGAACTTAGCACTTACAGTGACCCTGTGAGGTAGCTGTTATTATGCTCATTATACAAATGAAAAAACCAAGGCACAGCAAGGCTGGAACTCCTCCAAGGGCCCTAAGCGAATAAGGGTAAAGCCAGCATTCAAAGCCATGTCTTTCTTTCTTCTAGCCACACTGAAGGCAGAGGTTGAGAACACAGGGTGTGGGGGGTGGCTGAGTATGGAATAAACAGCAGGCTCTAGGGACTTCTGCTATGAAATTCCTCCTGTCTCAGTTAGCTTTACTGTCAACTTGACACAGCCTAGAGTCATCTGAGAAGGGAGTCTCAGTTGAGGAATTTTCCAGATCAGATTGGTCTGTGAACATGTCTGTGGGGGATTGTCTTGATTGTTAATTGTCATGGGAGGGCTCAGCCCACTATGGGTGAAACTATTCCCTGGTTCCAGCTGTACTTCATAGTTGTGAGTTCCCAGGTTGGAGGTAATACTGTGTGAAATAGTAAGCAGGCCTGCTTTCAAATTCCTGCTTGACTTCCTGCCCTGATTTCCTCAATGATAGACTGTGATCTGGAAGTGTAAGCCAAATAAACCGTCACCACCCCTAAGTTGCTTTTGTCAGTGTTTTATCACAGCAACAGAATGAAACTAGAGCCCCTCCCATGTCTATCTATCTTCTCTCAACAGCCAGTGAGCAATTCTGCTCAGGTATAATGGCCACTGGTGTGGAACTTGTACCTGGGAACATAACTGATGGTGATCATGGTTGTTTTATCTAGGGCTACAGACAAACTGCTTTGAGCCAGGGATCCACAGAGGTGAGTCAGGCAGTGTCCCTGGCAGATTGATAGGCAGCTTAGATACTGTCACTCTCCCCTTGGGTTTGGGGAGAAGCAACAGGAGTCCAGACCATGGATGGATTGCTTCTAGCTGTGGACCCCTTGCTCAGGGATGTCATAGCTTCTATCACGTGAAGGGGCAACAAGGCCCCACCCAACTTCATCATTGAGATCCTAGGATGCTACAGTAGCTCTCTTACTGAACACAGCTTGGAACACATCCGTCAGTCTCCCCACTGCCTTCACAGGGCCTGGATGGCACCTGGCACATAATAGTAGCTTATGAATGAATGAAGGAAATGAATGCACAAGTGAGCACACACCAAACTGGAGCTCCCTTAGTGTAGACAAGAAGTTGGAGGGGTGAACAGAGCTGCTGGATCTTCTCAGTGCCTCTGCCCAGAAGAACATGGCCAGTTTAAGACTGGGGAGTAGAAAGGAAGAGGAGCGTGAATCACCTTCCTCCCAGAGGCAGGGAAACTGTGGTGTGTGTGTGTGTGTGTGTGCGTGTGTGTGTGTGTGCATGTGCATATATATGCAGGTTCATGTATGTATGTGTGTGCATGTCTGGAGGCAGAGGTCAATACTGGGTGTCTTCCTCAATCACTCTCAATCTCATGATTATTATTATTATTAGTTTTTTTTTTTTTTTGAGGCAGGGTTTCCCTGTAGCATCAGCTGACCTGGAACACTCAATGTATACTAGGCTAGCCTTGATCTCACAGAGATCCTCTGCCTCCCAAGTATTAGGGTTAAAGGTATGTGCCATCATGCCCATCATTTACTCTTTTTAAAAAATATTTTATTTATTATTTTTATTTTTTGTGTATGAATGTATTCCCTGCATATAGGTAGGTGCACCCATGTCATGCAATGCCCATGGAGATCAGAAGAGGGCCTCGGATGTCCTGGAACTAGAGTTACAGACAATTTTTAGCCACCATGTGGGTTCTGGGAATCAAACGTGCGTCCACTGCAAGAGCAGCCAGTGCTCATAACCACTGAGCCATGTCTCCAGCTCAAAAAAATCTTATATTTTTGAGGCAGAGTCTCAAATAGTAGGGGACTTCAATACCCCACTGTCTCCATTAGATAGGTCAACAGGGCAGAGAGTTAACAGAGAGACATCTGAATTAAACAATAACATATATCAAATGGACTTAACAGATATCTACCAAGTATTCCACCCAAGCACCAAAGGACATACTTTCTACTCAGCACCCCATGGAACTTTCTCCAAAATCGACCATATACTGGGGCA
>NW_008345224.1:338605-425568 GCF_000622305.1 Nannospalax galili
TGCCATCATGCCCATCATTTACTCTTTTTAAAAAATATTTTATTTATTATTTTTATTTTTTGTGTATGAATGTATTCCCTGCATATAGGTAGGTGCACCCATGTCATGCAATGCCCATGGAGATCAGAAGAGGGCCTCGGATGTCCTGGAACTAGAGTTACAGACAATTTTTAGCCACCATGTGGGTTCTGGGAATCAAACGTGCGTCCACTGCAAGAGCAGCCAGTGCTCATAACCACTGAGCCATGTCTCCAGCTCAAAAAAATCTTATATTTTTGAGGCAGAGTCTCTCACTGAGCCTGAAGCTCATAGATTTGGCTAGGCTAGCTGGTCATTGAGGACCAGGGATCCTCTTATCTCTTCCTCCTCAGCACTGCCATTCCACCTGGCTTTTTAATATGGGTTCTAAAGGATTAAATTCAGGTCTTCACGCCTGTGCAGCAAGCACTTAACTAATTGAGCCATCTCCTCAGCCCCAGTCAGGGAGATCTTAATTGTTTCACTTTGAGCAGTTTTATTTTTCAATTAAAGTCATTCAGTGAATTCAGAAGTGAGTGTTCTGACCAGGAGTTAACAGCGCAAATGGAACATCCTCGTGGTGACAAATGCAGGTGGCTGGGGAAGGTACAGGAAATGGAGTTCAAGTACAGATTAAGAACATGGGGGCACTACCCTCCCACCTGCTGTAGGATGAGCTGGTGCTTCAAGCTCCAGGAGACAGACAGGAGCTGGTGGTGTCTGTGAGTGACAAGGGCTCCATGAAGCCCACCTCCACCTTGCTTTTCCATGTTCCTCCAACTCAGACTTCAAGCATCAACTCCAGCCATGCACAAGGGCAGGAATCAAGGATCTTGGGCAAAGCCTAGGCATACAAAAGGTGCTTAGCTTGTGCATGTTGAGGTGGCATGCAGTTGGAGAGGGGCAGCAAGCTCAGGGTGTGGGATCTGAGGTCTGGGCCCTTGATCCTTGGTCAGGGTGGGTCCTGAGGCAGAACACAAGCTCTATGAAGGGCTCTGACTTCTCTCACTCTGATCTTCACAGGGACCAAGCTGGGAGGCAGGGTGATGAAAAAAGGGGCCTAGTTTGGGACTCTGTGATGGGGAGGCGGCCTTCCTTAGAGCATAGAGCAGCCACTTCTGGGCAGATTCTTATTTGGCCACATAAAGGAGCAGAACTGGCATTAGGAGAGCCCAGGAGACTATCAGCTTCCTCTGGAGGAAGATATTGAACCTCTGGGGACTGAGGTAGCAGAGAGACCCCCTGGTGTGTCTTCCCTTTGTGTGACTTTTCCTGGAAAGATGTGAACAAACGGCTGCTCACCCTAGATAAAGGACTCAAAGAAATGATTCCATCCAAGTCCAGCGTGGAGAGCTAGTGAGTTTACAGGGGGTGAGGAGTCACTTTCAGAAACATGTGTGACTCAAATGTGGCTGTATCACTGAAAGGCCCATCCTAGCATGTGATGACTCATGAAAGTTACATCCTGGAGCCCCCTTGCATTTGTAAGCCATTCACAGAGTCTTCTCCTCTCCCAGCAATTGTTAATGTTTGTGTAACCTTTGGGAGGGGCCTTGCTAATCTTGTAACTTTAGAGTTAATTTTTAAATTTATCTTTACTTTATGTGTATGAGTGTTTTGCTTGCACATATGTAAGTGCGCCCATGCATGCAATGCTCATGGAAGACAGAAGTGGCCATCAGATCCCCTGGAGCTGGAGTTATGGATCGTTTTTAGCTTCATGTGGTGCTGGGAAGTGAACCCAGGTCCTCTGCTCTTAACCCCTGAGCCATCTCTCCAGTTCTTACTGTTTGAGTTCTTGAGACTGGTAACTTGCAGGAGCTTCCTGAGCCCTGTGAGTTAAAGAAGGTTCTCTCCTCTCTCCAGGAGGGAGTGATTCAGTTCAGAGGAAGTGGCTACATAACATCCTACCCCTGCCACTGGAGATGGTTTGGGCCTTACACATGCTAGGTAGGTGCCCTCCCACTGAGCAACAACCCCCTTTTTACTTTTTAGTGATAGGGTCTTACTAAGTTGTCAGTGCTGGTTTTGAACTCACTCTACAGACCAGGTGGACCTTGAATTTATGGTCTTCCTACCTCAGCCTTCCAAGTATCTGGGATTATAGGCATGTGCCACCAGACCTTATTTCCTGGATTCTTTCTTCAGTGCAAGAGACTGGATTGTGTTCTCCTCAAAAATCTGAAATTAGGCTGGAGATGTAACTCAGTTGGTAGATTGCTTGCATAGCATGTATGAAGCCTTGAGGTTGATCCCCAGCACCACATAAACCCAGCATGGTGGTACGTAACTGTAAGCCCAGCACTTGGGAGGTGGAGGAAGGAGGACTAGAGGTTCAAGGTCATTCTTTGATACATAGCTACACAGTGAGTACAGGGACAGCCTGGACTATATGAGTCCTCAGTTCCTCAGTGCGGCTGTATTTGGAGATAGGACTTCTATGGGGGTGATTAAAGTTAAATGAAGTCTATTCTAGCTTCCTTTCTGTTGCTCTGACAAACACCCTGACCAAAAGCAACTTAGGGGAGGAAAGTGTTTATTTGTCTTCTACCCCCAGGTCACAGTTCGTCATTGAGGGAAGTCAGGGCAAGAACACAAGCAGGAACTTGAAGCAGAAACCAAGGAAGAATGCTGCTTGCTGGTCTCACTCCCAAGATCATGCTTAGCTAGTTTTCTTACACAGCCCAGAACCACCTGCCTAAGGAATGATGCTGACCACAGAGTACTGGGCCCCCTACATCAATTAATGATCAACATAATCCCCCACAGACATGCTCATAAATCAGTCTGATCTGGGAAATCCCTCCGTTGAGACTCCCTTCTCAGGTGACTCTAGGCTGTGGTCAAGATGACAGATAAAGGTAACTAGGACAAGGTCATAGGGTAGGGCTGTGGTCCCATATGATTAGTGCCCTCATAAGAGTCAAGATCTCTCTCTCTCTCTCTCTCTCTCTCTCTCTCCTCTCTCTCTTCCTCTCTCTCTTCCTCTCTCTCTTCTTTTCTCCTTCCCTCATTGCTATGTGAGGGGGACACAGCAAGACAACAGTCACTTACAAATAGAAAGTCCTGACCAGACAGTAAAGATCATCACCTTGATTTAGACCTTCAGCCTCTAGGGTATGAGAAACACATGTCTGTTGATGAACTCACAGGCTCTGACACCCTGCAACCAGATCCAGCTAACATAACCAGCGGCAGGTTTTCCAGGACCATGAGCACCCATGTGCTGAACACACTCCTCCTTGCAGCGCTGAGCAGGCTGAGCGATGGTGTGTGAGAAAGTGGTAGGCGTGGGACCAGGGGCAGGACCTGCCGTTTCTAAGGTCAGTGCCTTTGATGTCTGAGCTACTGGTGCTGGTGCTGGTGGTGGAATTCACATGGAACAAAGAAGGAAAAAAAACCCACAAGGAACTGGTTATTTTTCAGTGGGTTGTTTGTGTGGTGCAGGTACATGTATATGTGAGTGTTTGCATGTGTGTGGGCACAGGTGTGTATAGACATCGAATGTCATCCTCTTCCATGAATCTACATGTCATTTATTGAGTCAGGGTCTCTCAGTTGAACCCAGAGCTGCTAATCAGTTGATCTAGCCAGCTTTCCTTAGGTATCCCTTGTGCTCTAGTTTGCTTCTCTGTTGCTATGATCAAACACTGACAAAAAGCAGCTTGGGGAGGAAAGGGTTTATTTGGCTTACGCTTCCACATCACAATCCATCACTGAGGGAAGTAGTCAGGGCAGAAACTCAAACAGGAACTTGAAACAGAAACCATGAAGGAACTCTGCTTACTGGCTGCTTCCCCTGGCTTCCTCAGCTACCTTCCTTATACAGCCCAGGTCCACCTGCCCAGGATGGCACCACCCACAGTGGTTTGGACCATCCCACATCAACTAGCAATTAAGAAATTGCCTCACATACATGACCACAGGTCAATGCAAGGGAGACAACTACTAAATTGAGGTTTCTTCTCCCCAGGTATCTATAGTTCATGTCATCTTGATAAAAACTAACAACACACTTTGTCTCTGCCTCCCAAGAGCTAGAATTATAGGCAGCCACCATGCTCACCCAGCTTTTTAAAATATATATATATATATTTAAAGTGATGGGGAAATATGGGAGGTGTTGGAGGGGAGAGAGAGGGTGTGGATTTGATCAAAACACCTTATATGCATGTATGAAATTCTCAATAAAGTTTAAAAAATTTTATTTATTATTTTTATTTTATGTGTATGTGTGTATTGCCTGCATGTAGGTAAGTGCACCCGTGTTGTGCAATGCCCACAGAGGACAGAAAAGGCTGTCTGACCCCCTGGAACTGGAGTTACAGTTGTCAGGTGCCATGTGGGTGCTGGGATTTGAACCCAGGTTTTTGCAAGAACAGTCAGTGTTCTTAACCACTGATCCATCTCTCCAGCCCCCAAAATATTTTATTTTTTTAATTATGAGCAAATGTGTGTATGTGTGTGTGTGTGTGTGTGTGTGTGTGTGTGTGTGTGTCTGTGTTTTGGTTTGTGCATGTGAGTGCAGTCTGCCAATGCCAGAAGAGGATATCAGGTTCTCTGGAATGGGAGTTACCCCTGCTCCCCTGCTGTGCCACCCCCCGCCCCCGACACACACCAGTTTTCTAAGTGGGTTCTGGAGAGCTAAACCCCAGCCCTTGAGCTTGCACAGTGAGTGTTTTATCCACTGGGCCATTTCCTCAACCCAGAGCTGACTATTACATGGATAAAGAGCAGAGTGGGTTCAGAAAGTGCTCATGAGCAATTGTGGGTACCAATGGCTCAAAGGTTCTTGGGATAATCCATGCTTCCGGAAACCACTCACTCCAAGACCCACCACTCTTACTTACTCTCTAGGACTATGAACCAATGTGTGCAACATCCCTGCCACTTCCTGCAGTGCAGCTTAACCATTCCACACTACCACCTAGCCTGCTCTCAGTGGTGGGCAGTGGGTGTAGGCATGAGGCTCACAGCATTCACTGGATCCTGGAGAGAGGGAACCTACATCCAGAGAGCTGGTTCTCAGGGTGCAATGCATTCTCACCTCTGCTTTGTCCTGGCATCTGAGGTGGCTGGGACCCTCTACCTCACAAGTTGAGGAAATGTCCTCTCCAGTTGGGCCCCTGTCTACTCAGATTATTTGCCTTCCAGGGGACAGGGCAGTCATGTGGAGCTTTAAGTCCCATGACTCTCAGTTGGAACAGCAGGGTCCCATCTTTATCTCAGAGGTGAGCATCTCACTAAGTGACAGGCTATGGGAGGCCAAAGTGAGTAGAAATCAGCCTGAATGGTCCCAGGGCTCATGCCAGTACATAAATAGCAAGAGATGAAGTTTTCTTTTTCCCAGAGATATATCTGTAAAAGTTTACATTAATTCAACATGTCATCTTTCCCGTGAGCCATCTCTGAGATCAGAAGCCTCGGCCAGGCTCCTGCTCAACACTACGAGAATGATTACACAGCATGTCAAGAAATGAAATGATGGCATCAGGCAACCTAGGACTCAGGCTTTGGGCTGATGAGGCAAGATCTGAGTCCTGGGGCAGGAAACCCATGCTTGCTTCCCAGTTGCTTAGTAGGAAGAGCGGTTGGAAGGCCTGGCTCTGGTGTTAGGTCTAGAACAAGTCTGCTGTGTGATTTGCACTAGATGACTTCCCTATCTGAGTTGTCTTCTTACCTAATAGAGAAATGCATGCCCCTTACCTATCTTCAAAGACCTGTATCTCTCTCTGTGTGTATGCATGTGTACACATGCATGTATGTGCATGTGCATGTTGAGAGCAGAGGTCAGTACCAGTAGTCATTCTTTATGTGTTATTCATTTTATTTTCTGAGACAAGGTCCCTCGGTGGCCTGGAGCTTGCTGATTGTACTAGGCAGGCTGGCCATTGAGCCCCAGGGATCCTCCTGTCTCTCCTGGGTTTTTCTGGGGATCAGTTACGTTTCATGCTTAAGGGGCCAGCACTTTACTTTACCGACTGAGCCATCTCCCCAATTCAACTTTGGTTTTTGACAATCATTTTTCTTTCCTCTGTATTAAAATTACTTACATAAGGATCAGCAAGATGGCTCCATGAGTAAAGATACTTGCCACCAAATCTGGTGACCTGAGTTTGATGCCTGGGACCCACTTGGAGGGAGAAACCCAACCCTTCAAGTTGTTCTCTGACTTCAACATACTTTCTGTGACATGTGTGCATGCACACACATGCACATGCACACACAGATAACAATTTTTAAAATTAAAAATGTATTTACATAACATGAAAACTTGTGCATGTAACTTTTCTAAAAACACAAATGGGGTCATTTTCTAAAACCCAGTTTAGTGTTTTATTTGAAATATTTCTCACTACAAACATTACTTTTTAAAAGTTCATTATATTGCTAGATGAACTGATCTTTTTTGGTGTTCAGTTCTGTGCCCTTTAACACACAAGTAGCTGCATGTTACCATCATTAGCCTCTAACTTGGGACACTGTAGCATGAGCTGCCTGAGCCTGGCCAGCCCAGTATGTGCAGATTTCAACTTCCTTATTTGGAAAATGAACACTACCCATAATGCCTTTCTGAAGGACTTCTGTGAGTCAGTCTGGTGAAAGGGACAGGGCTCTGGCTTGGACTTGTATGCTGCCTCTGCCATACATAAACCAAAGGGCATGACAGCTGTTAGAGCTTGTCCAAGCTGCTGGGTTCACATCTGGAAGTAAGTGTTAAGGGTGTTGAAGATCTTATACACACTGGCAAAGGCTAGGCATGATACCAGGCACACCAGAGGTGCTTTGTATATGGCACTAGGCATACCAGAGACACTCAATATATGGTGGTTATTTTGTGAATTATAAGCTGAGCGTCTTGTGCGGGCAGATGCATGGGGAATGGTTGTAGAATTCCATGTAGCTGAGGATCACCCTGGAGCCAGAGTTCTGGGCTGCTGTGGGTTTTTATAGCAAATACCTGTCCAGTGTTTTCCAGAGGACCCTGCAGTGGGTCAGGAGACCATGGCTGAGGATAGCCCAAGCCAAGAGACTTGGATCTAGGAATCTTGGTGTCTCTCCTTACTCACCTCTAGGCCTCTCTCCAGCAGCATCCCAGGGGCTCAGAGATGGGAATAGCAGGTAGCTTTCTGGGTAGCTTGTCACCTCCTCCTTCTGGCTGAGCCTCCAAGCTCCAGTTTGGGTGCACCACAGCTAAAGGAGAGGCCTCTCCAAGATTGGATCATTCCTCTTTGGTCCCACTCCTGCCCGATTTGACTAAGGTCCTAAGCTTTAAGTTTGTTTAATAACCTCCTGACATTAAATAAACAACCTTGCAAAAAGGAGTAATTTGTGAGACAGAAAGAAAACAAATACTAGGCAAGGACATGGGGCACAGCAGCAGTGGCAGCCAGGCTAATTACATTCTAGGGGCCACCTAAGTCCGACACCAGCTCAAAGCATATAGATCTTGGCTCCTTTCCACTCTGGGAAGATTTCAAAAACACAGGCGAGGGAAACTTTGCATTAGGTAGGTGGTGATGGCAGGTCATTAGAATTCCAGGGGCGTATCTAATGCCATCTAGTTGCTAACACGATGCATCATTTTGTGCTAAATAATTGATCATGGTGCAGAGATTGTGTTTGTGGAGTTTAAAAAAGTGATTAGAACGGGAAAGATTTCTGGAAGGCAAGTTGTATCTGTAACCCAGATCCTCTTCCAAACACACCTTCTCTGGGGGCCACAGGCATTGGGAATTCTTGCCACACTGGAGCTGGGGGAGTGCTGATGCAGCAGGATGAGGCTGATGGTTTAAGAGGAGGGTGGCCATAGAAGGCCATAGAAGGCCACCAAGGATTAGGGTGGTGGCGGAGGCCCTGTAATGTCCAGAAGGGCTATACCAGTCTGAAATCTTTTTGGGAATGTTGTAGGAAGGCCAGTGGTCTGCCCAGGGAGAAAAGATAATACTGTGCCTACCCATTGTTCCCAATCCTAAGTCTCCCGTAATGTCATGGTGATGGGGTCTGGTTCTGAGAAGTACTTGTCCTAAGACTTTCCTTTCTGTTTCTGCCCTGCTTTTCCCCTCTTCCTGTAAGGATATACTCTCAGATCTGGCATGTGTGAATAGAAACACATCCTGGTCCTCGGGACCAGTGAACTGTGTAAAACCTGTCGAGTAGATGGGGAGAGATGTTAGGTGTGAATCCTCCTGAGGGAGGACTGGGCAGGTAGAAGTGGTGAGATTCCAGCCACTTATTACAGTAGCCAAAAAGTAAAAAGATCTGATACTCAATAGTAAGGTACAATGTTTGTGGGATGATATAGTCCCCAACAAGAAGTTAAAACATACATAGTGTATGCCTCTGACTGCCCTTGAGAAAGTCTTTGAACTTGTTCCCTTATCTGAAAAGTATACATTCATGTGATCACTTCTAAGGGTCCCTCTGCCCCTGACCTTGGACTTCTGTGATGGTTAGTATAAATCATTAATTCAGTACCTCCTGACCTCCAGGCACATCTGTGAGGGATTGTCCAGATTAAAGTTAGTCTCTGAGAATGTCTGTGGGGATTATCTTGACTAAGTAATTGAGGTAGGAAGACCCTCCTACTGTTGGTGGCACCATTTCCGAGGCAGGGGATCCTGACCTGTATAAGTGTGGAGAAAGTGCATGCATTTGTTGCTAAAACTGTGCATGTAATGTGACCAGCTGCTTCAGGCTCCTGATATCTTGACTTCCCTCCATATGGGTTGTAACCTGGAACTGTGAGCTAAAATAAGCCCCTTTCTCCCTTAAGCTGCCTTTGTCAGAGTATTTTATTACAGCAACAGTAATGAAACTAAGTTTCCAAATCAAGCTGTTCTTATCCTTATCTCTTGCTGCTACAGAGTCCCCTGAATACCTTTGAAAGATGCTGATGCTGGGACCCAACCCCATGGAAGAATGATTGCACTGGTCCCAGGCAAGGTCTGGGTAGCTGTCCTCTTAGGGTCTACCCTAGCCACTCTTTTGTATGAGTGTGTATGTGTGTGCATGTATGAATGAGCATGTCTGCGGGTATGTATGTTTTATGTATACATGTAGAAACCAGAGGACAATTGGGCATCATTCCTCAAGATTCTATCCACCTTGTTTTTTGAGGCAGGGTCTCTCCCTAGCCTGGACCTCCACAAGTAGGCTAGCTGGCTGGCCAAGCCCCACCTGTCTCTGTCTTCCTAGTACCAGGATTATAAGCATGAGCCACCACTCCCAGCTTTTTTACATGGGTTCTAAGGATCGAACTCCTTGTGCAAGCATTTTCTCAACTGGCCTATCTTTCTGGCCCTACCCCAGCCATTCTGATGTGTGTCCAGGGACAGGACGTCCTGTCTCTGGGGAGGGGTTGGTTTGGGAAAACCAGTAGGGCTCTTGGCCAACTTGCTCCTAGTTGTGGTAGGTCAACAACTTTGGAGCAAGAAGAGAAGGAAGTGTGAGCATAGAAATAGGTTCCTCGCTGCTCCTGAGCAATGGACAGATGAAAAACACTGTGGATGCCACAGCTGGACGGCTTGCCTGGCAATGTCCTGGGAGCACCCAGTGCACCTGGGACAGGTGCTGGGTGTGTAGGAAACAATCAATCAAGATTTCTTCTGCAGGAGAAGCTTCCTGCATGGAGTGGTTGGAGGAAGCCCTGGAAAGGAAACTTTCCCCGTTCCTCAAGGATTCCCAGTCAGGCCTCCCTGTGTTCTGGTGGTACAGGTCACATACAGGAAGCTGTCAGGGTCCCCACCCATCCAGGTGTCTGCCCCTGGCCTGTACACTCTTTCCCTGGCAACCCATTCTTCCCTTCACTGCCCAAGACTGCCTGCCCATGGGCCCCAAATGCTTTAGTTCTCAACATGTTGCTGAACTTGAGGTTAGAGTCCATACGTCAAGAATTCAAGTTCAGCCACTTTTCAATTAAAACAGCCAAATTAATAGTAACAAACAGAAAAAGGAGGTTTATTCAATGTGCCACATTGGAAAGAAGGACAAAGAGATCCAGCGACCCCCTCCAGTTCTACTTCAGGGTCCTGAAGTGAGAGTAAAGTTTCAACAGAATTGGGAATATGCACATTTAAGTAGTTCAGGTCAAGGGGTGGTCCTGCCCTCTAGTGACCCATCATTGTCTGGTATTCAGTCTCATCACAGAAGGCTGGCTGGACAAGTTGTAAGTCTTTCCCAGAGTCAAGCCCCCCACCCCCGCTATCTTTTCCTTCTCCCAATATGAGATTCCAGAGGAAACACCTATTTCTTGGGGTCCATTATTTCAGTATTCAATATTCTGATAGTCAGATTGAAGGGTACAAGTGTCTCTTTAGAATATTCTCATTTCTGCCAGGCAGTTTCCAAGCATACATGCTCAGGGTGGGTGGGTGACCTCCCCAGCAGTTGGAGAGCTCCCTGAGGCCTCAG
Source organism: Nannospalax galili (assembly GCF_000622305.1). Classification (NCBI taxonomy): domain Eukaryota; kingdom Metazoa; phylum Chordata; class Mammalia; order Rodentia; family Spalacidae; genus Nannospalax; species Nannospalax galili. Next base: position 349,037 of record NW_008345224.1, read on the forward strand.
ACTGGCTCTCTCCACTTCCTGGCATAATAAAATGTGACATGCTTGTTAGTGAACTTGCTAGCCCTCTAAGATTCTCTGTGTCCCCTGCCACACATCTGGCTATGGGCCCTGTTCTAGTTTGCATTCTGTTGCTGTGATAAACACGACCAAAAACAACTTGGGGAGGAAGGGGTTTATATCACCTTATAGGTTACAGTCAATCATCGAGGGAAGTCAACACGGTAACTCAAGGCAGGAGCTTGAAGCAGAATCCACAGAGGAACTGCTTACTGGCTTGCTCTCCCTGGCTTGCTCAACTAGCTTTCTTATACAGCTCAGGGCTATCTGCCTAGGGACAGGCACCACCCACAGGAGGCTGGACCCTCCTACAGCAAGTATGACCACAGGCCAATCTGATCAAGGCAGCTCTTCACATGAGGTTCCCTTTGCTGAGGTAACTCTAAGTTTGTGTTGATAGCTGAAGCTGACTGCCATGGGCCCTTCCCATACCTCACACCAATTTTCTCATCTGAAAATAGACTTGCCAGGCTCTTTACTGACTTTGAGGGGATCACAGAGATGAGTCCACTTCACAGATGGGGTAACCGAGGCTCAGAGATGAGATGACTTGGCCAAGGTCAGCAGGTCAGCAGGTAGAAGTTTCTGGAATCCTGGTCGGAGACACCTTGCAACTAGCAAATACAAGATACAATACAAGATCCCAGGGATCCCAAATCTCCAGGCTAGGGAGGAAATGTACTTGTTAGGAGAGAAGCACTTATTCTGGAATGGCTCTGTCTCTCTGGGCATGACCTAGATGATCAACTTCCTGCTGTGGTCTAGATGTTTCTGAGCTTTGTAGAGAACACCTGCTTTGCTGCTGCTATCCAGAGGGGCCATGGATAAGCTTGGGCCTGCTGGATCCAAGCTTTCCCAGTCAGGTGCTGCCCTTGTTTCTACGCCCACACAGGCAGCATCTGGCAAAGACTGTTTTTTAGCTAAAGGGCACAGTGAACTGTCCAGGGATCCCCACGAGGGCAGTTTCATAGACACTTGCATGCCCTAGGGGGTAACCCTGTGTCCTGGGACATGAGAGCAGGAGAAAGAGCAGGAGTTAGGCTTGATTTAGGGTCAGAGCCCATGCCTGGGAACTCCACTGTGCAGGTGTTGAGAGACCTCTAGCTGCTTCTCGTATATACCGCATAGAGTGGGACATTTCCTAACTATCAGACACCAAACCTGATGAGTTCTAATGGGTGTCTGGGAAAATTACCCTGTGAGCTCTGTTCAGCTTGGGATGCAGAATTCAGGACTGGGAGAAAGAATGAGACTCCTTTCCTCTCTGTTAAAGGCATAATTACTATGACACTTGTTAAAGCACAAAGAAACACTTGTTAAGTGTTAGGATTATTGTTACTCTGAATACAGCAAGGACATGGGCAATGCGCAGTGAAGGGTGGTCCCTAGATGGAAAGTTGCTAAGGTGAGACATCAAGGGATTGTTGCTGAAGACAGGCAAGAGTGATCATTTATCTTTGGTGAGGGAATTGGCTATAAAGGGTGGCCAGGTATCAAGGGTAGGAATTTTCTCTAAACTGAATTAGCATTCTTCCTATAACTGGACAAGGCAGGCCAGAAAATGCCGAAGAAGGAGGCTTGTTCAAAAAGAGGGCTCTGGCCTGGGGAGATGGCTTAGTCAGTAAAGTATTTGCTTTGCAAGTTCGAGGACTTGAGTTTCATTTCCAGTACACCATGCAAAAAACAAGTCAGGTGTGGTGATGTAAATCTGTGAGCCCAGTGCTGGAGAGGCAGAGACAGGCAGACTGGCTGGCCACCCTAACCTAATCGGTGAGCTACAGATTCTGGTGAGAGACTCTGTCTCAGAAAAGAAGATGAGCTGCTCCTGAGGAATGATGCCTGAAGTTGTCCTCTGGCCTCCAAATGCACATGCATCTATACATGTGCTGTGTAACCACATGCACACATGAATGTGCACACACACAATTGTTTTTCAAAGAGGGCTTGAAGGGACCTGGAGCCCACAAGAACTGGAGTGGTCTAACCTGGTCCCCTCATGCCCAGTGTAGTCCCTTTCTCAAAGCCATTGTGGTTCAGTGCACTACTCTCCAGCTCCAGTGAGTGTCAGAATCACAGATTCTTGGCTCTGCCTCAAGAGTTTTGAGATACAGGACCACACTCTGAGAATCATTGCTCGTTCCTTCTCCATCTGTTCCCAGCCTCACCAAAGAGGTTTCCTGAGAAGAAGGACATCAGTTATGGATTCAAATAGACTCAGAATCATGTTTTTGCTGTATCTCAACTGTGTGACCGACCTTAGGTGAATTTCTCATGCTTACTACAAAGCCAGGAATGCAATGCTTATCTTAGACTCTATGTAAGAGCTGAATAATGTGACCACATAACATTCATGAAGGCCCCAGTGCAGGAAAACATTTCAAAAAGATCCTTTTCTGAAAGGCGAGTCAGGTGCCATGGAGGTAGAGAGAACAGAGGCCACTGAGTTCCCCACCCTATGAGAAGAGAGAAAGCAAGACCATAAGGAAGTGAAAGTCTGATCAGGGTCCATTTGGAAGCCTGCTGGAGCTGGGGTAGGCCTGGGCGCTTCTTCCAGTGCCCTTTTTGCCGCCATCCAGGAAACCATTGATCCCAGGCCCAGTTCAGTGGGTAGGAGGACTTCTCAGCTGCCTAGGCAAAGATCAGCCTTAAGACCATCTTCTCAGCATCCCTGTTTCAGCAGGCTGTCACTCACGAAGGTGCTGGCTCACAGAGTCACCTTTCAGCCAGAAGCTGGCTTCCTGACTACTGCCTCTCCTCTGTGGGGGTTCTTCTGGGGCTGGGAGCAGGAGGCATTGGGGTTCTGGGTTCACTCTCTACTTCCTGTGGGTACACTGGACTGGCAAGAGCCACCTAGAACATCTGCTTATATGCCTGTGCCCTCTAGCCTTAGGCTGCTTTTCCCATGTGCCTTAGTCCTTCTGTCATGCCTTCCCATCCTTCTCCATCTGGAGAAACCCAGTTGAAATGCCATGGTTCACAGTATTAACCTTGAGGCCCCCAGTACCCCATCATGCCCTGCTGGTCTGGGGAAGCCATTCTGTGTCTGCTCCTCACAATGTATTCGTCTGTGAACGTCCCAGGGGCACTCATTTACTTTCCGATGGAAATCTCTATCCCATGCTGTCTGTAGGAACAGGAGCTAGGCTTGGAGCTGGGGCTTCCACTTAAGGAAAGGGAAAAGGGCCTTCATGAAAGCTCTTTGTACATCTAGCTTGGCTTCCTCCTAATGGAAGTCAGGAAAACCTGAAAAACAGAAACACTAGATTTTGGCTGCATGTTTCTAGAGGCCTCTGCTCTTGGGGCCCTACATGATTGTGCCCTCCCTCCTTCCTGGTTTCCTAAGTTCCACCCTCCTTGTTTCTTGCTCACTAGGGAGCTGGCTCACAGTTTTATCTTCCCTGTTTTCCCACCCTACCAGGGGCCACCATCCCTGGGCTCCACCATCCCTGTTTCCCCACCCTCCTTGGGGTCAACTCCTCTGGAGAGCCTCTTTCTGTGGTGTTGCAGTCTAAGATGTCTTCTGGCCAGCTACCCAATGTACTCCCCATATCCCCCCACAAGAGAGACTCTGTGTCTTCTGTCACTTGTTCATACTATGCAGGGAGATCCTGAGGGCAGGGTGTGTGGCTCAGTCCTTGAGATGAATTGTTTATAGGAATACAGCAGGTACCCAAGCACAAATGATCCTGAGGGCAGGGTGTGTGGCTCAGTCCTTGAGATGAATTGTTTATAGGAATACAGCAGGTACCCAAGCACAAATGATCCTGAGGGCAGGGTGTGTGGCTCAGTCCTTGAGATGAATTGTTTATAGGAATACAGCAGGTACCCAAGCACAAATGATCCTGAGGGCAGGGTGTGTGGCTCAGTCCTTGAGATGAATTGTTTATAGGAATACAGCAGGTACCCAAGCACAAATGATCCTGAGGGCAGGGTGTGTGGCTCAGTCCTTGAGATGAATTGTTTATAGGAATACAGCAGGTACCCAAGCACAAATGATCCTGAGGGCAGGGTGTGTGGCTCAGTCCTTGAGATGAATTGTTTATAGGAATACAGCAGGTACCCAAGCACAAATAGAATTAGTGGCATCACGCCCCACCCCCCACCCTTGTCTTTGCAGAGCTGGGATGGACCCAGGTTATTGTGTGGTAGACTAGTGCTACATTCCCAACCCTGACTGAATTGTCTATTGGAGAACCTTAGCCTACCAGACATGTTTAGTCTTTAGCTGTGAGCTGTGCGCATCCTAGTACAGCTATGAAAGTGGCCCAACACAAAACTGTAAACTTAAAGAATTATGAATTATTTTTGTGATTTTCTTGTAACTTGATTTTGTAGTTTGTGAGTGTGAATTTTGTAGATGACAATGCCACATGGCAATGCTAAAAATTTGGACATGCCTGTTGATGCCTACATACTGGGGCTTCCCAGTATGTAGGCTAGAGGAACTGGGAACTGGGTGTGTCCCCATTGTCAGTGGCACCCATGCTTCACCCCCAAGGTCTCTTAAATTTTCCCCATTGCACCCTTCCCTAAAGTGAAGACTGAGAATCCATGGGCCCCCCTAATCCAACTTTCTGAGACAAAAGTCCCCATTTGACCATTTGAGAAGATAGCCCTGGCTGAGGGGACTCTGCCTTCCCTTCTATGCCTGTACCATCCATTTGAACCCCTGCCCTGCCCCCCAGGACTCACCTTGTACACACACACACACACACACACACACACACACACCCCACACACACCCCAAAGACTTACAGGGCCCCTGAGTGTATGTGCAGGGCTTTTGAGGGAGTGCCTCTCCATCAGTCCTCTCTGGGAAGGAGCCCTCAGGGCCCCAGCCTGCCATCACCAGACTCTGCCATCTCTATTCTGGGCATGTGGGGCTTCTCCTGCTCTTGAAATCCTCCAAAGACCCTCCAGTGTTTTAGCTCAAAGGAGCCCTTTGATGTCCTAGATGACAAAGCCAGGCATCACGGAGGCTGGTGCTCTGTGACGATGGCTCCCAGCAGACAGCCCGGGAGGGGTAGCCACCCGGTTGTTAGCACTTCTGGCTGTCTGAAGTATTTTGTCTCAGCTCCACGTGGATGTCTTTGTTGTCAGAGTTGCTGTTACCTCACTTCTCTAGGATTTCCTTGGAGATGTGCAGAGCCCTGGGCCAGCCCAGCCCAGTCCAGCTGTGCACAAGAAGAAAGGACAGACTCTAGGTCAGCTTGGGGATCTGAGAGCACTGCTTTGCCTTCAGCTACTGTAACCCAGGAGGAGCCATCTGCCTGATCCAGGCTGCTCAGTTCTCTGACCTCTGGACACTGAGGAGGGGCCCTTGGTGGGTAAAAGGCTTTGCACATAGGGCCTTTGCACATCCTGATTCTAAATTCACCTCCACCATTCTGTAGCTGGCTATCTTTGGGTATGTCTCAGTCTTGTTACCTATAAAATGGGAATGATGATGATGACAATAATACCTACCCACCAGGTTGCTGTGAAAGTTGAATGGAACAGTCTAAACCCCTGGTGGAGCTCTGGACACAAACAGGATTTCAGTGGGTGGCAACAGCCACACCCATCCCCTTTCCTTTTCTTCTTTTAGTAACTTATGGATCCTTCATCCTAACTAGCTTCGTTCTTCTTTTTGGGGGATAGGGTCTTTTGTAATCCAGGTTGCTGGCCTCAAAAATGCCCTGAGGGGCATTTATGATGCAGTGATGCTCAGCCTCCACCCTGGACCAATGACAGAAGCGTATTGAGGGAAGGTTTAACTTCTGTGTCACTTAAGCACTCTCTACAGAGTTACATGATATGGCCAAGGTGCAAAACTCCTGATCTAGCAAGATGCCACACCTCACCTCCCTCATCTCATCCAGTAGCCACCTGCCCTATGCAGTTTTTCAAATTGAAATTCATTAAAATGGAACATATTTTGGTTTGGATAAGAAAAAGCCCCTGAAAGCTGGAGTATGGAAAGTTTGGTCCCCAGTGCGATGTTCAGAAGGTAGGGCTTTGGGGAAGTAATTGCATCAAGAGGGCATCAATTTAATCAGTGATTGATGAATCGTAATCAAATGGACTATTGGGAAGTTGAGGAAACTGGAAGGTAGGCCTGATGGGAAGAAGGTTTTGAGGGGAAAGCTGTTGAAGAGTCTCTCTGTCTCTCTCTCTCTGTCTCTCTCTGTCTCTCTCCCCCTTCTTTCTCCCTCCTTCTCTCTCCTCTTCTTCCTGGCTGTCTCAAAGTGAGCAGCTTTCTTCCCTATGCCCTTCCACCATGATGTTTAGCCTCCTCTCAGACCTTCAACAGTAGGTTCAGTCAACCATGGGCTGCGACCTCTGAGGCTGTGAGTCAAAGCAAATCTTTCTTCCTTTAAGTTGGCTTCTTGGTCCTACAACCAGTTTTTAGATGCCTAGAAAGTAGCCATGTGTGCCTAGTAGTTACTGTATTTGGACAACACTTTTCTAGAAAATTCGGTTCTTGCTGAAAGCTGTTTTGGGAAGCACTACACAATCAGAGCTGCCCAATGGAGATAGAAACCAAGTTATATATGTCATCACACTTTCTAATAGAGGCTGGGGAGATGACTCAGTTGGTAAAGTGTTTGTTTTGCAAGTACAGAAGACATGAGTTTGATCCCCAGAACCTAGCCAGGCATGGTGTACATACTTGCTTCTGTTTTTAAATTTTAAAAATTTATGTATTTTATGTGTATGAGTGTTTTACCTACATGTATGTAAATGCACCACATGTATTCAATGCCCATGGAGGCCAGAAGAAGGCGTCTGATCTCCTGCAGCTGGAGTAACAATTGTTTTATGTGGGTTCTAGGGATTGAACTCAAATCTTCAAGTCTGCATGGCAGTGCCTTTACCTGGTGAGCCATCTCATCAGCACCACACAAACTTTCCAATAGCCACTTGTAGCAAGTAGAAGGAAAAAAAAGTCGATTTCAGTAATGTATTTTATTTCATCTACATCCAAAGTAGGTCTCAGTATGTAATCAACACATAGACTCAATGCAATACTTTGCCTCCTGTTGTACAAAGCCTGGAGTGTATTTTACACTTTCAACACACATCAGTGGGTACTGACACCTCTGTGGGCTCTACACATGCACCTTGTACAACCTGGGCACTGGCATATACTCAGGGATGTGTGATGCTATTTCAAATGAATGTCTTCCCTTGGTACAGTAACACTGCTGTGCCTTCATGGAATGCTGCCCAGTTTACAAAATACATTTAAAGATTACGTGTGTATGTGTGTGTATGTGTGTGTGTGTGTGTGTGTGTGTGTGTGTGTCTGTGTCTGTGTATCTGTGTGTACATGTATATGCACATGAGTGCAGTTGCCCACAGTGGCCAGAAGAGGACATCAAATCCCCTGGAACTGGAGTTAGCAAGTTGCAAGCCCTCTTGCATGAGTGCTGTGAATGGAACTCTGGTCCGTTACGTGTGTATGTGTGTGTATGTGTGTGTGTGTGTGTGTGTGTGTGTCTATGTCTGTGTCTGTGTATCTGTGTGTACATGTATATGCACATGAGTGCAGTTGCCCACAGTGGCCAGAAGAGGACATCAAATCCCCTGGAACTGGAGTTAGCAAGTTGCAAGCCCTCTTGCATGAGTGCTGTGAATGGAACTCTGGTCCTCTTCAAAAGCAGTACACACTCTTAACTGCTGAGCCATCTCTCCAGCCCCATAGAAAGTGCTTTGACACATGCCTTAGATCCCACTAGAGTCCTCTTGCTGAAGGCTATAATTCTTAGGCTGACCAAGAACACAAGACTTGAATGGCACAGAGAACCTGGAATACTGTTCTCCATTTATCAAATGTTCAGCCTTGAGCAGGTGTGATTTGTGTTTGCCAAAAGATTAGTCTTCCCTTGGGGACAGAGAGCCTGCCCCTTGTTTCTGTGCCCTTCTGTCCATGGTAACCTGTCATTCATCAGCTCACCTGTCAGTGACTAACTTGAATAGTGTGAGAAGTTCTCTCCCTGGGAGCTTTGCATCACCACCCAGTCCTGCTAAAACATTTATGCACCTTTGCCTCAAGGAAATATGGCAAACACATCACTAAAAAATGAAAAGATGTACACAACCACCTCCAATCTGACATTAGAACTCTAATATGCATTGATAGAGTCATACTGGTTTACAGGAGAGCCAGGAGCAAGTGGGGCAGATGACAGCTGAACCTTGATAAGAGAGTGTGGAATGAAAGGCCTGGACTGAGCTCTCTCTAGGTTTAGAGATGAAGACAGTGATATGGATAGGCAAGAATGGCAGTGGTCCAGGGGGCTATGGGGACTTGTTCCAGGGTTGACCAGAGAAAGATCTGAGAGTAAGAGAATGGAGGGGCTAGAAGGCCATGGCTGCTTGAAGGTATTCCCTGCCCATGCTCTGGTGTGTGTGGGATCCTGGTATATGGTGCTGCCTGGTGAGAGGGGACTTCCTGTAAAATGTGTGCTTTTGGGATCCAGGAAATCTGCAAGGTGAATTGTGCTCTCTTCACATTTCTGTCTTGTAGGTTTTGGGGTTTTTTTTTAGAAGCCCAGCTTTAGGGCAGTATTTGGGGACTCTTTCTCCTGGCCTTGGGAGTGGGGGTGCAGGCAGGCATGGCTGGAACATCATCTCTTACCTGGCTTCCATAAAAGATAAGACCACATTCTAGATATACAGCTGGCACCACCCAGGAGCAGTTCTCCAATACCTTCACACTTCCCCCCATCTTCTGGGTGAACTCTCCTGGAAACCAGTCCCCAGCCTGCCTCTGATCTCCCAGCCTCTGTGGAAAGCTTATTTCTTTCTCCTCTCTCTCTTGATCCTTGACATTGCCTTTCCAGTCTAAGGTCTTCAGCCCTCCCTCCCTCCCTCCTTCCCTCCCTCCCTCCCTCCTTCCCTTCATTTTCAGTACTGGGAATTGAACCCAGGGCTTTTTACATGCTAGTCAAGCTATTGAGCTATATCCCCAGCAACGGCCCCACTTTTGGTTTGCTTGTTTTTTTGAGACAGGGTGGCCTCCAACTTGCTGTGTAGTCAAGGATGACTTTGAACTTTTCATCCACCTGCTTCTACTTCCTGAGTGCTGAAATTACAGGCACATACCTGCACACCTGGTTGGAGGTGCTGAGGATCAAACCCAGGGCTTTGTGCACTGTACCAACTGAGCTACCTCTCTAGCCCCTTCAGAACTCTTTATTTTCAGGCAGGGTCTTACTAAGTTGCTCTTCCTGGCCTTGAACTTACTTTGAAGCCCAAATGGCCTTGAATCTTCCATTCTCTTGCCTCAGCCTCCAAAGTATGTAGAATCACAGACCTGTACTACCAGGCTTACCTTCCTGCCTTATACTCACTGCCCATCTCTCTGCCTCAAGCTTTGATTTAAATCACTCCCTCCCTAGCCCTTGGCACTTCTTGGTTCATTGGCATGGCTGTCAGCTCCTCTCACTTCTCTAGGCTCTGCCACTGGGTAAGAATATTGGTTCTGGGTCTCCTCTCCAATTGTCTTAGGCAGAGTGACAGTGTCAGGGAGAGTGATCTATTGTAGGCATAGGACAGAGATTCAAGTCCAGAGACTGCTGGTCTGGGACAGCTATTCTTTTCATTCATCTGTCCTATGCTTGCTGAACACCAAATCTGGGCCTACCTCGGCCTCTCAGCTGACTGGCCTCATCTGCACGGTTGGGTTTGGGCTAATGGGCTAATGAATCAGGATCATCCAAACGCTTCCTCCTGCACCGAAGTGTCCAAATGCCAGGCAGTTCTGTTCATGGACTTGGCAGGTAATGATCCCTTCCGAAAATCATAATCCATCAATCTCTCCTTTCCAGACCATCCATCAATGTTCCAGAATCTGCAGCTGTGCTCTCGTTCCAGGAGTTTTCAATCACTTCTCGTTCCCCCAGTGCTCCCAGAACAGTGCACTGACACTGGGAAATTGTGTTTTGACATGAAATCATTATGTGTTTTAAAATCTCTCCTTCAATGTTGGGCTTTTTCTGCTTCTGCTCTCCCTAGACAGATATGCTGTGGACTGTGGTGGGAGCCCTGTTCCTTTGTTAAACTTCTCTGGCACAGGGAAAGGATGCCTCCTGCCTGTTTTATTCCAACACTATCACAGTATAATTAGTTTGTTTCTTCCAATCAGGGCCCAGTTATTGTTCCCTTATTAAGGGATTGGGGGAGGGGGTGGGCAAGAGAGGAGGGCTGGGGCATGAGTTGCCCATACACCCAAGTTGCATCTTAGTAAGTTGTGGAATTAACTGCTGGCACCAGTAATCAATTGATCAATGCATCAGTTGATGCAGGGGGTGAAGTACTCAAGCGCAGTGATTCTTCCCAATGGCCTCTGTATCAGCCAGAGGGGAGGGTAAATCTGGAGGTGCATCCTGGCTGCACCCTATGTCCCAGCTTCCCAACACTTTGGGGTGCCAGCACCTTTTTTTCAGGAGCAGATTCTAGTGTTGTGCTTGTCTAGCATTTAGGAAGCCATGGGTTTGATTTCCAGAATCACATAAAGCTGGTTGTAGTGTGCACACCTGTAATCCTAGCACTTGGGAGGTGGAGGCAAGAGGATAAGAAGTTCAAGGTCATTCTCAGCCACATAGTGAGTTTGGGGCCAGCCTGGGCTACATGAGGCCCTACTTCAAAAGTGAAGGGGAAAAAAGGACTTCAGTGCTTATTTTTATTTTTGGTGTGTGTATGTGTGGCATATGCACACATATGTGTGGGGATATACACACCCATGTGCACGTACAAAGATCACAGGAGGACATCTGATGACCTGCTGTATCACTCGCTGCTTTATTTCCATAGGATAGGATCTCTCACTGAACCTGGAGCTAGACTGGCAGCCAAGAATCTCCATTTATCCTTTTGTCTCTGAGCCCCACAATCACACACAACTTTTTACATGGCTGTTGGGATTAGAACTTGAGTCCGCATGCTTGCACAGCATGCCATTTTACATACTGAACCATCTCCTCAGACTCAGATTCTAGCATGTGTAGAAACATGTATTCTTTGTCCTGTGATTCTTAAATGCATGCCAGGTATTGATCTGGTATCAGCAAAAGAGGAATTCTTGGTAAGTTAGCTAGAGCTGGACTCTGGGGAAGAACTATGTCCATTGACCATCCTTCCCACTGTGTTTCTGTGGGAAATATTCACTCTAAACAATTCTAAATAGCTTGGCTTTCCTGACTCTAGATCTTTAGGCCCACAAGATGTGTCTGGGCTGTATTTAAAGGCTGTTATCGCCTTCCTCCTTTGTGTGCATCCTGAAGATTGAACTGGTGTCACCAGATTTGTGCAGAAAAAGCCTTTACCTGATGAACTATCTCATAGGCCCATTTGGGTGTACTAGGGAAACTCAGCACCATGTCATCATGTCTAGCCACTTAATGAAAAAAGTGTGCCTTGGTCTCTCACTAGAGTCATCTTAGGGCAGGTTACCAAACCTTTTTGAGCTAGAGAGATGGCCCAGTGGTTAAGACCACTGGCTACTCTTGCAGAAGACCTGGGTTCAGCTCCTGGCACCCATATGGTGGCTAACAACCACTGATAATTTCAGTTCTAGGGTATCCTATGCCCTCTTTTGGCCTCTGTGGCATTGCATGCATGGGTGCACTTACATGCAGGCAAACACTCAAACATATAAAATTAAAAAACAACAACAAACAACAAATCTTTCTGAGTCCCAGTTTCCTCATCAGGGAAAAGCAGCCATTAACTCCATCCTATAGCATTTGATGCAAGGGTTAAAGATGACATAGCTCCTGTGGGATCTATGGGTGTGTATCAATGACAGATCTGATTATCATTGGGGATATATGACTTCCTGCTGAGGAGTGCTGAGCTGCTGAAGTCACAGAGGTGCTTCATCTGAAAAAGAATAGCTGCTGTTGAGTTAGTTTCTACAGATCAACCACAACTTACACTGTAAGTGATGGATGCTGAGAATGGACTTCTGGTGTTCCCATCCAGGTAAGGTGGAGGAATGTCATCTCCCCATTGTAAATCACCTTGTCCTTCCCTTCTGGAATAAATGGGGCCTTGGCCAGCGGTCAGAGTGAAAGTCACATGTGTATGATGCCCACAGAAAGTTCCGTGGGGGTTGATGAAGACTTGTTCCCTTGCTGCTGGGCTGAGAGGTGTCCTGCTTGCTACTTCATGCAGCAAGGGACAGGTGCAATATGCAGCCAGTATCCAAATGCTCCCCTTCCAGAGACCCTTCTGCCTTTTGGATAACAACTTCTTCCAGGAGTTTTAACCTCTTTCACCATTTGACTAAGAGGCTTGACTCTGCTCTGTTGGGCTAGGAGCACATGGGAATTCACTCTGAGGAGCCGTGGTGAGGAAGTGGCTGCTGCCCACATCCACCCTCTGCTTCTTCTAAAGTGATGTTTCCTAGCTTTCCCCATATCCTTCATCAATTTCCTCCTGCCAGAAAAAGTCCTCTTTGTGTAACTGTCCCTTGGTCACTTCCTTTTTTTTCTCCTATCTGGAGACCCCAGGCTCCCAGACACTGGGGCATGTTTGTTTTTCTGACTAATGTTCTGTGCCCATCCCTCCTTGGTCATTCCGGGGCTTTGGCCTTGGCTGCATTGTGTCTTCCTTGCTGGATTTCTGCAGTGGCCTCCCCAGCCATCTTCCCTACAGCTCTGCAGAGTGACCTTCCCTCAGCATAGTTTGTCTCCTCAAAGCCGATCTTGACCACCTCTTCTGGTGTAGGCACCATTATCTTCCCTGGGGCACATTACCTACTCCTTGCTGAAGAAACCTACATAGCTGTAGTCATCATGTCCTCCTTTGGGATGAAGACCAAGACCCCAACCATCACAGTGCACACCGTGGTGCTGTCCGTGGTTCTGAACTAAGGGATGGGCCACCAGAGCCTTCCCTGGGAACTGGGGCAGACTGGGAAGCTAGTGCCACAGATATACAATCTTCTGGGGCAGCAGTGTCAGAGCTCTGGTCTCCTTTTTGGTGTCATGTGTGCTGAGTCATCCATGCAGCAAAAAGATGTTCTGGAACCTCAGTGTCAGGCCTGTGAGAAGCTGGGACTTAGAAACTGGTTGAGGGTTGGTCTGTGAGGGCGGTGTGGAATAAATCAACATCTAAATATCCATACTCCTGGGGCAGAATGCAGACTGGCCACTACGTCTTGGTTGCAGACATCTCTGTAAGGACTACATCTGAGGGGCAGGATGGCAGCAGGGGAGAGGTGGGTATGGTGCCAGGGGAGATCAGGCAGGAGATGATGATCTATGATGGGGATGCTCAGGAAGTGGGACTGGGACTGGAGAGTTTTAGGGTTCCCCCATATAAGCCCTCCTCCCATGGAACTCCTTCAATGCATTGGGCCCTGGTCTGATGATTTTCAGGCTTTGACTCCATCAAGTCACCTCCTGTGCTGGATAGCTTTAGTTGTCTACTTGACACATCTAGGTAGAGGGAGCCTCAGTTGGGGAATTGCTTCCATTGGACTGACCTGCGGCCATGTCTGTGAGTCATTTTCTTGATTGTTGAGTAATGTGGGAGGGCCCAGACCACTGTGGGTGATGCCACCCCTGGGTAGGTGGTCCTGTGTTTTATAAGAAAGCAGGTTGAGCATGGGCCAGGGGAGCAAGCCAATAAACAGCATTCCTCCATGGCCTGTACTTCAGCTCCTGCTTCCTGAGTTCCTACCTTGGGCTCCCTCAGTGATGAACTGTAACCCTGGAGATGTAAGACAAATAAACCCTTTCCTCCCCAAGCTGGTATTGGTCAGAGTATTTTGTCACAGCAATCGAAGGCAAACTAGAACACTTCCCTTGGAGGTGAGCACTGATTCCCACAGGGGAAGGAGTTATGTTTCCTGAATGGGGAGGGGCTTTCCCAAGAACACATGCCTTAATAAGGAACAACCTGCACCACTCCCAGCTTGGCTGCTCACAGAGCCTGCCCCCTTGTCCATTCCCCACTGTCCGCCTGCATATGTAGGAAGCCTGGTGTGCTCTAGCCTTGGATGGATGAATTCAAGGGAAGATGCCAGCCCTTGCTATGGCCTCACAAGTAGGAACTGAAAGTGTGCTTAAACATAGGACTTCCAAGGTGGCTCCCAGGAATGCTAGGTACTATTAAGGAGTCTGGATAAAGGGTGGGTTTTCCCTGTGGGGTCCCACGAGGTGACATCCCTTCCTATTGACCAACACAAAAGAGGAAACTGCAGGTGCCCAAGGGAGGCCCCTGTCCTGTTCCTCATCACAGGAACTTGCTGCCCCAGCATTTTAGTCAAAATGCCAGGAGGGCCACCTGCTTTCTAGTTCAATGAGACCCCCTGGGGAAGGAACTTGAAAAAGATTTCAAATCATAACAATGCTTTCGGCTGTGTCAAATCCACAACTGTTTTCCTCCCCCATAACAGCAAGGGCACACGCAGAGACGAGTTACATTGAGAAGAAGCCTGTTTTTGCTTGTCAGACCAAGTGGGGACAATTAACCCTTCCTTTGTCAGTTTCTTCCTGTCAGAGGAGGCCTGTTTGTATAACTGTCCCCTGGTCACTTCATGGTTTTTTTTGTTTGTTTGTTTTTTGTTTTTTCTCCTGTCTGGAGACCTCAGGCTCCTAGACACTGGGTTATGTTTAATTTTCTGTCTAATGTATCTGCTATGCCCATCCCTCCTTGGTCATTCCAGGGCCTTGACCTTGGCTTCATTGTGTCTTTCTTGCTGGATTTCTGCAGGGTCTCCTCATCCATCCTCCCTACAGCTCTGCAGAGTGACCTTCCCTCAGCTCAGTTTGTCTCCTCAAAGCCGCACTTGACCACCTCCTTTGGTGTCAGCACCACCATTTTCCTTTGGGAACATTACCTACTCTTTGCTGAAGAAACTTACATAGCTGTAATCACCAGGTCCTCCTCTGGGTTGGAGACCAGGACCCAACCATCACAGTGCACACCGTGGTGCTGACCGTGGTTCTGAACTAAGGGATGGGCTCTAGACCCTTCCCTGGGAATTGGGACAGGCAGACAGAGAAATAGTTACAGTAGCATCTGCTTTTCTGGGGCACCAATGTCGGTGCTCTGGTCTGTCTCAGTACCATGGATGGTAAGTAACAAACAGCTGAAGAATTGTGTCCCTAGAACAGTCTTAGGATATAACTGGACACTTGCCCTGCCTTCTTCGTTTTTGGCTTAGAAGCATCTGAGGTCACTCTGAGACCCCCTTGAGGAGGCTGTGGGTTCACCTAATTGATTTAGAAAACTCCATTACATTCAAACTGGATATATGGGACTCTGTTGACTGCAACTTAGAATCTGGACCAATATAGATGGCGACACAGACAGACCCTGACAGTAGTACCTAAGCATCAGGATACAACTGGATCCCACACCAGGCATACTTTAAAGCCTCCCACTCTTCCATGTCAGAAAACCCCTTCCTTTTTCTTATATGACAGAAAGAGGTATGTTTCTATGAATGGGCAGATAGCTCAGTCTGTAAAGTGCTTACAGACGTGAGTTCGATCCCCAGAACCCACATAAAATTAATCTGAGTGTCATGTCATGTGCTTGTAATCCCAGTACTGAAGAGACATACACAGGTGAGTTCCAGGTCAGTGAGAGACCCTGTCTCAAAACAAAATGGGTAGGGTCTGAGGAATGACTCCTGTGGTTGTCTTCTGGCCTCCCATGTACACCTGCACATACACCCACAATGCACGTACACGCAGCATATGCATCCCTCCCAAAAAGCATGTTTCTGAAACTTGAGACCAAAATATGTTTTGGACAATAGGAGAGCTCTTGGCCTATGATATCCCTTCTGAGAGTCTGCAGCTACTCCAGGATCATTTCCTCATTGCTTCCAATCCTTTCATCCCCTTTTGCCTGCTTTGTTTGCACAGTAACCCCTGCTGGAAGGCTCCCCTTCCCCTCTCCTCTCTGTTCCTGTGGTCAAGCTCACAGGTTCTCCAGCAAGTGGCTGAGTTATCTCTTCTCCAAAACCCTGAGGCTGGTGCAACCCAAGTTCATTTCTTCACTGCCTTGTCATATACACTCAGGGCAATATGCAGAGTGAGAGTAGGTACAACGGGGTCTATGCAGGTCGCTTTTTGTTACACTGTGCACTTGACCCTATACATGTTACTGGAGTTGTTAGGGTCAAGATCTGGGCCCTAGCAATCCTAACAAACTATGCCTGGCCACCCATCTTCAATAAGCCAATTAAGAGACAAATAATATTGAAAAGCAGAAAAAGGAGATGTACTCAACATGGCCACACTGGGGAGAGATACAAGCAAAGAGCTCTAGACCCCTAGTCCATCTTTGGAGTCCAGACACGAGGTTCAAATTTAAATAGAGGGCAAGAGGTATGCATGGCTAAGCAGTCCTGCTCAAGGTGTGGTCCTGCTCATTACTGAGCCATCATTATCTGATTTTCAGTGTCTCCTGCAAGGTGGTCTGACAAGTTGTCAGAACTGTGTGCAACAAGTTCCTTTTCTGATTGGCATCAGGCTCTGAAACTTCTCCTTTTCCTAGAATAAGACTCCTGGGGAAATTCCAGTTCCTTGGGGTCCATTGTCTCAATAGTCTGATAGTGGAAGGAAGGGGCATGAATGTTTCTCTTTAGACTATCCACATTCCTGCCAGGATAATTACATAGAAGGGAGGGAATTCTTGAATTCCTCTACAGTGGGTTTCTCTGTCCCACCTGCCACCTCCTTTAATTCTCACAACTCACAAGGAATGGGTTTCAGTATTACCATGGTGTAGCTGTGGGAGCCAATGGTTCTGGGGCCACAGAACCACACCCTTACCCCTGTTCCTCCCTGCTAACTGTGTGCATGGGGTATGGTCTGCATTTAAAGGAGTAATATTAATATCTTGGACCTCAGACGGTTTCTTAAGAGGAAAATAGCTATGATTCTCAACTTGGCAGACCCAACTGTGTGACTACCATGTGCAAACTGCGATTGTTTTTGTAGAGGCAAAAGGGATGATGCAGAGTCCAGCTTCTGAACTCAGCGAGTACAGCGCAGCACAAAAGGGAAGAAGGGCAGGACTCAGAGCACCGTGGTTCAAGCCAGAGAGGGAAAGACAATGACTTTGAATCTAAGAGTCCTTGGGCTGGGACTTGAAGGGTTAGATGAGTGATGAGGACAATTTAGATGGAGGGGCCCAAGCAGCCAGGGGCTGGCTGGTCAAGGAAGACAGCAATACTCATAGGTAGACCTCTCTCTCCTCTTATTGATATAAGCATGTCTTGTAAATGCTTTGATAATTTTTAAAATATAAAACCACAGTAATGTGGCAGGAGAATAGAGATAGGAGAAAGCTACATTAAGATCAACTGAAGGAAGCTCATTGGCAGAGGAAGACTGGAAACCCTTCCACCTGGGCCTCATGTAATGAACAGAGAAATGCCTGAATATACAAATGTGTGAGACATGGGTGTTATGTAAAACTCCCATAAAGGGTCCTGTGCCCCATAGCCTGGTGCTCTCTGGGCTTTTCCCTCAGCTCTAGCCCACTTAGATTCTCAGGAGGCATCCCCTTTCTTAATAAACTGTCTTAATTTCTAACCATGTGTCCCTGATTTAATTCTTTGTTGTGAGACCCAAGAACCTGGGTACTTCAGCAGGGACTTGGATCCATGCCTCCAACAGTAGCAGTTTAGTGAGTTCCTGGCACACACCTGAACACTGTACCCATTCCAGTGCTTCATTCCAAGCTGACATTTTCTTGTCTAATAAAATGAGGGTGAGGATATTGCAGGCTTGGATTGAAGCCTGCATGGCATCACTGGGATTTTCAGGTTCTTGTGTCCTGAAACAGAGTCGGACCAGGAACACATGGATAATGAGAAACAGAGATGGTTCATTAAGAGAGCATTTCCGAGAGTGGAAGTGGGTCAACAGCTGGTAAAGGTTAGAGGGTCAAGGGCACTGGGTCACCTGAGCCCTGACATTTTTGAATCTGTAGATAATTGGCTTTTCTTACACATATCGTATGACTTATATGTGGCCCTTGCTGGTGTGTAGGGGCAAGAGTTTCCCAGAATTTTTTCTGTCACTGGCTTCTTTTATATATCTATCTTGATACCTCTCTTTCCCTGCCCTATTCTTTTTAAAAATTTAGTATTTATGTGAGTCTATGCACCTGTTACCACGTATCACCCCTCCTACTCCTGCAGGCCTCCCCTCTTTTTACCAACTAGCCCTCTCCTATTTTCATGTCTTTTTAAATATTATAGTAATAGCTAGATTGTCATAGGGGCCTAGCAATAAGGTTTAGAGCTCATCTGTCATCCAACGGTGCTCAGTGGAGTACATGGACTATGACTGATCATACTGACTGTGAATACATAGGTTGTCATAGGGGCCTAGCAATAAGGTTTAGAGCTCATCTGTCATATAACGGTGCTCAGTGGAGTACATGGACTATGACTGATCATACTGACTGTGAATACAGAAGAAAGCACTGATCCCTGCAGATGAGGCCGCTGAGCTCTCTTGCTGGTCCTTGGCTTCCCACGGTCAGAGAGTGACACCAGTCACCATTGTCTTCTCCCCAGACCAGGCTAAAGGCTCAGTAGTTCTTGAGATTGAGATTATTTATTGAGGTCAGCTGTCTGGTAATGAAGCGGGAGACAAGCTTACCCTTCCCAGGAAAGCTTCTCAGACCAGCAGTGTGACAACCAGGATGGAAGCCCAGGTGGCTATGTGCTTGCAGGAGTCGTTCATCCAGGAATCAGTCTCGTTCTGACATCTGAGGCCAGTTTTCTCAGGGTACAGAGGTAGATGACAGAGTCCCTAGAAGGGCATGGGTGACTAGGGAAGGTCTGGCCCGTCATCCCTTCCCTGGACTCAAGCATGACTCCAGTGAGAAACAGGTTATTGGGTAGCCTCCATCTAAAGCTCCCCTGAGGCAGTAGAGAAAGGGAAACTTACAGGGACATGGGAAGGGAAGGAGCCCCTCACTGTACAGTCTGACTGAAGCCTCTCACCAGCCCACAAGCAAGAATTCTAGCATAATTAACATTTGCTGTGAGTGTTGTAGGCACAGAGATGATTTTCCTTTTATACAGGAATATTTTCTTCATTCCTCTTTCCTTTTCTTCCATGCCATTTCCCCCCCCCGCCACCTTTCTCTCTCTCTTTCAGACAAGGTCTCATTATGAAACCCTGGTTGGTCTAGAACTGCATCTATGTAGACTAGGCTGGCCTTGAACTCACAGAGATCTGCCTACCTCTGCCTCCCAAGTACTGGGATTAAAGGTGTGCAGCACCAGGCCCAGCTAAAAGCTCCAATTTTTAAAACTAACCCACACTTCCTCTCCAGGAAAACAAGGCCTCATTTCTCTGAATTTGCTCCCCCACATGAAAAACAGCCTGGTCCTGTCAGGTACCCTCAGGAACCCCCTATGATCTCATTTAGGTTTCTTAGCCATCCTTTGAAGATAATAGCTTCAGACCCCTCCACAATCCTATATGTGATGATTATAAAGACAACAAAGTGTGGCTCTTCTTTGAGACACATCCATGCTCTGGGCTGTGTCCATTATCTGAGTGCCTCTCTTTCTATCAACCTTTGTGCTTAAAAATCTATGTTTAAGTTATTTTTAATAAACCCCAACTCTGCCTCATACTGGCTAATCCTGAAATTCTTTTCCGTGTCAAAGTCAAGGATGTGGTTTTGCCTGAGTCAAGGTCTCTAACTGATGAAGGGAACACCCGAGGCTGCTGCAGCTCTGCACAGTACAGAGTTATGTTTCTGTTCTTGCCGCCTTTGACAGCATGAGGGTTGGCCGTAACCCTCAGCATTCCTCTGACTCAGATTGCCATTTCCATTTGGGATGTATGTCATAACTGCCACAGGGAACCTGAGGCACCAGCAGCCTCGGGGGTGGGGGGATGGAGCAACGATTTCTTTGTGGTCTTTTGTTTTGTTTTTAGGGATAGGTTTTTACTTTGTAGCCCTGGCTAACGTTGAACTTGTGATCTTCCTGCTTCAGTCTCTTGAGTGCTAGGATTATAGGCATCACACCTGGTTTTTGTCCTTTTCAAGGACTTCTTTTCCAAAGGAAGCTAGAACAGGAGGGGAGACAAAGCATGGCCCCACAGTGGGCCAAGAGAATTTGTGGGCATAGGCAAGAACCTGTCTGCTGGAGATATCTAGAAATACAGATGCTTGGGGGCTGGGTCAAGGGTCCTGTAGTAGCAGGTAAAAGCAATTTAAGAGAAGACTCCTTGTTGCCTGGGGAGATAGTTCAGTCAGTAAAGTGCTTGCTTTGCAATCATGAGGACCTGGGTTTGATCCACAGGACTTAACATGAAAAAGCTGGGCTTGTAACCCAGCTCTGGGGAGGCAGAGACAGGTGGATCCCGGGCTAGCAAGCTAGCCTTGCAGAATCAGTAAATTTGAAGCCAGTGAGAGACTCTGTCTCAAGAGAAGGTGGATAGAGCCTGAAGAAGGGCATCAAGGTTGTCTTCTGACCTTTGCACACTTGTGCATGTGCACATACCCAAATACACACACACACACACACACACACACACACACACACACACAACAAAAACAAAAACAAAAAAAAACCCTCCTCGCAAAGGCTGTGCCTGGCATGGGGGCTGGGTACGCAGTGGGTCCCCAGAAGTCCTAGCTAGGTAATGTACTAACTGAGGTCTTACTCATTAGCTGGGAAGTGCACATTGCTCTTTTCACCCAGGTCACAGGCAATCCAGGCTTGAGAGGCAGATGCAGTCATGGTGCCCAAGAGCCTTTTCTGGAGCTACTACCCTCCTCGCAAAGGCTGTGCCTGGCATGGGGGCTGGGTACGCAGTGGGTCCCCAGAAGTCCTAGCTAGGTAATGTACTAACTGAGGTCTTACTCATTAGCTGGGAAGTGCACATTGCTCTTTTCACCCAGGTCACAGGCAATCCAGGCTTGAGAGGCAGATGCAGTCATGGTGCCCAAGAGCCTTTTCTGGAGCTACTCTGCCTTGCCTCCCCAGCTACCTGGGAGGCAGATGTTGCCTTTCCAACTTGGAGCTGGAGTCAGGCTGCCCTGGGTATCTTTGCCCTGGGAGAGCTAAACTCAAGGAGCTCCCACACCAACTCCCAGTAATTAGAATTGGGACCCAAAGGGAAGAACTAGGCACCTGTGGAGGCAGAGTGCTCTTTGAGTGAATCTCATTTGCTCTTCCAGAGCAGAAACTTAGAGCCTATCCATCTCAGAATCCCCTTGGCCAACACACCTGGTGCCCAAAAGGACTAGGGGCAGAGGAGCCCAGAGTGCAGAAGGGACAGCAGGAGCAGAGCAGTGGGTGGCCCTGTCTTCCTTCGTGAAAGCAACTGCCACTTCACTCAATTCCAGTACATTTGATTCAGAGCCACAAGTGGCCTGTTCCTCTCCAAAGAAGCATTTGAATTTTAAAAAAGGACCCCAGTGAGGAAACACTTAACCCAAAGGAATGAATATTTAATGCTGGCATTTCAGGTTCTGTCAGGGAAAGGGCTTTCAGGGGCCTTTCCCA
This sequence comes from Nannospalax galili, assembly GCF_000622305.1. Lineage (NCBI taxonomy): Eukaryota > Metazoa > Chordata > Mammalia > Rodentia > Spalacidae > Nannospalax > Nannospalax galili. The sequence goes on from NW_008345224.1 coordinate 370,593, forward strand.
AGGGTCCCAGGCCCACCCCAACCCTTGCCTCCTAGCTCAGTCTCAGGTCAGCCAGCAAAACCCTGGAGGCTGCAGGGACAGGAGTGAGTGCAGGACCAGGTTCCTACCTTGGCTTTAGTTAACTTTGTTCTGCTCCAGCTGTTCTAGCAGCAGCTGGCTTCAGTGTTGGGATTCTTAAGGGGAGGCCCAAGGGGCAAATTGAGGCAGGAAGGAAAGAGGAGAAATTATGAACCAATGAGATGGAGATGACTCAGTGGGAAAAGGCACTTGTCAAGCCTAGAGTTCAATCCCCAAGATCCACAAGTTAGAAGGAGAAAACTGATTTCCTGAAGTTGTTCTCTGATCTCCACACATGTGCCATGGTGCCTTTGTGCACGCACATGCATATGAGCACACCACACACACACACACACACACACATACACACACACACACAATGTCAAAAAAAGCCCCTCACTCTGGAGTCTGCGTGATGCCTCTCAGCTGAGAAGCAAGAATCACAACATAATTAATGACTGGGAACCAGGCCTGAGATCTGAGCACATACATCGGGCAGAGCCTCATTCCTTTTCCAGATGCTTTCTAGGACTCTCTCAAACAAGACTATTTTAACTGTGCTTACAGTGGAGACATCCTACCTTCCTACATCCCAGTAGTTTAAGGTTTCTTTTTTTCTATGTGTCTGTGTGGAGCACATGTGTTTATGTGTTTACATACATTTGTGCAAGTATGCGCATGCATGTAGAGGCCTAAGGTTGATGTCAGGAATTACCCTTGATCACACCACCTTATTCATTTAGGCAGGGCTTTTCGATCAAACCCAGGGTTTGCTGATATAGTTGGTCTTGCTAGTCAGCTTGCTCTGGGGATCCCCTGTTTCTGTCTTCTGAGGCTGGAATAACAAATGTACCACCACACCCACCTGGTGTTTAGTGGTTGCTGGGGATCTGAACTCTGGCCTTCCTGCTTACACAGCAAGTGTTTTGACCATTGAGTCATCTCCTCAGTCTCTGGCTTGGAGTTTTAACTTTATCAACTGTAATCCTTCCAGGTGTCCCTTGGGAACCACCGTTCTCTGTGATTTCATGTAGGTTCCTTAGCCACTTTTTGAAGATAATAGCTTCAAACCCCACAAAAATGAAAGAAAAACCACCCAAACAAAACCCAAACCTACCAAAATGGTGTATATAGCTATTGTAGACACTGAAATGCAGTTCCTCTCATAGAAAAGCCCACACCCACACTTTCTGGGGGCAGGAGGTGTCTTTCTTCCCAAGAGTCTCTGTGTCTCTTTAGGCCTCCTGCTTAAAATTTATATTAAAATAAAATTTAGGGGCTTGAGAGATGGCTCAGTGGTTAAGAGCACTGGCTGCTCTTGAAGAGAGTCAGGGTTTGATTCCTAGCACCCACATGGCCACTAACAACCATCTGTAAATCCAGTTCCAGGGGGTATGACACTGTCTTCTGACCTCTGTGGACACTGCATGACACCTGTGCACTTACATACATGCAGCCAATATACTTATACACAGAAAATAAAAATAATAAAGTATTTTTAAAATTTAATAAAACTCAACTTGGCTTCATACTGACTCTTTCTGAAATTCTTCTCTGCAGCAAAGCTAAGAATCCTGGGTTTTCCTGAATGGGAGGTCTGAAAAGAACTCCTCAGTCTGCTGCAGGTGACAGTATGGAGCTGTCTCCATCCCTGAAACAGCTGGCAGGAGGGCTGTGCTGACAAGAAGGTTGTGCTTGGAGATTGGCTAGATGTCTCAGTGAGTAAAGGTGCTTGCTGGAAAAGCCTGGTGACCTGAATTAGATTCCTGGAACCCAGGTAGAGGGAGAGGGAGAGAACCAACCTCACAAAGTTGTCCTCTGACCTATACACATGCACCATGACTCATGTACACCCTCCCATCATGCACACACATACAAACACAACAATAATAATAATAATAAATATGTTCCATGGTGCCTGGCTGTCTCTCTGCCTGCCTTGACCCATGACCTTCCTTTGGGGTTCAGGTCCTTACCCCCCTCTACCTGTTCCACATAAGAGAGTTCACGACCAGCTTGGCCTGGCAGGACAATTGCCAGTCTCACAGTCAGGCAGACCCAGGTGGGTCAGATCCCAGTTCTCTGGTTTATGTTGTGACACTGGGCAAGTGACATCACCTGGGTGAGAAGGTCTACTACATGGGGTAGTGATACCTCACAGGGAGCTTAGACAGTTGCGATGTGTATTAAAATATACTTTAGGGCTGGGGAGGTGGCCCATTAGGAATAGTGCTGACCTTGCAAGCCTGAGGACCCGAGTTTCATCCATAGAACCCATACAAAAAGGCTGGATGTGGGTGGGTGCTTATAATCTCAGCACTGGATAGATAGGCAGGTGTTGGGCTCACTGTCCAGCCAGACTAGCCTACTTGGTGGGTTCCAGGCCAATGAGAGACCTTGTCTCAAAAAAAACAAAGTGGATTGGGGTCTGAGGAATGACAGCAGAGGCTGTTTTCTGACCTCCACGAGCACACATTTGTACATACACTCCCCCCCCACCACTTTATATATGTACGCATGTATACATATAGTTGTATATTTATGTATGCACACACACATATATAGGAATTGTGTATCTCTTTCTAACTTAACCCTCCATCTTAGAATATTCCATATTATTACCTAAAAAGCTTCCCCTCTCTATCTATCTATCTATCTATCTATCTATCTATCTATCTATCTATCTATCTTATTATCTATCCATCTATCATCTATCTATATATCTATCTACCTACTCTATCATCTATCTACCTATTATCTATCTATCTATCTATCTATCTATCTATCTATCTATCTATCTATCTATATCTATCATCTATCATCTTCTATCTATCTAATCTATCTGTCAACTATCTATCATCTATGTCTCTCTGTATGTGTGTGTGTGTGTATTTTGTTTGAGACAGGGTCTCATGTTTCCTAGGGTGGCCCCCAACTTGCTACACAGCCAAGGATGACCTTGAATTCTGAGCCTCCTGCCTCCATCTCCTGAGTGTTGGGATCTCAGGAGTGTGACACCATACTGGGTTTCTGCAGGATCCAACACAGAGCTTCATGCACGCTAGGCACTGCAGCCATGGAGCTACATGCCCAGAACCCCTCCATATTTTCACATTTGCCTGGTTCTCCTTATAAGGATGAAGCATAATTTATTTATCAGTCCCCTTCTGATGGACACCGTGCTGTGATGTCTAGATAAGCAGCTATGGAGGACAGCTTTGTGTACTTGCTGTTTTGCCCATATGCCATGGTAAGGAATTGTCTCTCCTCCCTCCTCTACCTGCTGAGGGCATCCTGTGCAGCCCTCAGGGCAGCTTCTGTGTGGCCTCCTGTGAAGACTTCCTTGACTTTCCCAGAAAACTCTGGGCCCCCTCCAGTGTCTGCACATTTCCACACAGACTGCTGCTTTCAACTTTCTTTATTAATCTGTGTCTATATGTTGTGTGTGTGTGTGTGTTTGTGTATGTATGTGTGTGTCTTTGTGTGTACATATGTGTGTCTTTGTGTGTATGTGTACAGGTGCACACATGCTGTGGTGGTCAGAGAACACCATGGGTGTCCATCCTCAACTTCCACCTTGTCTGAGGCAGGTAGGGTCTCTTGTTCCCTGCTGCCCAGGTGCTTCCAAGGATTCTCCTGTCTCTGCCTCCCATCTCGCCAGAGGAGCACTGGGATTACAGACATGTGCTACTGTGTCTGGCTTTTATGTAGGCCCTGGGGACCAAAAAGCAGGTTTTCATCCATGCAAGTGTTTTATCCACTTCATCTCCCCAGCCTAAGTCATTTCTCCTGCCTTGTGAACCTCTGGCCAACGGGATTGTTCTCTGCAGACAGAGGCTGCACCGGTGTCCCTGCACCACATAGTAGGGACTTCACTCTTCTTTCTTTTCTTTGCATCATGAATAAATCAACACAGTTTCTGCCCTCAGGGAACGGATGGTCCAACAGAGGAAAGTCATGCACAAAGATAATTATCATTACAATGCCAGGCAGGAAGCACTAAATGCCACCAGAGGTACAGATTAACTATTCTATTTGGTGGTTCTCAGCTCTGACTGCAAATGAGCCACTTGGGGAGCTTTTTAAAAAACACCGGTGCCTGGGTGCTATCCTATGTGCCTCCCTGATTTGATCTTGTGTGGGGCCCAGTGACCAGCAGTTTAGAGGTCTGAGTAAGTCTCAAGGTGGCAGGGTCCAGACCCACTAGGTCCTGTTTTACTCCCTAATCTCCTGTTAACAGGCAAATTCTGCTTCAGCAGAGCTGGGTGGAGCCTGAAACAATGCTTTTGTTTTGAATTCTTTATCAGCTTCATAAAGGTGTAGACATATACCTAATCATGTTTTATGGTAATGGTCCAAAATGGTTATAATAGAGGTGAAAATTTCCATCACTTAATATTTTTATTGTAGCATTTTTATGTTTAGATACACAGAAGTATACCACTGTGTTACAGTTGCCTACAGAAACATGCTGTATGACTTTAGGCTTTGGAGCCTAAAGCAACAGGCAGTGCCATGTACAGTTGTGTAAGTAAACTCTGATGTTTGTGCAGTGATGAAATTGCCTAACAATACATTTATCACGACATGCTGGGGCTGGGGAGATGTTTAGAGATGGAGTGCTTTCTGTACAAGCACGAGGACCAGAATTTGGTCCCTAGGATCCATGTAAAAGAGCTAAGCCTGGTGGCACGTGCATATAATCCCAGTGCTGAGGAGGCAGATGCAGGAAGATCTCTGGGGCTCATTGGCTAGCCAGCCTAGTCCTAGAGCAAGCCCCAGGCCAGAGAAAGACCCTGTCTCATAAAACAAGGTGAGGGGCTGGAGAGATGGCTCAGTCGTCAAGGGAGCTTGCTACTCCTCTAAAGAACACGAGTTCAGTTCCCAGCATCCATGTCAAGCAGCTCACAAGTGCCTATAACTCCAGCTCCAGGAGACCCAGCATCTTTTTTTTTTTTTTTTTTCCTCTTTGGACACACACACACACACACACAATCTAAAACAAAAACCAAAAACCCAACCAAGGAAAGACACTGGAGGCTGACCTCTAGCCCCTGCTTGCTTCTATTTCCCCAATGCTAGGATTACAAGCACAGGCCACCACACCTGGATTTTCTTTTGGGTTCTGGGGATCAATTTCCTGTCCTCATGTTTGTATAGACTGAGCTATTGAGCTATCTCCCCAACCCTTCTTTCAGTTTTAATATACTAAGGAAGCCATGGTCGTGGTGGACAGGAGACCTGGGACCCAATTCTAATTCTGTCAGGAACCATCTGAATGGCTTTAAAGCAGTCATTCACACATTCATTCATTCATTCATTCATTCATTCAAATACCTATTGAATGCTAAGCATTATTCTGGGTCTGGAGAAATAGCAACGAATAAGATAGGCTAGACCCATACCTTCTTGGAGCACCCTGGGTAGCAGTGAACTCAGACCAATAAACTGTGCTTACAGAGACTATGATTCATGTTATGATGGGGAAACTACAGGACAGTGTTCCAGGCCTTCATCGTCAGATGGATGGAGAATGATGACTTTCCTTTCTCCTTCACAGGGTATGCAATGAGTGTCAAATGGCACAATGAGTTTGAGGCAAAACTGTATAAAGGCTGAAGGCATGTCACTCACAGAAGTGCAGAGCTTGTGTAATGAGGCAGAACTGTTCTACCTGACAGATAGGCATGTCAACATGGCTTCAGCCCCCAGCACATGCTGGTCTGGGTTGCTTTGGGTCATTATCAGGAGCCTTGACTTTAATCTAATGCTCTCTGTAGCCCCCAGTGCCCACATAGCACTTAGCAGAGTATGGTTTTCAATGGAGTTGTTTTTATATAGAACTTCCATCCATCACAACCCTTGAGATGACAAAGTTCTTCTAAGGGGGTGTACAGAATGACCCTTGAGGAACAGAAGAGAGAATTGTGGGCCACCTGCCTGCCAGCTGTGTGGGAGGCCTCCCTCCATCCTCCAACCACCTTCTGTGCTATACTTGGGCCAGCTGGGGCTGCAGAGCCTAGGCCTGTGCTGTCTGGGAAATGAGATGACATGAGGTGACAGCTGAGCTCTTTTAACATGTGGGTGGAAAGGTGAGCTCCTTCATAGCTCTTCACCTTTCAAAGCCCCTGAGATCTCAGGCAATTAAAATGCCAGCCCCCCACCTGAGAGATCACAGATACTGGGAAAACTGGGCAAGAAGAAAGAATGGGTTTCCAGATGTTTGGATTTTTTGGTATTAACAACTTGGACCAATTTAACTGGAGTAGAGCCTACATCTGTCCATGGTGAATGTTTCTCATCTCTTCTTCACTGCTACTTTCTGGGTCTAGAAACAGCTAGCCTTCCTTCCTTCCTTCCTTCCTTCCTTCCTTCCTTCCTTCCTTCCTTCCTTCCTGCCTTCCTTCCTTCTTTCTTTCCTTCCTTTTCTGGGGGTATGTGTGATTGTGGAGTACATATGTGGTCTATATATATGAATGAAGATGTGCAGGTGCACATACCTGTGCACTCGCGTACAGAGGCCAGAGGAAGACATTAGGTGTCCTGCTCTATCACTCTCTGCCTTATTCCTTTGGGATAGGGTCTCTGAACCTGGAGCTCTTATTTTTCAGGTAGACTGATGGCCAGCAAACGCAGCAATCTTCCTGTCTCTGTTCCACATAGTGCTGGGGTTATTGGCATGTACAAAGCCTTGTCTGGTTTCTTACAGGGTTATGGGATTCAAACTCAGGGATTTATGCTTACACAGCAAGTATTTTTACCTACTGAGCTCTCTCCAATCCTCCTGTACACAGCCTTCTGACTTGAGCTTCTCTTTCTTCTTTAGCTCTTCATGGTGCTGACAGGGTATTTTTAATCCCTACTTTCCAACTCAGAGTATTCTCTCTCTCTCTCTCTCTCTCTCTCTCTCTCTCTCTCTCTCTCTTTCTCTCTCTCCCTCCCCCTTCTCTGTCTTTCTCTGTCTCACACAGCCCAAGCTGGCCTCAAACTCATTATGTACTAGAGGATAACCTTGACCTCCTTGATCTTCCTGTCTCTGCCTCTTGAGTGCTGCTATTACAGGTGTATACAACCATGATGGGTTTTATGCAGTGCTGGGGGTTGAACACAGTGCTTCATGCATGCCAGGCAAGCATTCTACCAATTGAGCTGTATCCCCAGCCCCTTAGGGCATTGTTATTGTTCTCTGCTTCCTAGTCATCAAACTCAAAGCCTCTGTGCGCGTGCGTGCACACACACACACACACACACACACACACACACACTTACACGCATGGCACCCACAAAGCCTGAGCCTAGGGGTAGAGCATACCATTGCTCTACCAGGAGTATTGTACATAGTACCTTATTGAAATTCTGCTCATTGTTCAACGCTAAGATTTCTCTCCCTACAACTAATATCTATTGAGTTTGCATTGACCTCAATGTAGTTTAAAGTCACTTGCTCATTGCCTGCGTCACATGTGCCAATCATATTTTTGCAGGAGATGACAGTTGCCTTCCCCAAGAACCACGCTTGTTTGTTCGGATCTGTTGTGCTCCCTCTTAGCCTAAAGCTGGGTGCTGGAGCTTGGATCCTGAATGCCCTGCAGTGGCCCATGTGCTAGAGTTATTTATTTTTACTTATTTATATTTTATGTGTTTAAATGCTTTGCTTACATGTATTTTATGTGTTTAAGTGTTTTGCCTACATGCACAACGTGTGTGAATGCCTGCAGAGGCCAGAGAGGGCATTGGATGCACTGGAACTAGAGTTATGGATGGTTGTTAGACACAATGTGGGTGCTGGGAACTAAACCCAGGTCCTCTGCAAGAATAGCCAGTGCTTTTAACCACTGAGCCATCTCTCCAGCCCCCCGCCCCAAAGTTTTGATCCCTATGATCCTTATGGTGGCACTACTAGGAAGTGGGTTGGGGCCTTAAGGAGATGGGGCTGAGTTGGAGGTTTTTAGGTTATTGTGGGCATGAATTTTCAGGGGATTGTAGGACATAAGCATCTCTCTCTCTCTCTCTCTCTCTCACACACACACACACACACACACTATGAAGTGAGAGAGTTCACTGTCTCACACAATGTTGTCATAATTTGCTTCCTTGCTATAGGCTAAAACAATGGGGCCAATCAATCATCAACTGAAACCTTCAAAATTGTGAACGAAAATGGCATGTTCTTTATAAAATGATGCACTCAGGTATTTTGTTATAATGCCAGGAAGCTGATTAACACACTGGGTATATAAACAACTCAGTTAATTGGTTGAATAATAAATCTCTATTAGCAGATCAATACAATTGGTCAGAGAGGCCAACGGTCCAGGTGGAGGGAAGGGATGTTGGAGAACTGGTAGGAAGAAGAGCACACACATAGAAATCAAGTAATAGCAAGGTAAGAAAAGTCCTGGCATCAAGATGTTATTAAAATGAGAAGAGAAATTAATTCCATTTAACAACCATTTAAGGAGAACTACTACATAATCAGCATAAATTATACCTGTGTCCTGTCTCCAAAGGAATCTGGAGTTCAGATGATGAGAAAATCTCACATGTGGTCAAGTATAATACAGTGAAATAACCCAGTAATATGAGTAAGGGCAGCAGCTGCATCAAACAACAAATACACAGGCAGGTCTCAGCTAGGGTGATAGTGTTGTCAACTTGACACAACATAGAATTACCTGGGAAGAGGATCTCAATGAAGAATTATCTAGATTGGTTTGGCTCATCAGCATGTCTGCGGGGAATTGTTTTGATTGCCTTAATTGATGTGGGAAGACCTTGCCTGAAAGTGGGTGGCACCATTCCCTGGTTTGGGGTCCTGTACTGTCTAAGAGCAGCTGTGACAAAATGCCTGACAAAAACATTTTGATGAAGGAAGGTTTTATTTTGGCTCATTGTTTGAGAGTGCAGTCCAGCATGGTGGGAAGTCATGAAGGCAGGAGCATGAGGCAGCTGGTCACATTGCATCTGCAGTCAGGAAGCAGAGAGAGATGAATGCTAGCGCTCAGCTCACTTTCTCCTTTTTGTTCAACACAGGCGCCCAGCCCACTGAGTGATGCCATCTCAACCGATCTAATCTAGATAATCTCTTGCAGGTTCACCTGGAAGCTTGCCCTCTAGATGATTCAAGATCTTTTAAGTTGATAATATTAACCATCATAACTTGGGCATACACACACACACACACACACACACACACACACTCTTGTATCCACACACATGCAAGAATTCATTAACACACACAGACATATGACACACATATTAAAAAAAATCCAAGTACTTTTACACAGCATTTTGTGCAGTCTTCATAAACACCCCAAGAGGGAGGCATTAATGAATCCTCAACTAAAGTTAGGGCTGGGGAATGGAGAAATGGCTAAGTGGTTAAGAGAACTTACTGCTCTTGAAGAGGACCTGGGTTCACTTTTCAGCACCCACATCAAGTAGCTCACAAATGCCTGTAATTCCAGTTCCATGGGATCTGACACCTCTGGCCTCTGAGGGCACCTTCAGGCATATGGTACACATAAAGTCACACAGGCACATACACATAAATTTAAATAAATAAATAAATATATATATATTAAAGTAGGGCTGGGCAAGCTTAAATGAGTTATATAAGATCCTGTGTTTGGTAAGTACTGGAGCAAGAATCTCATTTATTCCAGTTCCAGTGCCTATGTTCTTTTGGTAATGAGAAATCACGGCATAATGCTGTTTTTACAAGTGAGGACTTTCTTTTTGCCATGAACCTGGGAAGTTTGAATGTAAAATTGGAAGTCTTGCTTATGAGAAATGCTTTATTGTGTCAAAGGAGGTGAAAATGCTGAGTCTAGTTTCTTGTCTGGATCCTGGGGCTCTGGACAAGTTTCTATTGATATTATATGTCTTGGTCCCTGTCCTTATTTCTTTTATTGTTGTTGTGATGAAACACTCTGGCAGAAGCAACTTAAAGGGAAAAGGTTTATTTTGACTTACAATTGGCAGGTACAGTCCATCATGGTGGGGAAGGCATGGCAGCACGAATGTGAAGCAGCTGGTCACACTGAACCACAGTCAGGAGAGAGAGAGAGAGAAAGAGAGAGAGAGAGGAGAGAGAGAGGAGAGAGAGAGAGTGCCTGGTGGTCAGCTCACTTTCTCCTTTTTATGCAGTCTAGGACCCCAGCCCATGGGATGGTACCTTACATATTTAGGGTGGGTCTTCCTACATTGATTACTTTAATTAAGATAGTCCTTCACAGGCATGTACAAAGCTTGTCTCCTACATGATTCTAGACTCTTTCAAGTTAATGATCAATACTGACCATCACAGTCCCCCTTCAGAAAAGTTTGTAGAACATAAATGTGTAGTTGATGCTGAGCTCAATGAAGGTACATATTTCCCTGATAAGCTTTCAGTTCCTGCCTCATCCTCAAGTTCTCATTCATAGCCCATTATTTGGGAACTCTATCCTGATTTGGAAATAATATGAGAATTAAAAAGTAATAACCTGGCATAGTTTTCTTGGCTCCAAGAAAACAAGCTAACCTGAATTTCTTTCATAGACTGCCTTCTCTGGGCAAAGGCAGCAGTCAAACGGTCTTGCCCACAAAGAAGCTGACTACTTTTTTGTATTCGTTGCCCAGAAGGTATGAGTTCGGGCCCAGGATCCCTTCATCAATCCCATTGTTCTATTGTGGGGTGTGTTGGTTTGAATGAGAAGTATCCCCCCTAGGTTCAAGTATTTGAACACTTGGTCAGTTGGTGGTGCTGTTTGGGGAGGGTCATGGAATCTGTAGGAGGTGTGGCCTAGCTGGAGGAAGCACATCAAGGTGTGGGGAGGCTTTGAGATTTCAAAGCCTTGCCCCACTTTCAGTTTACTCTGCTTCCTGTACATGCTTGAAGATGTGAGCGAGCTCTCAACTTCCTGCTCCAGCTGCCTCTTGCCATGCCTCCCCTGACACAATGGACTCATCCCTCTGGGGATATATATACTGTTCTTCTAGAAGTTGTCTTTGTCATGATGTTTTATCAGAACAACAGAAATGTAACTAATACATATAACTAATACAATAACTTCTCTAGGCATCAGTCCAGAGGAGAGGGATCTATTGCCAATTGTCCTGCCCAGAGGAAAGGGCCTTTTGTATTGTAACCGTACAAGGAAATACCATTTGTCTAATTTACACAGTCTTCAATAATGTTCTGACTACACTCCTGTTTTTCCATGCTTTTCATTTTCAAAATTCATACCCTCTTTCAGAAATAGTTTTAAGCCTGTAAGTAGCAGGTCTTGGATTTGCCTTCTCCTAAAAAGCAAGTATAAAAAAATATTTAAAAGTAAGCGAAAGATTGACTCGTGTGTGTGTGTGTGTGTGTGTGTGTGTGTGTGTGTGTGAGAGAGACAAAAGATTGACTCGTGTGTGTGTGTGTGTGTGTGTGTGTGTGAGAGAGAGAGAGAGAGAGAGAGAGAGAGAGAGAGAGAGAGTTTAGGGACCTGTGCACATGGACAGAGGCCAGAGGAGGACATTGGGTGTTCTGCTCTATCACTCTCTTTATTACTCTCTCTTTTAAAAGACTTATTTTATTTTTATTTATGTGTATTTGCGTATGGGTATGTACACATGTATGTAGTGCCTGTAGAGGCCAGAAGAGGGCATCAGATCCCCCGAAGTTGGAGTTACTGCCCAATATGGGTGCTGGGTACTGAACTCAGGTCCTCTGCAAGAGCAGCCAGTACCCTTAACCACTAAGCCATGTCTCCAGCCTCTCTACCTTATTCTCTTGGGAGAATGTCTCTTACTGAACCTGGAGGTAGACTGGCAGTCAGCAGGCTCAGAGATCCTCCTGTCTCCACCCTGACAGCTCTGCAGTTACAGGTGTGCATGGGGCCAAATGCCTGGCTTTTTATGTGGGTGCTGGACATCTATCTCAGGTCTTCAAGCTTGTGCATCAAGCTCTGTCACCCACTGAACCATCTCCCCAGCTCTCAGGATTGGTTCTTGAGATAAGAAAAACGTACAAAGTTTATACTTGAGTTTGCTCTGGCTTTCTCCTGAGAAAACTTTTTTTTTCGACCTTGGTATAGCAGGTGGAGCCCACAAAGAAGAATGAAAGTGGTGATCTCATTGAGTTGAGGAAGCAGAGATGAAAGTTTGGGGTCACAGAAGTGTCTAAATGAGAGGGGAAGAAGATGCAGGGGAGGGGGGCGGGGCATAGATCTATACAGGAGCTTCCCTCAGGTTCTCAGTTGAGGTCAATGCACACGTATACAGGTGGCAGTGCTGACCACAGGCTGGTTAGAGAGGAGCTGCTGAAGACCTGAAAGCTTAATCGTGGTATCTGAGGTTCTACACTGCCGAGAAGCAGTGAAACTCCATTTTAACCTGGGTAAAGACATCTCACTGACAATATTAGGTCATATTTCAGGAGTAAGGAGCCCTAAGACTCAGATGGAAATCAAAATAAACACAGCCAGGCCTGGTGATGTAGCTCTGTTGTAGAGTTCTTGCTTGGCATGGATGAAGCCCTGAGTTCAATTCCCAGCATTGCTTAAAGTAAGCATAGTAATGTGTGTCTGTAATCCCAGTGCTTGGGGGTGGAAGCAGAGAATTGGAAGGTCAAGGTCTCCTTTAGCTATATAAGGTGTTTGAGGCCAGCCTGCGATATATAAGAACCTGTCTTAACAACAACAAAAATAAAATAATAAGAACAAATAAAATAAAAAATGAACCTTACCTAATAAAACATAATAATAAACTTGATAATACCAAAAAGCCCCACTATAATTGATTTAACTACCTGCCAGAGCTTTAAAGGAAGTCAAAATCTAAAATACCAGACAATGTAACATTCACAAAGTCCAGCATGCAATAAAAACTTAGTGAACTCACAAGAAGAAGAGTGCAACCATAAAAGGAAAACAAGCCAGTAGAAATATGCCTTCAAATGACCCAGATTTTGGAATTAGTAGAAAATATTTAGAAATAGCTATAATAAAATGTAACTAGGTATTTAAGAGAACATATGGGCATGATAAGCAAACGCTTTTAAAATATTAACAAGGTACTTTTAAAAAGATACAAGTGGAAAGTCTATAACTACAAAGCATAATATCTGGAGATAATGTATTCATTGGAGAATAGATAAAATGAAAAAGTAAAAAGTCAGTGATAATGAAGAAAATAAACCTGTTAGCCTGATAACCTGAACCCCAGACAACTAAAGAAGAGAGAAGCCCAGTGGCCTCACAATACACATATAATCAGGCATTATATGAGCCATTCAAGCAGGTCAGGTTGCAGAGAGGGGCTGCTCAGGAAAGACATGCCTATGGGAGATTGAGTTGATCCAGCTGAGCACAGCGAGCAGGTGAGCATGCATGCAGTCATTCCTCTCTGTTCCTGACTGTGGGTGTGATGTGACTAGTTGCTTCAGGTTCCTGCCTTGATTTCTGTGCTATGATGAACTGTAACCTGAAGCTGTGAGCTAAAATAAGCCCTTTCTCCCCTACGTTGCTTTTTGTCAGGATATTTTATCACAGCAACAGAAATGAAGCTAGGGTACCTTCCCAGAAGAAAGTTTCAGGCCAATTAAACTCATGTATCAATTCAATATACACTAAGTAGTGCCAATCTTTCACAAACTATTTCAGAAAACAGAGGGATAGATGTTACTTCTCTATCCCTTTCAAGAGGCCAGCATTATTCTACATCTTCAAAGCCAAAGTTATTCAAAGAAATCAGTATCACAAATGAGCATACATGTGAACACACAACTTGAACAAATTTCAGCAAGTTGAATCTATCAATATTTGAAAAGACTTGTTGGGGAGCTGGCTCAGTTGGTAAAGCACTTGCTATGCAAGCATGAGGACCTCAGTTTGATCCCCCAAGAATCCATGTAAAGAAGCCAAATACATGTTTGTAATCCAAGAGCTGGGGAGGCAGAGACAGGAGGATCACTGGGGCTAACTGGTCAGTCAGTGTGTCCAAGCTGATGAGCTCCAGGTTCAGTGAGAGACCCTGCTTCAGGAAATAATAAGATGGAGGACAACTGAGGAAGATACTTCATGTTGACCTTTAGCCTCCGCATTCATGCACATACATGTGTGCACGCACACACACACACAGAATGAATTACAATCAAGTGGAATTGAAACTCATTTAACATCCAAAAAATCCATCAGTTTAATGTATTATGTTACAGAATGAGAAGAAAAAAGAAAAACCATTTGTTTATTTCAATAAATGAAGAAAAATATTTGATAAAATTTAATACCTATTCTGTTAAAAACTTCTCAATAAACTAGGAGTGGAGGGAATTTCCCCATATGAAAAAGTATTTCTAACTATTCTTAATAGGGAAAGAGTAATACATTTCCCCAAAACTGGGAGCAAGGAAAGGGCGCTAGTCTGACCATATATGTTCAATATTTTACTAGAGGTCATAACCAGAAATAAGTAAGGCAAGAAACTGAATTAAAAGAGGTAATTATTGAAATGGAAGGAATACATTTGTGTTGTTTGGTAGACAACACGGTCATTTGTGTAGAAAATCCTGATGAATTTTTTAAAAACCCTACTAGAATCAAGATGCAATTTTAATAAAGTATTGATAATGCAGGAGTACAATCCCTACTATTATGAAAGTTGAGGGAGGACCAGGGCAAGTTCAAGGTTTTCCTTGACTACAGAATGAGTTGAAGGCTAGCTCAGACAAGGTAGTAAAAGCTTGACCCAAATAAAAAGAGGGCTGGGGATATGTGTTGTCTAACATACATGAGGCCTGAATTTCAATAACCAGTATCAGACACAGACACACACATACCCACAGGCATACACAACATCAAAGATTGGAGATAAATTTAACAATGTGTACAAGTTTATAAAATAAAAACCATAAAATATTGTGAGAAATTGAAGAGATCTAAGTAGATATTCTGTGACAATAAGCCAGAAGAATGTCTTAGTCTGTCTTCTGCTACTGTAACAAAATATCTAAGACCAGATACTGCATAAAGAAAAAAGGGGGCTGGTGAGAAGACTCCATAGGTTAAGGTATGTGCTACACAAGCCTGGAAACCTGAATTCAATCCCCAGAACCCATGTAAAGGTAGAAAGAGAGAACCAACTCCACAAAGTTGTCATCTGACCTCTATATGCATGCTATGGCACATGTGTTCACAGACAGACAACATGTACACACACACTACTACTAAATTAAAAATTAAATAAAAGAAAACAAAAAAGGTTTATTTAGCTCAGTTTTGGAGGCTCAAAGTCCAAAATCCAGTAGCTCCCTGGTTCAGCCTGTGGTGAGGACCTTCTGGCTACATCAAACATAGGGAGGGGGTAGCGTGTACAAGGGGGCGAGCGGTCACCTGGTGAGACAGGAATCCAGAGAGAGGCAGGGGTCAGGTGTCCTCTTGACATGACAACTTGCTCTCTAGGAAACTAATCAAAGTCCTGTAAGAACTACATTAACCTTCTGAGAGTGGGGGCCTCTTGTGACCTAGCCATTTTCCCCTCTGCCACACCTCTTAAAGGTGCTACCACTTACACTACTACCCTGGGGCCAAGGGGACAGCACCTTTCTCTTTGGAGACCTCAGTGAAACCAGAGTAATAAATAAAATTGTTTTGTTCTCTCTACTTACCCAAAGTAGCTGCCAGCATCACCCCAACCCCATGAGCATAAGTAGCATCAGCTTTGATACCCTAGGACAGAGTCAGGGGCCAGTCTCCTGCATCTTCTTGATCTTGATCTTGTTCATTGATATAAATCGGTCAGCACATTGGACTGTCAGGCTACATTCATTTATTTGAGGAGAGAATACAAGGTAGTATTGAAAGGCTGCTGGCCAGCTGGAGATAGGCTAGCAAGGGCTGTGTGTGTGAGCCCAGAACTCCCCATCAATCATGTGACCCACCTTCGCATGGCAATTCCTGGGGCCAGACATGGCGCTGGCAGAAGGCCTAAATCTGATGCCAACCCCTATCCTTGAGGGTAGGTAGTGGCCACACAGACAATTCAACAACTGCCTCAGGTTGGAATGGTGTCTTGATGTGATCGAATGCTAAATGCTGAGTGAGGCTATGTTCCTCCAACTCTGTGCTGGAGCTCAGGGCTTCTGCAGAGGAGACTCAGGCCATTGTGTGGTATGGGGTGTAATATTAGAAAAGCCCCCTTCCTTCCCTGTCCTGACCAGAATGGCTTTACAGGCTTTTGTTTCACAGGGTAAATTTAGGGTAAAAGTCTATCTGAATCTGCTCTATTGTTTAAGAAAGGATGGGACAGGGGAGGTGGCTCAGTCTGTCAAGTGCTTGCCTTGAAAGCATGAGAACCTGAGTTAAATCCTTAGAACCCATATAAAAAGCAGGTATAGTGCTACCTCCCAGCACTAGGGAGGTCGCAACAGGAGGATCCCTGGGCCTCACTGGCCAGCTAGCCCAGCCTACCTGGTGAGTTTTAGTCTGGTGAGAGCCTGTGACTTGAATAAACGAAAACAGCTGGAGGGGGGCAGTGCCTGAGGAATGACATGTGAGGTTACATTTCTGGCCTCCATATACTTGTGTACAGATGTGTGCCCACACACATGAATTCATGTGCGCATACACACACCACACCACACACACACACACACACACACACACACACACACACACAAATGACTAGGGGATGACCAGAGGTGCTGGGTCAGACTTCTAGCCTTCGATGTGGAACTGTGGGTGTGATGAATTTAGGAAACAGAACCTGACAGTGGGGAAGGCTCCACGGGAGGTGGCTAGGGTCAAATGAATTCCAAGAACCCTGCTCTCTAACCCCCTGATAATGTCTTCACCCTTAATCAGATGGGACTTTCCATTGAGACAGTCCAGAAGGTAGAGGCCCTCTATCAGAAAGCCCCCTGCTCAGAAGGAATTCTGGTCCCTGCTACCCTCAGGGGCCTATTGGAAGCACCTGCCACCTCATTCCCTGTCACTTGTCAACTTTGGAGCAATCAGTCTGCTACTTAACAGCTAACGGGCAAAGCACTCCAGCGGCTGCCTCCAATCTGTCTTTGTTAACACTAACAGGAGATGGGTGTGGAGGCTCATTGTGTTGCCCCCCTGCTGGTGCCTGCACCTGGGACCTGTCGAGTAATCACTCAGGCCCACTGCAATCACCCTGCGAGGCACAGCCCATTCTCACCTGGCTCTTTAAGTCAGCTCTGCAGAGTCCTGCGGAAAAGGCCACTGCTGGAGAAACCTCTGTGGAGGGCACCCAGGGACAGAGGCCCCTTGGTTCCTGTCTCCGGTGTATATTCCCGTGGGCATGGTGTGAACTCACAGTGCAGCTGATGAGGGATAGACAAGTCCACAGGTGCTTTCCAGCAACGTTTTAAGCCTAATGGAGGCATGTGCGGAACTGCTAAGCCTGCTCAGGTAAGGACTCAGGTTCAGATAAGTGGGAACAGTCTAGCCTGCAAAAGGCAGGAAGTGCCACACTGAGCTGAGAAAGATGCACCAAGTTAAGGCAGCATCTGTGCAAAGGCCCAGGGGTAAGCTGGAAAACTGCCTGTGAGCCGGTCAGGATGGCATGATTCTGAACTATCCTCTCTCCATTCGTTAGCTGTCATCTGTATATTATTACATGTCTCTGCATGTCTCTTGCTCTCTTTTTAGTTGCAGTCTCTTCTTCAGTTTCTCTGCCATCCATACAACTACTTAAACTATGTTTATTATCCACCCCCCATTCACCCATCTATCCATTCACTCATCTGTCTACCCATAACACATTCATCTATTCCTCACCTGTCATCCATCCATCCATCCATCCACCCATCCACCCATTCTCTCATATGTCTGTCTATCCATTCATCTATCCATCCATTTATCCATTCATCTACTCATCCATCCATCCATTTCTAGAAGTTTTATTTTTCTCAACATAATCTATTGCCAAGTCTGGCCTGGAACTCAATGAGTGGTCCATGTTGCGCTAAACTTTGTGTCAATCATACTGCCTCAGCCTCTCCATTCTGTGATTACAGGTGTGAGCCAACATGTCTGGCTTAGAAGTCTTGATATCATGTTTCAATGTGCGTCAGTCTTTGAAGAACTCTCCCAGTCACATAGCATCTGACATTTCCCTGACCACCAGGATGTATTCCTCATCTAGGGGACTAAGGCTTTTGGCATTTCTAATAGGCATACCACCCATGGAGAGGTGACAGAAGTCACAGACCCTGTAGCATGTGCCATTTGTATCAAATTTCATTTCTCTTTGGCAGATGAGTCCTATGTTCCAAGAATAAAGAAGATGAGACTTGAAGAGGCCCTGGGGCCAACTCCAGCAGGCCAGGTCTACTCTAGTTTGGATCTTGGATGTCTTCCAAAGGCCTGTGAGTTGAAGGCTTGGTCCTCTTGGGAGGTACTGAGGCTGTTAAGAGGTCAGTTCTAGTTGGGATGTTTTAGGTCAAAGATCTGTCCTTGAATGGGGATTTTGGAACCCCAGTCTCTCTGTCTTTCTCTGCTTCCTGGGCATAGTAAGTTGAGCAGCTTTTTCTATCACATGTTTACCTCCTTCGTGTTTTGCCTTGCCAAATACCAGACCAAAGAGCAATAGAGCAAATTGACCATGGACTGATTCCTCTGAAACTTTGAGCCCAAACAAGCCTTTCCTCTTTTTAAGATGATGATCTTGGATATTTGTTACAGTAACAGAAAACTTGACAGAACACCTGTGTTGAGGACATACTCTTGAAATGGCCACATCCTTTGGGCCAGCTGGAGGCTGATATGAGACCCATCAACTTGCCTATGTCACAGTGATGATAAATATTTTGGGCTTAAGAAATATTTTTGAATAGATGAATGTCCATGAAACTTTTAGGAAAGAGAAAAATCATTTCTACAATGAGGGTGAAACCTTATACCAGCCCTGTGAACACCCTCAAAGCCATGGGGAGCTCACACTGCATTGAAATGACACATGAGTTCAGGAAGATCTAGACTTCTGTAAGAAAATAACTACTAAGGCTGGATATGTAGCTCAGTCAGTAGACTGCTTGCCTAGCATGGATGAAAGCCCAAGTTCCATTCCCAGCATCACATAAACTGGGCATGATGGCACACACCTGTAATCCCAGCACTCAAGAGACAGGCAGGGGAATCAGGCGTTCAAGGCCATCCTTGGCTATAGAGTAAGTTTGAAGCCTGCCTGAGTTACATGAGACCCTGTCTCAAAAAATAGGTGGGGCTGGAGAGATGGCTCAGCAGTGAAAAGCACTGGCTGCTCCTGCAGAGGATCAAAGTTCAGTTGTCAACACCCACAAGGCAGCTAACGACCCCCTTTAACTCCAGTTCCAGGGGCTCCAATGCCCTCTTCTGGCCTCCATGGCTATTGTATGCATAGGTGCACTTACATATATCTAGGCAAAACACTCATACATATCAATTTTTTAAAAATTAAAAATTAAAATAAATAAAAAGAATCAACCAGTTGTGTGATTTCAGGCAAGATACATAACTTCTCTGGTGCTGAGTTTCCTCAGCTTTAAAATGGGACCATACTTACGTGTTTGTGAGATTGAATGATTGTGGCACCTTGGGAACTTAAAATCATTGCATAGCAAAAGTGAGCATTGAGGGGTTGGTGACATGGCTTAATGAATAAAGTACTTGCCATACAAGTACAAGGACCTGAGTTCCATCCCCAGAACTCATGTAAAAATGGCTGGTGTGGTGTCTCACACTTGTAATCCCCATGCTGGGGAGGTCAAGACAGCAAGACCCCTGGTGCTTGCTGGACATCCAGCCTAGCATAATCTGTGAATTCCAGTGCTATGAGAGACTGTATCAAACAAGGTATGAAGCTGGACAGAGAGCTCAGCAGTAAGAGTACTTGTTGCTCTTGTAGAGGACCTGGATTCAATTCCAGTATTCATATGGTAGCTTACAACTAAATTCCAGTTCCAGAGAATCCCATTCCCTTTTCTGCCCTCTATGGGCACCAGCACACAGGTGGTGCACATGCATACATGCAGGCAAAACACTCATACACATAAAAGTAAATAAAATCTTTTTAAAAACTTAAAAAAAATAAAGTGGATGACATGTGAGAGATAGCACCCGAGGTTGACCTCTGGCCTCCATATGCATTTACATACTTGTGAACATACACCTGCGTACATGTGGGCATCCGTAAACACATGAACACACATATGTACAAAGGGGTGGATGTTGGAATGTTTTCTAATTGGAGACAGGCAATTCCTCCTTTGCTTCTCTGAAGGCCGAGGGAGAATTCTATCACGTGCCAGAAGCCTGTGGGCTGAGGTCTAGCTCCTTTGTGAGTTCCCTCCTTAGGATATTAGAAAGTTCTGTGTCTTTTATGACAACTTGATTTCTTTATAACACCAGATACAAAATATTTTCAGCAAAAAGCATGGAGTACCACTACTAAGGGTTCAGATTTTTAGGTGCAACCCTTAGTAATGTGTTTTCAATCTGATGCCAGTATCCTATTAGAAGGCTGTGTTGTGGGGTGTGTGTGTGTGTGTGTGTGTGTGTGTGTGTGTCTGTGTCTGTGTCTGTGTGTGTTGGAAGAATGGGAGAGAGGGCAGGAGGAAGGAAAGTTGTTGGCAAGCAAAAAGAGTAAGGTCTTATGAAGATCCTTTCTACCTCCAAAATGTGTTGTGTGAACAAACAAGGCTAATGATGTCATTTAAACACCTTCACGTACCAGGCTCTTCACAGGCCTGTCCCCATGACCTACTTTGGGATCCAAAGAATCCCAAGAGGGAACCTAAGGATGGCAGAGGGAGCATGGAAGTGATTTGGAGCCAGGGAACATGGGCTGGTGAGGTAGAGTGTGGGGCTGCCCACTGCTCCTTGCCATAGGGAGGAGTTGTTCACAGAAACTCCCTGGAGAAGCATCTAGAAATGGAATGAGCAGTTTTGCCCTCATCCAGGGGATAGGAACAGCCAGTGAAAGTCATAGGATCTCAGGTGAGGGTGCCCTGGGTGCCAGAGGCCATGTGAACCCCCTCATCCATAGGATGTATTAGTTATTTTTCTCATTGCTATGAAAAAATGCCTGACAAAAACTCTTAAGGAAGGAAGGGTTTATTTTGGCTCACAGTTTGAGGGTACAGTCCATCATGGTGGGAAAGGCATGGCAGCAGGAGTGTGAGGCAGCTGATCACATTGCATCCACAGTCAGGAAGCAGAGAGAGATGAAAGCTGGTGCTCAGCTCACTTTCTCCTTTTCACTCAGTTCAGGACCCCAACCCATGGAATCATGCCATCCACAGCTAGGGAAGATCTTCCCACCTCAATTAACCTAATCTAGAACTCTAGAAACTCCCTCATAGACAAACTTAGTTGTTTGATTTCATGGTGATTCTAAATTCCATCAAGCTGACAATCAAAATCAATCATTACAGAGGAGTACTCCAAGGCACCCTGACAGCCTCACAATGAAATTAAGTGTGTCCCTTGCCCAGCTGCTGTTCAACTCTGCTTCTTCATTGTCTGATGGGGAGTGTGACATGGTGTGTGTCTGTCACTGATATGGCCACAACCACTGCCAACATGGCTCCAGTGTCTCAATAAACTCCAGCAACACAAACTTTCAAATCTGACGGGACAAGTGATGTCCTTTTGACACCCTTTAATCATTCATGACTTACTCGAGACTTGCTTGCTAGAATCCTGGGGAAGGGGGAGTAAAAATGATGGTGTTTAAAGTCTTGCCTCTAGAGCTTTGGATTATCCATCCATGGAATGGCTAAAAGGCTTCCAAGAGCCTCTCTGGTGATTCCCATGTATAGCCAAGGCTAGATCTACTGCTACTTGCTCTGATTGTCTTGTTTATTTATGCATTTAGGCATGCATGTTACATGAATGCATGAATGAGCATGTGTATATGAACATACACTCTCTGCATGTATGTTCAAGCACACATGCTATTTGGAAATTTCTGTTCCTCTCTTTCCTCTTTTTATTATTTATTTAAAAATTTTTATTATTTTCATTGCATATGTATGAGTGTATTACTTGCATGTATGTAAGTGTGCCCATGTCATTCAATGGCCATGGAGGTCAGAAGAGGGCATTGGATTCCCTGGAACTGGAATTAGGATGGTTGTTAGTTGCCATGTGGGTGCTGGGAATTGAACCCAGGTCCTCTGTAAGAACAGCTAGTGCTTTTAATGGGTGAGCCATCTCTCCAGTCCCTTTCCTCTTTAAAAAAATTTTTAAAAAATCATTATTACATGGGGGCAGGGCCGTGACATGCAGTGTACATGTAGAGGTCAGAGGTCATCTTTGTGGAATCAGTTCTCTCCTTCCATTTTTTTCTTGGGCTCCGGGGATTGAGTTCAGATCATCAGGTTTGTGCAGCAATCACCTGTTGTATAGCAATTTCCTCCCAGACAAAATTTTCCATCTTGGAGGAAAGCTCAGTTAAGACACAGGAGGTCTAAAGGGAGATGAAATATTCTATCTTGAAGGCAAACTGTCAAGTTCAGGAAGTAAGCAACTCAAAAGCTTCAGGAAGTTCTGGAAACTAACCAGATTCACTAGGTTCCTCCTTCTTCAAGTGTATATAAGCCCTAACAACTACTGAGAGACACTCTCGGACCAGCAGAGCTGCTTAGAACTTCCAGACCAGCTGAGCTACTCGGAACAGACACTGCAACATGTTGAGCTACTACAAGTTTGTACAGTGAGCTCTCTTGAACTGTCACCCGTGCTGTGGTAGGCTTTTGGTGATGCAGCTGTATTTAGTTATTTCTGTTCCTGTAAGTAACCCCTCACCCATACTCCTTAAGTAACCCAATAAAACTCATTAGTTCACTAAGTTGGCCTTTGGTGATATCTGGCCTGTCACTGGCTTCCTATCTGGGGTGAGTAGATGTTTGTTCACGTCCCCCTAGCAATAGTTTGGCATAATAGCACCTTTACCTACTAAGCCATCTCACAGGCCCCCTTTCCTCTTCGTTTAAAACTTCCCTGCTTTAGAAACTGTCTGTTTGCCATGTTTTCTTGTCTGTCCTGCAGAAGGGAGTGAGGATGGTGCTGGAAGAGGAAAGGTGGCCCCACCTGGAAGGGTCTTGGTCTTTCAAGCTCTTTCTGGGAAATAATTCTTGGGGGGAAGGCTCAGGGGACCTGGTTCTGGAGTTTGCCCCCAACTCCTCCACTTACAGCTCAAATTTGGCTACTCATACCTCTGTCAAGCCGCAAGGTGTCTTCTCTGGAGCTCATCAAAAAGCAAACAGTCAGGCACTTGAATAGGATGAGAAATTTGTGGCTTTGTAAAAAGTCAGTGCAATTCAATTTAGGCCTCTTGAGCGCGCACCACACTCACTTATTGTTTCCTTGTCTAACCTGCTCCAGCGGAGAAGGACCGCAGTTTCGTTTTGTTTGCAAAGTAGGATGAAGTCCCTGGAATGAGTGACCTTCAAGAGCACAAAACTTACAGATGAAGCTGTCATGGAGAAACCTCATCCCTGCCTCAGCTCACAGCTCTCTACCTTAATATAGATTTGAGTTTTGCAAAAGGAAGATTATAAAACTAGCAATTTCCCCCTGTAAACACACATGCTTTAATTTTTTTTTTAAACCAAGAGGAATGATAGTGAAATGCCATTCAAACACTACAGGCTACCACTCCTGAAAGGCTCCATTTTTAACCCCTGAAGCCCTCCTTATTCAGGGTGGACCCTTGAAATATAAGTTTGTGCTTTTCAGGGGTCTTGGGCCAGATGCGGATTTTTTTTCTCCTTTCCCCCTCACTCTTTGTAACAGAACAGATTGCTCTTGGCTTTTCTTTATTTGTTCCTTCATTGATTTTATTTAGAAAATTGGTCCATTTAGTCCCCCCCTTGGCAGGCAAATTCAGGACAAGTGAGAACATTAATACTAAAGATTATTGAGAGTGAGTCTTCTCTACTACAACCCAGGTCTTTTTCTCCTTTTTCTCATGTGTGTCTATGTGTGCATGTGAGCTCAAGGCTGATGTCAGGAGTCATCCTCTATGGGTCTTCCACCAGGGTCTCTCAATCAAACCCAGAGCTCATGGATATTGCTAGTCTAGCTAGCCACTTGTGCTGGGAATCTCTACCTTCTGAGGCTAGAATAACAGGCCATACCCATCTTGCATTTATGTGGGTCATGGGGATCCAAACTGTGGTCCTCACACCTGTGTAGCAAGTGCTTTGACTGCTGAGCCATCTCTTCAGGACCTGTACTAGGCTTTGTACTTGTTTGTAATTCTGAAATTAACTCCTTGAAACACTCTATGAGGTAGATACTACCTGAATCATTATACTGATGAGGTTCAGAGAAGTTATTCAAACGTCCCAAGGTCACACGGCTAATAGATGCCAAACTAGGATGGCAGAATCCTGAGATCTAATGCTCTACATAAGACTCTGAATAAGTTTCTTTCTGGAACAGTTCATGAGTCTCAATTGTGAGGATGATGGGGGGAAATTAATGTGGAACTAATGAACTATGACCTCAGTATAACTTTGTTCTGTGTGTAGATGAGTAAGCACTAACAAATGTATTTGACAAGAACCTAATGTACTCCTAGTAATAAGTGTGCTTATTGATATGTGTAGAAGTAACAAGACTTTGGAAGCTTCTACTTGTACTCAAATCATAAAGGCTACTCTGAGCTCAGGAAAGCCATAGGACTCCCCGTTGTGAGCCCCAAGCACATGGGTATAGCATCCTGGACACTGATCTTTCTCTCTGACTCTCTCTGCTTCCTGGCCACAGTAAGTTGAGGAGGTTTTCCATCACATGTACCCCATCCATAACACATACATCATTGTATCTTCTTATTTTAAACAGACTCTTCTTACTTAAATTTCTTCTTCTTTTCCTCCTCTTCCTCTTCCTCCTTTTCCTTCTTCTGAGACAGGGTCTCATGTAACTCAAACTGACATCAAACTTGCTATGTAGTTGCCAGGGGAAGCAGTCTCCCCAGTTTGCAGCTGAGGGTCATTCCTTTAAAGCAGGCTCTGAGGTAGAAGAGAGCTGCTTGTACTAGAAGCTGCATGCCATCAGGACAGGCCTGGGACCACCTGGTACTGGTCTTCAATGCAACTAAATGAAATGGGAGCTGAGGGGGAGAAGACTCAACCCCAAAGGTATGTGCTGCACAGACTCAGCTGGTCCTGTGCCACTTCATATTTTCCACTGTTTATTCAGCAGGTATTTATTGAACATCACTGTATACTTATCTTGTATAACTATTTCTTTAAAATGGAAAGATTCCTTCCTGGAGGAGGGAGGCTCTTAAGATTCAAGAAGTAAATGAAACACACAAAGTACAGGATGTAAATAAAATTTTCCAAGGCTCAGGAAGTTCCTGAAACCAAAAGATTCACAGAGCCCCTCCCCAACTACTAACAATTGCAGGGAGAGGAGATTCTGAGAATCTGAGCCGTTTACAAGTTGTGCATAGAGCTCCAGCTTTCATGGGGTGTCATTCATGCTGCTGGGGTGGGCTTTTTAGTGATATGATTGCTTTTGAGTCACCTATGCTCCTGTACATAGCTTCTATAATCTCACTGGTTCACTAAGCAAGACTTAGGCGAAATAGCTTCTTTGGTCTGTTGTTGGTGCCTTGTCTGGGGTAAACAGACATTTGCTCACACCTCTCCAGGAAAAGTCACTCAACAACCCTGTGCTGGGCACTAAGATTCTTAAAGCTCCAGGCCTATTTCATGTTTTCTCCCCTTTGTGTAGAAAACTGTTTGATGCCGAAGCCACAAGGCTCTGGACAACCAGAAATTCCCCAAACAATTGTCAATTGATGGATTAATCTGTTGATTGAACATGTTCCCAAATTAAACTTTCACAGTTTTGCCAGCAAAAGTCAATTCTCCTCTTGGGGACATTCAAAAGTTTCCTTCTGGTCCTCTGTGGTGTTCAAGCCTGTAGTATATGCAGTACACACCCTAATGATAAAGTCCTTAATAACTACAGGAGGAGCTGGCAGGATGATTTAGATCTAAAGTCCAGAGCAAGGCAATTACATCTGGCTTCCAGCTTTACAAAAATTGAAATAATCTTTATCTGTATTTTAAAAGCTATGCTAACATTATAGCATCAAATGTCAAGTGTGGTGATGACTTATCCTGCGCCTATGAGAGGTGACAGGGTGGGGACAGCACCTTAATATGCATATGGTTACCACCTAAAGGTTAAACACGTCTGCGGCAATCCGGTGAGCTAATTGTACCTTTATTGATCGCGTTGGGAATCTGAATAGCATCAGGGAAATGAAATTCTTGAGGCCAGCCTCACTGCCAGGGGCTTCCTCATCTTCTCTGGACAAATGAGACATTTGGAGAAGGAACTCGTCTCTTGGGGCTTGCTGTCCTGCTAAATTATTTCCTATTTCTCATTAATTCTTGTCTTCCTCTTGCCCACACTTCCCAGCCCCTTCATGGCCTCCTTTGCCATCTGAGTTGCATCAACTGTCAAAATCTCTTGCTCTCCCAGGCTGGTCCTCACTGCTCTGCTGAGCTCCAACTCTCTCCCAGCCCAAGGCTCCTGGGACCCAGCCATCGGGGCTTAATTATGTACTTCTGGAGTAGCTTGCTAATTGTCTTGTCTATGGTTCTTGTGGCTCCATTCATGGCAGAGACTAGCTTTGGGTATAAAATACGTGTTAGAACATATCAACTGGTGCCTGTAAGAACAGCTTTATTTATGACTGGCAAAGGGGGGCTGAGACTGTAGCTCAGTTGGTGAAGTGCTTGCCTAGCATGCACAGAAACCTGAGTTTGTTCCCCAGCCCACATAGACAGATGGTGCATGCTCTTAATACTAGCACTGAGGAGATGGAGACAGGACGATCAGAAGTTCAAGGTCATCCTTGACTACATGATGAGTTCAGGGCTACATGAGACCCTATCTCAATTAACAAGGCAAAGTCAAAATTGAAGCCAAGGTGAAGAGTCAGGACTCCAGCCTCTGAAGGTTGTCAAACACTCTACAGACAATTCAGATTAGGTTCAGGGTACAGAAGAGCAAGGCGACAGAGCACCACCTCCCTGGCCATGAGGTCTCTCCAGGACCTGAAGCTGAAGCAGAGTCAGCTGACACAAAAGAACACACACTGTGATTCCATTTGTAGGAGTTCAAGTGCATCCAAATGTTGTGGGGCTATTTCCTTAGACTTGAAAACTCCCTGCTGGACGGAAGAGGAAGATTGGTAAGACCCAGGAAGTAGACAAAATATACAAGGTCTAGGAAATAAACAGAATTTACAAGACTTGAGAATTAAACAAAACTTAAAAGACTAAGGAAGCTCCTGAAACTTAAGATTCACAAGGTCCCTCCCCCAGGTCATATAAGCAGTAATAATTTCTGGGGAAAGAGACTCTGACCCACCCAGCTGCCTGCAGAGTGTGCAGGGAGCTCCAAGGATGTACCATTGATGAGTTGTTGCCCATGCAATGTGCCGGACTTTTTGGTCATGCAACTGCCTTTGCTCCTCTAAACCCCCAATAAACTTACTGGTTCACTAAACTTGACCTGGGTGAAGTTGTTCCTTTTGGTTCGTTGTCCGGTGCCTTAGCTATGGTGACTAGACGTTTGTTCATGTCTCCTTAGGAAAAGTCATACACCATGATGCTAGAGGTAAGGAGAGAGTTATCTCTTCATGTGTGAGCTGAACCTGGTGTGGGGTAGACTTTTGGGAAGACCGAGCAGATTAAATGCTTAAGACAAATGCACTTTATCATACGTACATACCTCAACAAATATAACAATAATACAACGGTGCCTGCGTATTGAGCCTCTCCTTTGTCTCGTGCCTGGAACTGTGTTAGACTTTATTTATTATTTATATTTATTTATTTATTGTTTTTTTGTTTATTTGTGTGTGACAGCCAGAGGTTGATATCAGGTATCTTCCTTAATCTCTTTCCACTTTTTTTTTTTTTTTGAGACAACATCTTTCACTGAGCCTAGAGCTCACTCATTTGGTAGGTTCACAAACCTGAGAGATCCTCCTGACTCTTCCTCCTCAAGGCTGGGATAGCAAGTGTGTCTGGCTTTTTATGTGAGAGTTAGGGTGCAAACTCAAATCTTCATGCTTGGATGGCAAGTTCTTTACCCACTGAGCCATTGTTCCAGGTTCCTGTGCCAGCCTCTTTACCTGGGCCCTTTATCACTCCTCATGAGAATCTTCAAGGCAGCGCTGTTTTCCAGGTGGGAAAGCAAAGGTTCAGAGAAGCAGAGAAACATGCCCAAGAATATTTGAGTTATAAGTGCCTCCAATTGGGAACCCAGAAAAATGGCAGAATGTCTCCAAACTGAAGATCATCCTAGAGACATCCCAGGAAAGAACAAAAGATGGTTCCTTCCAAGCTGTCCGTGAATGCCCCTCCCTCCACACTCATTGCTTTCCCTACTTGCTTCTGTACCTAAGGCATTTAAGGGAAATGGTAATGAGCAATGTGGGTGGGACAAAGGAGACTTTTTCCCAGGGGTGTAGTCAGAGTGCAAAGGTGGGGGGCGGTGTTTTGGAAATGACCATGCTGACTTAGCCTGCCAAGAAGACTCAAACCATGGTCAGGATATGGAAGAAGTTCTTTATTATGTGCAGGCCTGAGAGTGGACAAAACTTGCTCCAGAGAAACTGAGGCATGGATCAGAAACACATACAGATTTTTTAAAGATAGAATTTATTTTTTAAAATACTTTATTTATTATTGCTATGTGTATGAGTGTATTACCTGCATGTATGTGAGCGCACTGTGTCGTGCAATGCCGTGGCGGTCAGAAGAGGGCTTTGGATTCCCCTGGAACTGGAGTTAAGGATGGTTCATAGTTGCCATGTGGATGCTGGGAATCAAACCCAGGTCCTTTCTGTGAAGGCAGTCAGTGCTCTTAACTGATGAGCCATCTCTCCAGCCCCACATACAGATATTTATAGGATTTTTTTTTTTTACATTAACCCTTGGTAGTAATCACATTGGTAGAGTTGAGACTTATAGCACAGAAGGATACATGTCCCTTAGGTTATTATAGGAAATTTAAATAGTCAGTGTTATACAAAGAAGCAGATATTTTGGGTTAGCCTGGGATTGTGACACCTCCCAGTTATATGCTGATGCCAATAAAATCTTAGCTGTTTTAACAAATAAGACAAATGGTAGCAGGTGCTTCCTCAAAGACCACTGCAGGAGGCAGCATTTGGCAAGGCTCACAGACTGTGGGTTTTGTGGCTGTCTGCCTTGTTTTATCTCAGCCTGAGACTGAGCTCAGAGTGGCCTTTATGATTTGAGTATGAGGAGAAGCTTCCAAAGTTCTGTTAGTTCACATATCAACAAGCACACTTATTATTAGGAGTACATGAGGTTCTTGTCAAATACACTTGTTAGTACTTACTCATCTTCCATACGGAAAAAGTTACACTGAGCTCATAGTTCATTAATTCCACATTAGGTTAATTCCCCCATCAGCAGGGGCAGTGAGCAAAAGATAGGCCTCCCATTGAGCTTGGTCCTTAGATTTGGGACATCTTTCACCTGTGGGGCTGAACTGTAAAGGGGGTGCACTACTGGGTCTTCAGACACCAAAGTCTCAGGGGTTACTCACTGGAAATGGGAAGCTGCCCTTCTTCCCTTCCTTCTTTTCTTTCTTCCTCCTTTCCTCTTCTCCCCCATCCTCCTTTCTGTTTCCCTCTCTCTTTTCTCTTTCTTCCCCTTTTCCTCTCTTCTTTCCTTCCTTCCCTCTCTCTGACCTTCACTCCATTTCTTCCTGCCTTTCTCTCCCACTCTCTCCTTCCCTGTCCTTTCTGGCTCTCTTCTCTCTTCATCCTCTCTGGCTCTCTTTCTGTTCCTTCTCTGGCCCTCTCCCTTCTTCTTCCTCTACTTTCTCCCTCTTTCCTTCTCCCTGTCCTGCTCTTCTTTATTCTTCCCTGCTTTCTTCCTTCTTTCCCTCTCACTTCCTTTCTTTTCCTCCCTCCGTCCCTTCTATATATATTGTTGGAGCACTGTCCATGGTCAGGCACTGAGGAATGCCAGTGAGCTATGGCTGTCAAGGAGTTTACAGTCTGTCAGAAGAAGGGACATGAAACCCCAAATAAACACGTAAACAGTATAAATGTGTGGCATGATGGCAATGCATAGGAGAAAAGCAGAGCCTGGAGTGCAGGCTGAGGGCCAGGGGCAGTGCGGAGAAGGGGATGAGGAGTACCCTCTGGGGCTCCTGGATGGGCACTCTTGGACAGGGGCCAGAAGCCTGAGTATTTGTGGGATTACAGCTTTGGTAGGGTGAAAAGGGATTTATCTTGGCATCTGTGGTAAGGAGTTTCACTTTTACTCTGAATATCAAGAGCCTATTGAATGTTTCAGGATAGACTATGACATGGCATAAACTTCTTTTGAAAGGTTACTCCAGGTGCCAAGTGGACATGTAACTCATAGCAGGCAAGATGAAGGAAGGAGGCCAGCAGACAGCTCTGCAGTGTCTGTAAAGAAGACCTGGGAGCCTGGACTGTGGGACAGACGACAGCAGGTGCTGAGCCTTTGCAGGTCTAACCTGGGCCCCCACCAAGGGCTGATTCTGGGCTTGTCTTTAACCCTGAGGTTCCTCTGCTGAAGGTCCCACTGGAGAAACTGTAGTCTCTCCAAAGACATAATATTAACGTGAAGTTAGTTAATTTTTTTTTTTCTAATTCTCCTGCAACTTTTCCAGTCTCTCCCAAACATTTACCACAAAGGTCTCCAGGGATGCAAGAGAGCCTTTCAGAACAAGAGAACACTTTAGAATTTATATTTGTAGCTAATTCTCATGCCATTGCTCTGTAGATTTTCTATTTGTGCCAATAACATGTACAGAACATTCATAGAGCCTGGGTATTACCAGGGTTAGGGTTCAAGCCTGGACCCTGGCACCTGTATTGAGCTAGGCTTGGTCACCCATCCTCAAAGACCACTAAAGACACAATTAGTAGTGAAAAGCAGAAAAAGTAGATCTATTCAATGTGACCACACTGGGAAGTGGTATGAAGAGGTCTAGTTACCCCCGCCCAAGCCCTGATAGGGTCCTGATAGGTTCAGGTTTAAACAGAGGGCAAGAGGTGTGTACAATTGAGCAGTGCTGGTCAAGGCGTGGTCCCATCCATCATCATCTGGACTCTAGTCTCCCCTGCAAGGTGGTCTGACAAGTTGTCAGAACTGTGTGAAGTCCCTGTCCAGGAAACAAGTTCTCCCTCTGGCTGGTACCAGGCTTCAGTCTCCCAGCAGAGAATTCTTGGAGAAATTCCAATTACTTGAAGTGCATTGTTCCAATAATCTGAGAGCTAAAGAGAGGGACACAAACATCTCTTTTGAACATCTTCATTCCAGTTACATAGTTGATCCCCATTTAGAAATACTTACGTTGAAAGAGAACATTACAATATTTTTTGAGGAGTTTGGCAACAGACAATACTTGGAGTTTGTTGTCTTATAGGACAATCTCCAGGTTCTTCCACAGGGCTTCTGTGTGCGCCTCCTTTCCCACCCTTGTTGACCACTCCTACATCTTGCCTCTTCTCCCCCTCCCCTCGTACCTTCTGTATACATAAAGCTTTTCTCCACCAGCCAGTTTGTTATTGAGTAGGGTTGAAAGTGAAGATTGGTGGGAAATAGTTCACTGGCTCACCCCACAAGTGACAATTGTGCTCCAAATATATTTATTTATTTGGTGTGTGTGTGTGTGTGTGTGTGTGTGTGTATGCACGCGCATGTGCCATGGCACTAGTGTCATCGTTAGAGGACATCTTTCAGGAGTTAATTTTCTCCATTCACCTTGCTTCTAAGGCAGGATCTCTCTCCCTGGTCTCTGAACACATTTTTAACAAAGCATCTGAAATCCTTTATGACTCCTATTTATTTCTAGTTCATCTATCTCCTCTAAGCTATGAGTTCCTGAGAAAGGAGTAGTGGGTTTTTGTTGTTATTTATTTTGTGGGTCTTTGGATCTTAGTATAGTCAAATTTAACAAAAGTATGGGGTCCCTATTGAGTGTGTGTGTGTGCATGTGTATGTGTGTGTGTGTGTGTGTGTGTGTGTGTCCCCTGGAATGTATTAACTTATAACACATTTATACTATACAATCATTTCTTATGTGAATTATAAACGCAACTGTATATTACAGTTACATTTCTTGTTGCTGTGACAAAATACCTGATGAAAACAACTTAAAGAAGGGAGGGTTTATTTTGGCTCACAGATCCAAGGGAAAGAGTCTATCATGCCTGGGAAGTCATAATAACTGGAGGGGAAGGTGACTGGTAACATTGTGTCCACAGTATGAAAACAGAGAGAAGTGAATGTTGGCTCTCAGCTCACTTTCTCCCAAGAACCCTTCCCAGGAATGGTGCCACCCATATTTAAGGTGGATTTTCTCATCTTAATTAACCCAATCTAGGAATTCGCTCTCAGACATGCTCAGTAGTATGTCTTCTAAGTGATTCGAAATACAGTAAAATTGACAATGAAGACATCATCAGGATTTCAAGCAATAATACTATTGGATTTCCAGAGTGCCACTCAGGTTCCATCAGATGGAGACAGTTTGTTCATGCCTGCATGTATGTCAGCAAGATAAAGTTCTGCTCCACTAAAGGAGAGAGATGGAAGAATTGGAGAAGCACCACAAAACTTGATCTTTTATACAATTGTGACTTTTAAGAAAATATTTTTAAATTTTATTATTTTTATTTTATATGTATATATGTATTGCCTACATGTAGGTAAGTGTACCCATGTCATGCAATGCCCATGGAGGTCAGAAGAGACTGTTGGATCCCCTGGTACTGGAGTTATGGACAGTTGTTAGCTGCCATGTGGGTGCTGGAATTTGAACCCGGGTCTTCTGCAGGAACAACCAGTGTTCTTAACTGCTGAGCCATCTCTCCATCCCACAAAATATATTATTTTTGTTTCATTTTATGTGTTTGAGTGTATTGCCTGCATGTATGTAAGTGCACCTATGTCATGCAATGCTTGTGGAGGTTAGAAGAAGGGGTCAGATCCCCTGGAACTAGAGTTACAGATGGTTGTTAGCCATCATGTAGGTGCTGGGAACTGAACCTGGGTTCTCTGCAAAAGCAGCCAGTGCTCTTAACCATCGAGCTATCTTTCCCAATAATTGTGATGTTTTAAATGGTAAGGTTGGTACCACTAATTAAGAGAAAGAGGGAGAAAGGGAAGGAGAGAGAGAGTATTTCCAGCTCTGAACAGGCCTAGCAGCAATAAGCAAGGACTCTTAGAGTCACTGACACACTCTGTACCTGTGTCTTGGTCTCTTAACCATCATCAATCTCTAAGGTTACCTGGAGAAGTTGGCGGGTAAGAACAGAAACAGCCCAGAACATCCTTTTTCATCAGAAAACCATGAGAGAGCTTGAAGATTAATTGGGTCGTGTATAAAGGACACAGGACCCAGCTGGAGAAGCTTCAATGCACAAATCTGTGACAATTTGAGCATCAAAGAGGATAATGTTAGCAATGGATATTAACATATTGAAAAAATTAATGAGTTTTAGTGATGAGAAGAGAGAAAGGAGAGGGTGGGAGGGGAGAGAATGAAGGGATAAAAGGGTAAAAAAAGAGTCTTTCCAGAGGAAAGTTCTTAATAAGAATGGAGGAAACAAGAGAGGGCAAATCAACATATTATAACCTGCAAGGTAATAATTGATTGAGACAGCTAACATCAAGCAATTCTCTAAAAAGTGATTAGCGAAAGGATATTCACATGGGCTGGAATTAGTACGAATGCCTCCTGCCCACAGTTTGTTTATGACAGGGGCCCCATGTTACCCACACAGCTTAGCTTCTCAGAATCCCAGTTGGTGTCTGAAACTCAAATCATTCCAAACCCTTTATACATTATACTTTTCCTACACATATCTATAATAAAGCTGAATTTACAAATTAGTCACAGTAGACATTAATAACAATAACTAATAATATAACAAGAATGATAAATAACAAGAACAATTACAATGATATTTTTTTGAGACAGGGTCTCATCATGTAGCTGAGGATGACCTTGAACTTCTGATCCTCCTGCTTTCACCTCCCTAGTGCTGGGATTATGGGGGTGTGTCACCATAATTGGTTTATGCTGTGCTGGGGATGGAACCCAGGATTTCATGCATGATAAGTAAGCAGCATACCAATTGGGACACATCCTCATTCCTTATGATAACATATTATGATGAAAATTATGTGAATGTGTTTTCTCTCCCCAGTTCTCTCTATGTCACTCTGTCTCTCTTTCTCTCAATCTTATTACACATGCACATTTTCACTTACAGTAGCTACTTTCCAGTTTCTCTTTGGCTCATCTAACTGCCAGCACTACTCTTCTTGCTCTTTGGGGCCATCACTAAATGGAATAAGGGTTTCTTGATCACAGGTTGACACCCACCATATTTTTTGAAGCAGGGTCTCTCATTGAACCTGGAGCACACCAGTTTGGCTAGACTGGCTAGCCAGGGAGCTCTAGAGATTCTCTTGTATCCACTCTCCCAGTCCTGGGGTTACAAACATATACTGCCACACCTGGCTTTACATGGGTGCTGGGGATCCCACAACAGTTGGTCTGGTAACCAAGATGCAGATAGCATATACAATGTGGACACTTTGGGCAGTAGGGTGATTCATGTCCCAGACATGAAGGAATTGGACAGCGCAAAATTTCAGCACACTATTCAGCATAGCAAACAATGTAAAATTCATATATCATTTGTTTCTGGATTTTTTTGTTTGTTTGTTTAATAGCTTCAGACCCTGGTTGAATAAATAACTGAAACTCTAGTAAGTGGGTACAACTGCAATTATGTTGTATGGCGGTATTCTCTGAATTAAAACATTCCCGCCAGGAAGGAGGGGGGAGGCTCATGAGACTCAGAAAATAAACAGAAAGATGAAATTACAAGATTCACAAGGGCTCTCCCCAAAGTTATGGAAGCAGTAAGCAATTGCCGGGGGAGGAGACTGACCAGTCGAGTCACCAAGGAGACCTGTGGAGGAGCCCCCGGATGCCAAGGAGGCCTGTGGAGGAGCTCTAGGGCTGCAGCCTTTGTGAATCCTCATTCATACTGGGGTGGG
Source organism: Nannospalax galili (assembly GCF_000622305.1). Taxonomy (NCBI): domain Eukaryota; kingdom Metazoa; phylum Chordata; class Mammalia; order Rodentia; family Spalacidae; genus Nannospalax; species Nannospalax galili. The sequence goes on from NW_008345224.1 coordinate 405,751, forward strand.
CTTTTGGTGATGTGGCTGCTTTTGAGTTGTTCCTGCTCCTGTTAGTAACCCCAATGAACTCATTGGTTCATCAAGATGGGCTTTCATTACTTGGTCTGTCCTGGGTGAGCAGATGTATGTCTCATATCCTCCCAGGAAAAGTCTGATAGAAAAAATTACCAAGAGGGAAAATAAATGAAAACAGTGAGAATACCTGGCTGCCTTCCCTGACCACAGGCAAACATCATCAATGATGGAAGCTGAACTGATGGGTCTTCTTGTGGGATAAAGAGACGTGGATGGTTATCATATTCTCAATGATGCCTCACTAAAATCAGTCACAACAAAACAAAACAAAAAAGTGAAAGGATTGGGCTGGGGAGATGGCTCAGTTGGTAGAGTGCTTTGTGCACAAGCATAAGGATCTGCATTTGGATCCCCAGCACCCATGTAAAGCCAGGTGTGGCGGTATATGTTTGTAACCCCAGCACTGGGAGAGTGGATACAAGAGAATCTCTGGAGCTCCCTGGCTAGCCAGTCTAGCCAAACTGGTGTGCTCCAGGTTCAATGAGAGACCCTGCCTCAAAAAATATGGTGGGTGTCAACCTCTAGCCTATACATGCACACACATACACATGCACCCCCACATTGGTGCACCTATACATGCAAGCACCACATATGTAGACATGCACATGAAGAAATTAAAGAAAAAAAAAAAAAACTCCAAAGAAACCTAACAGGTGAGTTGTGTGGTCAACTTTATTTGGACATTGGATACAGGGGATGCAAAAGCTGCAGAAGACATTGTAGAAACAACTAGAAAAGTGGAAATGGAGGCACGGAGTTAATTATCTTAGATGTGAGTGCTCTGGTGGTTCTGTAGAAGACATTCATATTCTCAGTGCATGGGGAAGGATGGCATGTCATGATGTCTGCAACTTAATTTCAAAGGTTCAGAGAGAGAGAAAGAGAATGACTCTCAGTGAAGGATTTTAAAATATAGGAAGTAAAAAGGGCAAGAGAAGGAGGGGCCTGAGGATTTTGGAGAAGAAATGATCTAGAAATCCCAGGAAGGCTGGTAGAAGGAGAAAGATGGGGCAGAGTATTCAGGGATTAAATAGTCCAACAGGCTATGATGAAAGAATGGTCATCTTCCTTCTCCAGCCCAGCTGTCCTAGTTTGTTTCTCCATTGTTGTGACAAAGCACTCTGACCGATACCAACTTGTGGAGGAAAGGGTTTATTTTATCTTACATCTTCCGGGTCACAGTTCGTCAGGGAGCCCAAGGTAGGAACTCGGGGCTGGAACCAGGGAGGAATGCAGCTTTCTGACTTGCTCCCCTGGCCCCTGCTCAGCCTGCTTTCTTATAGGACATAGGCCCACCTGCCCAGGGGTGGTACCACCCACAATGCGCTGGGCCCTCCCACATCACTCGATGCGACGGACCAGCCCAGACCGGGGCAGTTCCTCAACCCACGGAGGATCTCACGCGGGCTTTATTGGAGATGGCGTGACTACTCGACAATCAAGATGCCCCACAGACATGACCACAGGCCAGTTCAATGGAGGCAATTCCCCAACTGAGGCTCCCTTAACCCAGGTGTGTCAAGTTGACACTAGGGCTATCTAGCACACCAACAAAGCCCTCCAAAAGCAAAGCTATGGGGAGCATAAGAGGAACTCTAACACAGAGCAGAGCTGGGCAAGTGATGATTGAAAGCAAAAATTCTTGACAAATCCAGTCCCTCTGATCAGAGCTTAGTAGAGTATCACACTGCCCTTTAATACCTTTTTTAAAATATGGGGAGATGGCACAGTGGGTAAGAACATTTATGTGCAAGTATAAGGGCCTGAGTTTGAATCTCCAGCACCCACATAAAAAGCTGGGCATGGCTACACGTGCCTGTAATCCCAGCAGTAGGGAATGGAGACAGGAGGATCCTGGGAGCTCCTGGCCAGCCAGCTTAGCCAAACAGAGAGCTTCCAGTTAAGTGAGAGACCCTGTCTCAAGGAAGAAAAGTGGAGCATGATAAAGGAAGCCCTAGATATCCTCCTCAGGCCTCTGCATATGTGTGCACAGGCATATACATTTGCATATTCAAGTGCATGCACCATACACATAACATACACAAATATACAAGATCAACCATCTAGCTCCCCGCAGCACCCACCTTCCCAGCCCATCACAGATGACAGAATGCACCACTGGAGTGATGATTCCTTCCAACACAATAATTACAAAACACTTAGCACTCTTTCTAAATGATTATACGTTTTATTTAAATATTTATCTTTCTCAAATTTGACTGAAAAATCTATATGTAATTAGTTATCAGCCCAGCTACTGGGGTGACAGGCAGTTTCCTTAATTTTCTATGCAGTTGACGGAATTTTAGCTCTGAAATTATTCTAGTCACAGCATCCTTCAAAGGTCTAAATGAAAAAAAAAAGTTAAATGCCTTAATATCTTTGAGATTTGCAAAGATATTTCAGGATTTGCTGAGGGATTCGGTGTAGGATGAAGAAAGTGTTTTGTTAGCAGGGAGACTAACTTGCATCTCCAATTTGAAAGGAAATGTGAAATCCAAATGCACAGAGACGGTCGAGATGAGAGGAAGCGGAGCAATCATTTTTGTGTCTGCAGCCTGTGCCTTTGAGGCCTAGGTTACAGTGGTTCAGAGGAATGTGAGAATGTGTGCTCCCCTCCTCTGGCAAGGGTAACCACAGTGACAAGGATAAAATGCAAACTAGCAAACACTAATTATAAAGTGTCTGAATAATCAGTGAAGAACCAGTCCTGTCCCCAGCAAACACACCAGTGAGCTCCAGTTTCAAGGCTTGCTGCTATTCTGGGCTAGGTCACCCTAGCCTGCTATCTTGCTTGGCTTGGCACTGGCCTTTGCCATGGGAAGTGCTTCAGATTTTCATGCTCTGCCCTTATTTCCATAACAGACTGCCTTAAAGAAATCCTAGGGGCTTGGGAGAGAGCTCCATGGGTGAAGTGCTTGCCTTGCAAGCATGAGGACCTGAGTTCAGTCCTCAAAACTCACATAAGAAAAGACAGGTGTGGAGGCAAGCATTTGTAATCCTAGCTCTGGGGAGGTGGAGGCAGGCGGATCTTTGGAGCTCCCTGGCCATCAAACATGATCTACTTGATGAGCTCCAGGTGAGTAAGAGTTCCTGTCTCAAAAAACACAAGATGAGGGCCTAGAGAGAAGGCTCAGTGGTTAAAAGCACTTGCTGTTCTTGCAGAAGACCTGAATTTAGTTCCTAGTACCTACATCAGGAGGCTTACAACTGACTGTAACTCCAGTACCAGAGGATCTAATGCTCTCTTCTGGCCTCTGTGGGCATTGCATTCACGTGGCACACATATAGACTTGCAGGCACACACACACGTACACATAAGTAAAAATGAATAACTATAACTTTTTTTTTAGAAAGCAAGGTGGATGGTGCCTGAGAAAGGACAGTTGAGGTTGACCTCTGGTCTCCATGTTCACATGTACATATGTGCACATGCACCTACACATCACCTGTACACACACACACACACACACACACACGCACGCACGAAATCCTGTCTCTGGCTAAATAAGCCAATCCTAGATGCCCAGGGCAGTGTTTGGGGCTTCTAGACACAACCAGGCCCAAGCCCCGGCTTCACAGAGCAAGGAAGGAGATGCAGTTATGGCAGCAGCCCCCTGCTTTTGTGGAGCACTTACACAGACAGCCTTCTACAGGTGCAGTTGGTAAGAATTCTTCCATACATGCACATACACACACCTCTGTAAATAAGCCAATCCTAGATGCCCAGGGCAGTGTTTGGGGCTTCTAGACACAACCAGGCCCAAGCCCCGGCTTCACAGAGCAAGGAAGGAGATGCAGTTATGGCAGCAGCCCCCTGCTTTTGTGGAGCACTTACACAGACAGCCTTCTACAGGTGCAGTTGGTAAGAATTCTTCCATACATGCACATACACACACCTCTGTGCACATGCACACCAAGAATTATCACATGAGCTGGGAGTGGTGGTGCACTTGGGAGACTGAGGCAGGAGGATCACCAAAAGTTTGTTGCTACATAGTGAGACCCTCTTAAAAGCAATCCTCTCCCAAAGAACTATTCTGTGTATGTAAGATGTGGATGTAAGCTTGTTTTTGTATGGGTAGTATCATACGTGCATGCAGATATATACACATAAAACAGCACTTCTGGTAATGACCAGGGCCTGGAAATTTGAGTGTTTTTGGACATTATTCCTTGAGTGTGCCTGTCTCCGTTCCTTGTTTGCCCATCTCCAGTAAGCAGGTCCTTCCTTTCAGCACCCTGAAGGAGCTTTCCTTGGCTACCTGTTGCCTGGCCAGTTGAGAAGCTGTCTCTGAGGAAAGCATGCACAACACAAAGGTCAGTCCTAGGCTAGGATCCCATCTTTCCTGAGTCTAGTTTGAAATAGAATTGTCTGATTTTCAAATCCCATTTTTGGGGGGGTTGTAGATACATCAATTTCTGGTAATTAGTCCCAGGAGCTGCCCTGGGTCTTAGGATCTTACAGACAGAAATGCAGCTATGCATCTTTATGCGTATACATGTATTTATACATGTGTGATTGCATGATCTATCTTTGCATCTGTGTGTGAGAATGCACGTGTACACATTTACATAACTCAATGCAGTGCTCTCTGCATCTCCCACCTTCCAAAGGACAGTGGTTGCTGTTGAGCTAATTGAGTACTAAGTCAGGGAGCACCGGAGTCGGGGCTGGGGCTGCAGCAACAGAGAAGGGACAGAATGCGATGAAGGAGAACTGTTAACGACAGCACATGTGGCTCGAATGTGCACCTTCTCAGTCCTGCACAAGTTCATTAACTCTCAAGGTACCTGCTCTAGTTTCATTTATGTTGATAAAATACCTTAACAAAAAGAAATGCAGGGGAGAAAGGTTTTTTTTAGTTCATAATTCCAGGGAATTTGGGGGAAGTCAAGGCAGCAGAAGCTTGAAGCACCTAGTCACAGCACATCCACAGTCAAGAGCAGAGAGAAATGTGTGCATACACACTCGTGTTCAGTTTAATTTCTCCACTCTTACATAGTTCAAGACTCCTTGCTAGGGAATAGGTGCCACCCACAATAGGGTGAGTCTTCCCATATCAGTTAACTTAAGTCAATCTCCCACAGACATGGCCACAGGCCAACCCAATGTAGACAGGCCCTCACTGAGACTCTCTTCCCAGTTTGGATCAAGTTAAAAATTAAAGCTAGCCAGCACAGTACCCCTAAACAGTGGCTTCCCTTTCACAGATAAATCAGAGGCACAGAGAGGCTCAGTTACCTTCCCAAGCCACACAGCTCATAGCTGTTAACAGGTTAACATCTGGATCAAGGTGGCCTGTGTCCTGAAATCTGACCCAGGGAGGCTGTGAGCAGTGCAGGTACCAGGTGAAGCTCCCCATTGGCAGCGATGGGGACAGGGCGGTGTGTGAAGTGACCAGTGGAAGCCAATGGCTGCCACATGGAAATTGGGACTGCTGCGTACCAGGGCTTCAGTAAGCAAACAAAGAAAAATATAACTGTAGATTGCAGGGAAAATATCCAGATTTGAAAAGGGCTTTGCAGGGCTGGGAATGTAGCTTAGTCAGTAGACTGCTTGCCTGACATGCAGGAAGCCCTGGATTCTAGTCTCTAAATGGCACAAGCTAAGCATGATAGTGCATGCCTGTAATCCCACAAATTGGAAGGTGGAGGCAGGGGGATCAGAAGTTCAAGATCATCCTCAGCTACATGATGAATTTGAGGCCCACTTGGCTTACATAAGGCCCTGTATTTTTTTTTAAGAAAGGCATTTTGTAGACAAAATAAGTCATGTCTACAGGCTACCACAGGCCACAGACTAACAGTTTGCAGTTCCTTATGAGTGAGGTAAAGAGGCTCATAGTAGGAATATGCTTTTCCCTGGGTTACTCAGCTTCTGTCAGAACTATAGGTACCTGGAACCCAGTCATGATCCCATCAGCCTCACCTGGCATCAGATGGAGGGAATCTCTCCTCTTTTCTTAGAATAGTTCCTTTCTCTACTTCTCCTGGCAGCGGGAATCTGAGTGACCTGGTTTCTCATGCAAGCAGAACCTCTAAGTTCTCCTAGCCTGGGTGTCGTGCAAAAAGCATAAGGGTACAGTTGTTTTTATCTTCTGTATGTTCACCCACATTGTGGCCTCCAAATCTCCCCTTTCTTGTTCAATAGTCTGTTTATGGGAGAGGTTTGGGGGAGCTGCCTTTTAACAGGCAGGAATGGGTCATTCACAGCTCCAGGTCCAGAAGCAGAGGCAACTTCACAGGCTAGAAGGTCTGTGCCCTGCTTGCCCTTTAATGCATCCCAGTCATCCTGTTTCCTATATGAGCCCATAGATCAGGCAAGCCAAAATGTCTTGAGAAAGAGACTTTGCCTTCTGTAACTTCACTGAGGAGGTAGGGTGCTCAAGTGTCAGCTGGTGTGAAGAAATGTGGGGAGCCAGGGCACACAGTCAGGGATTCCAGGTAACAGAGTGCCAAAGTACCCCCATAAGGGGAGAGAAAGACTGAACCCCCACACTCTCTGAATGTCCTGCCTCTTGCCCTCTTGAGCTTCCTGGTCAATCATCCTGACACAGCATCACAGAAGTTGGGTCAGGTAGGGACTTGGCAGAGTAGGGATGGGGGTGAGGCTCCAGCTTGAACCAGCTCTACTTCTGAGGGTGAGATGGTCCTGCTGACTATCTCTCATAATGTGAGCCCCTCACCAGCATACAGGTGGAGACTCTGACCTGGCTTCTCTCTTTTCTACCAGTGCCATGGATTCAGCCACTATCTTCTGGGTGTGTCTTTTGATCTGTGTGTTCTTAGCTTTGTCACTTGAGCATTTAGTCCCTCAGACTGGCTGGTCCAGGCCTGGGCAGCTAAAACTGTGCCCCCAAGAGTGCCCCTGCCACTTGTGCATCCATCTCTCCGTGGCCACCTGCATATTCTCTGCCTACTTCTGCTTGCTGTCCCAATTCCCTCCTGTTTCTCCAACTTAGCAGAACTCCACCTGACTTCCCATTTATCCCCCAATTAGAGGCAGGATCACCTGCCCCAGGGAGACTGACTCAGATCTGCTCTCTGGTTAGGTTCCAGGGGGCAGAAGGGAGCTGAGTTTGTATGATGGATTGACTCCTGGGTAGGTAGACCTATCACAGCTGGGTTAGCTCTGAACAGCAGGCCAGGACTCCCTGAGAATCAGCTGTCAGGTCTGCAAGGTTAGCTGAACTGTGGCATTTACGTGGAGCACTAGCCATGTGTCAGGGTGGTGTGGGCCCAGAGGATGCAGGAAATTCTCTCCCCATTCATTCAGCCTGCCTTCTAGCAGGTAGGCAGTCAATTAACAAGGAAATAATAAACTACATGACTCGCTAGGAAGGAATATATTCAAAGAACAACAAAATAAAGTAGGAAGAGGAATGAAAGGTTGAAGTGAAGATGACTTCGAGCCAGGTGGTTGAGATAAGCCTCGCTGAGAGGGAGCTGCTTTGAGCAATGACAACTGTGGGCAGCTGCCTTGGAAAGGATCATTCTAGAGACATGCAGCCACAGGTGCAAGGGCCCTGTGGCAGGGCATGTCTGGAATTGTCCTTGGAGGGAGGCCAATAGCCAGCACTGGGGTGACTGTGGGCGTCCTAGGTTCATTTCTGGTTGCTATGATAAAGTACTCTGACAAAAGAACCTGATGGAGAAAGGCTTGATTTAGCTCACATTCTAGAGCCATCATTGCAGGGAATTCAACACAGCAGGAACTTGAAGCCGCTGGTCACATCACATCCACAGAGGAGAGCAGAAAAGACTGGGTTAGTGTACACAAGCTAGCACCCAACTTACTCTCTGCTTTACATCAGTTCAGGGCCCCGTCCATGAGATGGTTCCAGCCACAATGGGCTGGGTCTTCCCACATCAATTAATATAATCAAGACAATCCCCCACAGATATGCCCACAGGCTAACCTAATCTAGACAGTCTCTCATTGAGACTCCCTTCACAAATAAGTCTAGATATTGTCAAATTGACCATTGAAGCCATCCCATGGAGACCAGATAGCAAGAAGGCCAGGCAAGAACCTGGATGGGTCTCTGTGTGGCTTGAGCTGGGAGAGACACAGTCTTACAGATGCTGAAGCAGGGCTGCTTTATTGAGATGATATAGCAGAGGGCAGGAATTCTTGGCTGCTGCAGTGGTCCCAGTGGCAAATGGTGACCCCCTGTGCCTTGGGTAGGCAACAGGTCATGCGGGAAGTGCCTGAACTCCTGGTATGTGGTGAACGAGGAGCTGATGGGACTTGCTTCATCAAAGAGTTCAGGACTGGGGCCCACAGAAAAAGAGCTGTTATGTCTGAGGTGGCAGACAGCAAAGGGAGCAGGCTTGGGGAGAGGATCTGATTATTCATTTACTTCCCAGCTGCCTGTGGGCACTGAGCCAGGATTGGAGATAGAGTGATGGGTGATGTGGCCATAATGTCCTGGCCCTGATGGCTTGCTTCCCTTCACTGGGAAAAGGAACCACTGTAAATGTTCAAATGTCATCCTCACATCTACTCAGAAGCTTTGGAGAATAGTAAGAATTTAGTTTGGAGAGGGGGATGTTGGTTAGGGGAAGTGATAATCAAAGGGTGGTATAAAATATGAGGAAGAATTAACTATGTGAAAGAATTGAGTGTGGGAAGAATGATTCAGTAAGAGGAACAGCACATACAAAGGTCCTGTGGTCAGAAGTGTGGGAGCCCAGTACATGTGCAGTGTCTAGAATGGCAAGAAAGAGAGCATGGTGATGAGACTATCGCCCAGGGCTTGGGGTAGGGCAGGTCATGCAGAGCTTGGAGTCTTTGTACATGCACATTACTTGTCATTAATTTGAGACATGAAGTATATTTTAAGTGACAAAAACAGGGGAGCTGGCAAGAGATGGATTTTAGAATGATTACATATGGAGAATGGGTGGAGGGGACCAAATTGGGAATAGGGGACCTGGGAGGGGTGACTGCATAGTCAAGGAGAAATGATGGGAATATGGAAAGAAAGAGAGATCAGTGAGACAGGTTAGTGAAAGCAGCTCCTTTTACTATGGGGGTATGCGTGATGGAGACAGAAAACATAAGGGTTGTGTTCTTTCGATCAGGAATAGAAATAGAATGCAGGGACTGATGTTCAGGGAGCTATTACTGAGCAAGGCTATTATTGGAGCTGCAGGGATGCCTCCATGGTTAAGAGTGCCTGCTCCTCTTGCAGAGGACCTGAGTCCAGTCCCAGCACCCAATCAGGCAGCTCACAACCACCAGTAACTCCAGCCCCAGGGGATCTGATGCCCTCTTCTAGCCTTATCAGGACTCCCCACGCATATGATATACACACAGATATGAATAAGAATAAAATCTTTTAAAAAAGAAGTTAAGCAAATTGCCTTTTTAATTTTTTCTTATTTCTTATTTATTTATTTAGTCCTTTTTGAGACAGCTGTCCTGGAACTCACTATGTAAACCAGGCTGGCCTTGAACTCACAGAGATCCTCCTGCCTCTGTCTCCCAAGTGCTGGGACTACAGGTGTGCACCACCACCCCCGGCTAAATTGCCTTTTTTAAAAGCAGCTATTATTACCCAACTGGCTATAACTTTTTGCGTGTGTGCTATATGTGTTCGTGTGGGTGCATGTGAGCATGCCTGTGTGTGGAGGCCAGAGGTCAACCTCAGATGTGTTCCTCAGGAGCCATCCACCTTTCAGATTTTTGAGATCAGGCCTCTATAGATTCCTAATGAGAAACATGGCATATTTCTAAATCCCTGTGCTGTCTTCGGCTAGATCCTGGAATGTGATTCTGGGCCTAACTTTATCTGTCATTCTTGCGATGTCCTAAGTAGAGTCCTTTAAACTGAGGGTCAGAGCCACGGGAATTGAGGGATGGGCAGGGATTAAAAGTACAATGAGTAAGACAGACAGGCTTTGAATCTGAGCACTCCCACAGGCTAATTATGGGATGCTGATGAGTCACTCAGCCAGTCTGAACCTCGGTGTCCTTGTTTGTAAAATGAAAATAGCAGAAGCAACTCCCCAGGCATCTATGATGGTTAATATAGCTCCTGAGTGAACCCCAGTGCTTGGCCAGGGTCCATAATGACAGCTGTCACTGCTCAGAAGCATCTGCTGGTTGATCAACATGTAGCACCTCACTTTATGACCCACTTGCACCAGCTAGCCATTGCAGTGATGATGTTGGATAACAAATCACCCTATGACTCAGTGGCCTGAAACAATCATTTGTTCTCACTCTTTTTCCTTGTGAAAAACAGTGATTCTCCCTTCACAATGAGAGCACTGGAGACTCAGATCAGCTAAAGCTAAGTGATTTATTTTATAACCTTGCAAAATGAGATGTCAGTCTAGAGAAAAGGGCAAAAAATGTCTGGTGTGCTGACGAGCAAAACTCCCGAACTATAGGAGAGAAACACCTCACTTCTTTTTATTCATTCATTTGTTGAATGTATCTGTGCCTGTGTGCATTTATTTGTGCTTCCTGCAAGGCCAACCCTGGGACTGGAGTTATACTCAGTGGTGAGCTACCATGTGGATGCTGGGAGAGCTCAGGTCCTCTGCAAGAGCAACCAGTGCTTTTAATCACCAAACTGAATCATTTTTGCAGCCCCTACACCTCTTTTCTATTGAGATGAATCACAGGATGACAGGACAAAGGTCTGGATAATAGGAGGGCGATAAAATTTGACCTCAAAACAAACTAACAAGCAAACACCCCTACCACCACCAAAGGCAGAGTACCCCTCTCACCACAAGCCAAGGAGGGACAGTGTGTTGTAGCTATGTAAGAATGTGGCAGATGTATGACCTCCAGGTGACCTCACCAGTCTTCTATCCCTGACATTTTGGAGTGCCAGAGATGCCTTTCACTTAGTTTGCTGTGTGCTGAGCAGCGCTGCACACATTGTCAGTGAGTTTGTGGAAATGTCCTTGGTCAGTGCTGGACTGATGCCTCCTTGCTGGACAAAACCCCTGACAAAAAGCAATGGAAGGAGGGAAGAAAGGGAGGGAAGGAGGGAGGGAGGGTGGGTTTATGTCAGCTCACAGTTTGAGAGTACAGTCCACCATAGAGAGGAAGGCTCAGTGGCAGGAGCTTGAGGCCGGTAGTCACACTGTGACCGGTGGACTCTGGTACTCAGATTGCTTCACTTTTTACTTATTTTTATGCGTATGTATGAATGCTTGCATGAGTTTATGTGCATCACATTTGTGCAAGACCCTGAAGAGGCCAGAAGCGAGCATCAGACTCCCTGAAACTGGAATTCCAGGTATTTGTGAGCTGCCATGTGGGTTCTGGGAACCAAATCCTGGTCCTCTGCAAGAACAGTGGGTGTTCCTAACTGCTGAGCCATCTCCCCAGACTCTCTCCTTGATTTCTTTTTTTTTTTTTTTTCTCCTAGTTTGGGAATCCAGCCCATGGAATGGTGCTGCCTACATTTAAGGTGGGTCTTACCACCTTAGTTAACCTAATCTAGAAAATTCCTCACAGACATGCCCAAAGTCTTATTGTTTGTTAATCCTAGATCCTGTTAAATTGACAATGTTAACCATAACAGGTCAGAAACTGGGCAACTCATAAACAACAAAAAAAGTACTTTCCACAACTCTGGAGGCTAGAGTCCAAGTTCAAGGGACTGACAGGTTTGGTGCCACCTGAGGACCTAGTCTCTGCTTCTGGGATGGTCTCTAACAGCTGTGTCCTCACATTGGAAGAGAAAGAAGCAGGAAAAGGGGTTAACTAGTTCCCTTCAGCCCTTTTATAACAGGCTGATCTCAGTCTCGTCTATGAGGGTGAGGTCCTTAAGGGATAGTTACTCCTAAAGATTTCATGAGGGACAGGTTGGGAGTTGATGACAATGTAAGTTTTGAAGGAACACAAACATCTATACCATAACATCAGGGAGGTGAGAGACACGTTGTCCCTGGCCTGGTCCTGTAGGGTGGCGTGGGAAAGGGGATATTTTGTGTCCTGTAGTGAAGCTGATGGAGCTAGAGGGCAAGTTACAGAGCACTCAGGAGACTAGGCATGGCATCCCCACCGAATTGAGCCAGGTATGAGGAGTAGAGGTGTGGGGTCCAGGTAGATGAAGTAGTGGGGAGGATGAAGGCAGCTAGAGGGATGCACCTACCTCCTGGAAAAGTCACAGAAAAACTTGTGGGTCCATAGCAACACTTTTCTGAGTTACTACTTTCCTGAGTTGCCAAGACTCATTATTGAGGAGTCTGAGTCACAGATGAGGCACTGGGCAAACAAAACAAAACAAAACAAAACAAAACAAACCTACCTATAATGGAGATGCTTGAGAGATGGCTCAGTTGGTAAAATTCTTACATTACATGCATAAGGACCTGAGTTCAAGCCCCAGAATGCATGTAAAAAGTGCTGGACATGGTGGGGTGCACTTATAATCCCAGCAAAAGCAGAGCTAGATGGATCTCTGGGAATCACTGGCCAGCCAGCCTAGCCTACTTTTTAAGTTCCAAGCCTGTGAGAGTTACCCTATAATAGGAGTTCAGTAACCGTACCAGACACCACAAGCTAGCAAATAAAAATGCCAGGAATGGACTCCCGTTTTTGGAGATGTTGACCAGGGGGACTCCCATAGACCCACAAACAATACCGGCTATTGCCATTGCACTTAGTTATCTGCCAGACCTTGACAGTAAGACCCTATTGCTGAAGACACTATGCACATGAGTCATAGAACAAAGAGAAATCAAGCTGGAACTGACCTTCATCTCTACTGGCTGACTTTCATAGTGCTGGAAGGTGCTATGCATGCTGCCAGAAAAGAAAAGCAAAATCATCAACCTTACTCAGCTCTGAACCCTGCAAACAACAATAACAACTGACCTCGCAAGATAAGCCCACTACTACAATAATGGCATGAATGTTATAGGAGTAATCAATCATCTTTTTGGATTTGAGGCTCACTTTATAAGAGCCTGTACCTGGTGCTGTTGTTATTTGGGCCAAGAAACTGTGACTGCAAGGTCACAGGCTATAAGAAAGAACCTACTACTATTATTCTGCTAAATATATATAGTGTTAAATCGACTCCTAACGACTTAATTTTATACCCATAGATCAGTGCATCTCTCAGTTCTTACTAGAGAAGTTTCCTCATGTAGCAGATTGTGATTAATCCAGAAATCCACTATTGTCCAATGTGCAGAGAATATGAGACCGTGGAGTGCTCATCCTTAAATGGGATACCTATATCACACCTTTGTTCCTAAGGCAAAGATCATTGTGGAAGAGGGGGCAGAAAGATTGTAAGAACAAAAGGTGGTAGATGAATACAAGGAAACCATGTTGTCTGGATACAGCGGAGCGATTGTACATATGAACTCACAGCGCTGTGATGTCATTCACAAGACCTGTGCAAACCCAAGACAGACAAAAACCAGCATGGAGGTGGGTAAGAAGTCCCAGCCCTAGAGGAGAATTTACTGATGATTGATAGTGACTGGGAGAGAGAGAGAGTCAGTTTTCTTTAGGGGTGTGATGCCTGTTGGGTTGACCAGTCTCCAAGGGATAGACCCAAACCTTTGAGTATTTGGAGAACACAGGTTAGACTTGGTAGGCCTTTTAATAAGAAAAGTAATAACAGAGGGCATGATGCCCGGGGTAGGGATAGTAAGGTGGGGGTGAACATGGGGGAGGGAGTCTGCATATGATCAAAATATATTGTATGAAACCCTCAAAGAATCAATAACAAGATTTTAAATAAAACGAAGTGGACAGTATCTTGAGAAACAGCATCCATGGTTATCTGCTGGCCTTCACATGCATACACCTACACACATGCATGTACACCCACATACACATGCACCTATATATACATAAAGGCACACACACACACACACACACACACACACACACACACGCACACATACAAAATCCAAAACCTTAGTGGGGATTTGCCTTTTGGTCCTTAGCAATAGCTAGACTCATTTCTGAGTCCTCCAATTCCCCTCTAACACTCTCTTGACTGTTACACCCTAATGTAATAGGCTAGAGTTTGAAAGTGGTTTCCCATCTGGAGCTATGTTTGACCATGTACCTAATAAATCATATTATAGCTGTAATTAATGGAACACTTTTCACCGAGGGCCAGGCTGTGCTCATGGTTTCACAGACATTATGTCACGTGACACTTAGGTCAACCCAGTCAAGTACGTTTTCTTCTACCTATTTTACAGATGTGGAAACAGACCGTGAAGAAGCAGTCAAGAATCTGAGATTACACTGCTTGCAGATGACAGAGCTGGAGTTTGACCTCACATCTGCCTTATCCTAACAGCCCTTCCCTTGGAAGCCGCACGATGCAGTAGACAGGTTTGTCGGCTGCACTGACACCCTGAGAAGCCTGAGGGTGGCTTTGTCAGGCTGGGAACCCAGGGCATGGTCAAGGATGCAGGTGGGGCCTCCAAGGTCTGCCCCTGAGTTCTGCTCTCACTGCAGTGGCCCAGGTTCATGTTTCTCCCATGCTGGTCATTTTTCTCTTTGAGCTGATGTCTATACAATTAATTTCATCTGATAGGTGAGGAAGGGGTCCCTCTTGCTGTGGTCCCCAAAGCTGCCTGGACAGTAAATATCGATTTAGGGAACTGGGGGAGTGATTTCATTTGTGAGTCATTCTGAGCCACACCACTTCTTGAGTGGCTCATGGCTGAAGGGTGGTGCTTTGTCCTTTTGGCCGGCACACTGAGTGTGAGGGGAGGTGGGGCTCTCGGCAGACAGCCAGGAAAAGGTTAGGTGCTCCACACAGCATCCTTGATGAAACGCTGGGCCCACTCTGCCAGGAGGGTGTCTGAGCAAAGAGCAGGTGTTTCTGATTAACAGGCACAGAGTTTGTCTCCACAAGAACTGCCCCAGGGGCTCGTAATCATCCCAGCCCCATGCCCTGTGCTGGAGCACGGGTGCCTCCACGTACCCCCATCTGCTAGGGAAATGGCTATGTCCCCAGTGGGCAGGTGGGGCCAAGCTACTGTTTTTCTGTTCCTGCTGTCCCCCAGCACCCCTAGAAGAGCCAGGGCAGCCTTACCTGGATGGCTTGTTCCATCACCATCATTAAATGACTCTCATGGGTCACTTTCAGGGATAGTAGTAGTGACCACTGAGTGGTGTCCTCTGCTCTGCAGGTAGAGGACAAAGTGAGGAGGCCAAACACACCTTAGGGTGGAATTGAAGCAAAGTACTAGATTTCACTCCCCTTTCAGAAGAAATTGAAAGAGAAAAGTCATAGTGACGGCAATTACCAACTCCACAACCATGGGACATGTCACTGACCCAATGCTGAGCCAGACAGAGGTACCTAGCATAAAGAACATGCACTGAGTGGTTCTATCCATGAGAAGTTCAAGTAGAGGCAAGTACATCTGAGGTGTTGTATAGCTATTTCCTCTGTTTTCTTGCTGTTGTATTGTTTATTTTTTGAGATATGTTATCCTTTTAGCCCCCAGCTGCTCTGGAACTCACTATGTAGACCAGGCTAGCTTTGATCTCATGGAGATCCACCTGTCCCTGCTGGGATTAAAGATGTGCACCACCAGCCTTCAGTTATTTCCTCTGAATTGAAACATTCTCTCTAAGAAGCAGGAGGGAGGCTCTTAAGACTCTCAAAGTAAATCAAACTTAGAAGGCTCAGAAAGTTCCTGATACTTAAAGATTCACAAGGCCCCTCCAAAGTTATCTAAACAGTTACAGTTGCTATGAAGAAAAGATTTTCCTACCTGCCAAGCTGCCTGCAAGTCTTGCTGGGAGCTCCAGAGACACAGCTTTTATGAGTTCGTGGTGCTGGGGTAGGTTTTTGTGATGATGCAGCCGCACTCCTGTAACTCCTCATCCGTACTCCTGCAATCGACCCTGGTGCACGGATAGTTCCCTTGGTCTACAGTTGGTGCCCTATCTGGGGCGAACAGATGTTTGTTCACATCTCCACAGGGAGTCACATAACAGTTCTCCTGCTTGCTTGCTCAGTGGCTTCCTACCCTGTGACCCCCGCTGTCATGGGCTGCCACCATGTTTGCTCTTGTGACCCAAGAGGCTGAGGTTCAGTGATCTAGTAGGCCTAGTCTGACACCAGATAGCAGCTGTAATGTGGCCAGCTGGGACTGCTCACATGAGCAGACATGGCAGCACACAGCTGTAATTACAAGATTTGGGAGGCTGAGACAGGAGGTTTGCCACGAGTCTAAGGCCAGCCTGGGCTACAGAAAGAGACCCTCAAAAACAAGATAAAATGCTTTTAATTGTTTCACATCTTGGTTATTTTAGAGTTTTTAGTATGGCAACTTTGGCAGGCTGAAAAGTTTGCTTTTGAAGTAATGGACCTACCCTAGACTGATGTGTTATAGGGGTTCTCACCCACCTAAGGAGCCCATGTGTTGGTGCTCTGATGATACATACTCCTGGCTGAGTTCCCTGCAGATCATGTCATCACCAGCAGCCTTCTGAATGAGTCAGCTGGAACTGCCAACACAGTCAAATCTTCAGACAACAACGGTTCCAGTGACCTCTGGCTTTTGTGACACCACTTCAGACCCTAAGTCTGAAGGGCCAAGTACAACACTTCCGGAAATCCAGACCCATGGAACAGCGACACAAAGCAGTGTGATGAGCAAAAACACAGACATGAAAACCACCTTTATATAACTAAAGGGTCCTTCATGTTCCCAAACTACTGGTACGTGTTCATAATGGCCTTAAATTTCAGAAGTGGGAGAAACACACAGAAGCTGACAGGAGGGAAGTGCCTGTCTGTCCATCCTGCCCTTGTCACCCCGTGCTCCCATACACTTCCAGCTCATCAGACAGATCCATCTGCTAGGCTACAATGCTTTCCATGGTTGGTGTCTTTTCTTTTACAAAAGACTAACCAGCAACTCTCAAAGGGAGGTGGGGGGACATCTGTGAGTGATTACCTCTCCCACATCTAACCAGCCAATCCAACTCCAGGTCTTGTCCAATGCCTGAGGCTACCCAGCTATGGCAGAGCAGGGAGCAAAGTGCTATTTAAGTCGGAGATAACTGAGGGAAAGGGTCTGACTGTAATGCCTCAAGGGCAGGTCCCTATGGTGAGGAGAAGTGGGGGAACAGGGTTGAGCTGCATCTGTACCAAGCAAGCATTGACAGAACCCAGCCAAGCAAGCAAGTCACAGGCTTCCTGGAGTGAGGCAGGTTTTGGTACCCTGCAGGGGGCCACAAATGGGCTTTTAAGCATCTGGGGAGTAGTTCTGCCCTTTTTAAAAACAGATGTACTTGAGGAATGATTGACAGGCCTCGGAATCTGCCTACCCCTTTCCCAGGGACAACCAAAAAAGGAAGTCTTTGAGCACAAGGGAACAGGCACTGGGCAGGCCTGGGTTGAGCAGGAGTGAGGCTCTAGTGCTGTGGGGCTCCCCACCTGACCACAGCTCCCAAGCCATCTCCAGATGGGGTTGGAGAGCTGCTAGAGAAACCCAGGTGGTCTGAACTAACCTGGGGGAGGGGGGTCATGTCAGTCAAAGCAATTCAGTTCCTCCTGGGATGCCATTTTTCTCATTTGGGTTTCTTAGTGGAGGTCAAGTAGGACACGGAAGAGCACCCAGACATGTCCGTCCAGCCTTTTCACATTGCAACAGGATGTTGGCATCTACAAAGTTCACCCTGGAGAACCACATAAACGAGTTATGCCAAAAAAGTCATAATGTTTTAAGTAAGTTTATTTTTTTGTGTGTTTACTGCTTTCATAGCTGTCCCAGAACACATGTGGTACATGGACCTTGGGTTGGACATGACTTCAGAATTCTCATTTTAATGGAATATTACGAAGAATAAAGCAATTTTTTCATCTTAGGAATGACACAAAAAGGAATCAAGCAAAAGTGCTCGGTGACAGGATGTGATAGTGCAAGACATGTGCAAGCTCCATTCTGGCCCCAGCTCATCTGACTTCTTCCTGAAAGATTTCTACTCTCTAAGTGTCAAAGATTTTTAAGTAATATTTGTTTTTCTACCAGTTACGTTGGGTGAATTTTAGAGTCTGGCAAACCTGGGCTTCAGATCTCTGCTCTTTGTACTACTTTATAGTGTGGGGCATGCAGCACACTTGGAGTCTCAGTTTCTTCATCTATAATAATATTACGTATGTCCCCAGATTTTTAGGAGGTCAAAAGATTCTGGTATCTGTCAAAGATTCTGGTATCTGGTGTCCACATCTCCTCTGTCTGTCCTTCTTTGCTTTTGTAGGGTTGCTTTGGGACACCACCCAGCAAGTATCCTCTCTGGTTCTATCTGGAATGTGTGTAGCACACATTAGGGGTCAAGCCTTTGCTGGGTCATAGGAAGTGAGACAATCAAGATACATTAAGACAAGGCCAGTGACCCTGTGGTATTCACACAAAAGAGATTAGTCATCCAAATACAAATGATTTAAGAAAATGTATGCATTTAAACCTAAAGCAGGGCCTGGAGAGATGGCTTTTAATTGCAGAGCACCCAAGTTCAGTTCCCAGCACCCATATCAGGCAGCTCACAACTGCCTATAACTCAGTTTCAGGGAATCCGGCATCCTCTTCTGGCCTCTGTGGGCACTGCGTTCACATGCACAAACCTACACAACATACAAACACATGCACATACACACATATAATTTTAAAATAAATAAATGAACCCAAAGGCAGGAATTCATAGTCACATTAGTCCCTGTGTATCTGTAGATACTACATTCCAAGACTCTTGTGGAATCCTAGCATTTAAGACAGCAACACACACACACACACACACACACACACACACACACACACACACAGAGTACACATATATCATGGCATCTATATAGAAGTTAGTTTTCCTTTCCCTCCTCTATGCCCTGGTGCCTCCTTTGTACCATTACTTCATGTGCTTTGGAACCATTAAGTATATATAATAAGGTGCTGTGGGAATTAGATCTATCTAGCCCAGCAAGAAGACTCAAGCCATACTCAGAAAGTAGAAGTTTTCCTTTATTATGTATAGACCTCAGTCTGAGCTCCTTCTCTAGAGAAACTGAGGCACAGACCAGAAGTACATACAGGTTTTATAGGATTTTTCATGTCATCCTTTGGTAGTAACCATATTTGTGGATTTGAGACTTTGAGCATAGATGTGTATGTGCCCCTTAGGCTATTATAGAAGTTTTAAGTCATCAACATTTTACAAAAGCAGATATTTTGGCAACAGTTGTGACAATACCAATAACATGGTATTTTGCTGATGCCACTACAATCCCATTTTAACAAACCTGATACATTGTCAACAGATGCTTCCTTAAGATCACAGAGTGTGGATATCAACAGCACACTTATTATTAGGAGTAAATAAAGTTTTTGTCAAATACATTTGTTAATCTTATTCATCTACCATACAGGACAAAGTTATACTGAGGTCATAGTTCATTAGTACCACATTAGGTTAATTTTTGCTTATCAAAGGGTCACTTGAGCATAAGCATTGCAAAACTGTGACAGTCCATCTTCTGGTCCACATGGCTCCTAAGTGGTTAATGGATAGGTCACCTATACAGCACAAGTACAGTGGACAAAAGGATGAATCATGTCCTAGGATGGAGGGAGATTTTATTTTGTTAGGCACAGCCATGTCCAATTTAAAGCTTAGGAATGATGCATTTCTAGGTTTTCCTATTTAATAGTTTTTAGACCATGGTTGACTATAGATAACTGATGAGGAAAAATTAACCTAATGTGGAACTAATGAACTATGACCTC
>NW_008345224.1:427604-433390 GCF_000622305.1 Nannospalax galili
CCAGTTAATTTAACATGTTCATCAGCTAGGACGGTGTCCAGCCAGTGTAAAGGCCATCTCAGTCGCTCATGTGAACACCCCACAGCTTTTATATTTTAGAATGCTTTATAAAGCTATTTTTATATAAGGCCATCCATAATTGTACATGTGTGTAGCTGTTTTACACCTGTCTTTAGAGTAGTCCCCATTTTGCTTGGTGCTCTGCTCATCTCTATGACTTGCTAGTAGAGTTGCCAGGGCCAGAGCCTAGACCCTGGCAGCCCTAACAATCCAGGCTTAGCCTCCCAACCTCAATAAGCCAATTAAAGAAAGAATAGTAAAATACAGGAAGAGAAGATTTATTCAATGCAGCCTCACTGGGAAGAAGAAATAGAGGTCCAATGATCTCCCAAGTCTGTCTTCAGGGTCCTGACCAAGGTTTAGGTTTAAATAGAGAGTGAGAGCTGTGCACAAATAAGCAGTCCTGGTCCAGATGTGGTCCTGCCTATCACTGACCCATCATTGTCTCACCTCCAGTCTCTCCCACAATTTGTTGTAACTACGTAAGATGAGAGAGACATGTCCCCCCTCTAGCTGGCACCAGGCTTCAGCTTTTTCCCTAGACCAGAATAAGACTCTTAGGGAAATTCCAGTTCCAATTCCTTGGGGTCCATTGTCTCAATAGTCTGAGAGCCATCATCACTGACCCATCATTGTCTCACCTCCAGTCTCTCCCACAAGATGAGCTGACAATTTGTTGTAACTACGTAAGATGAGAGAGACATGTCTCCCCTCTAGCTGGCACCAGGCTTCAGCCTTTTCCCTAGACCAGAATAAGACTCTTAGGGGAATTCCAGTTCCAATTCCTTGGGGTCCATTGTCTCAATAGTCTGAGAGCCATAGAGAGGGGCACAAGTGTCTCCTTAGAATATGTTAATCCCTACCAGGATGGCTACACTCCTACTTGCAACCCCTGCCCTAGTAAAGGCCCTCGTCTGAGTAACTTAGGTTGACAAGCTAGGAGGTGTTATGTCCTTCTGTCACACACACACACACACACACACACCCCAACTCACAAGAAGAGTGATTTGAAGGAGACACTATAGCATAAACCGCAGAGGACAGACTGGTACTATGTACCACAGGCATATTATTAGGGACTTGAGCAGGGTTTTACATGAACCAAATTACATTTTATACATCCTTGCTTATCTTTTCTTAACGATATATTGTGAAAATGTTAAACGGCTGCACAACAAACTGTTTTGATAATATACTATAAAATGAAATAATGTATGTTATAATTTATCCAACTGTCCCTGATAGCCAATTACAGTTTTCTTTACTGTTACAAATAACAACTACTCTCACATAGTTCATGCCCCTATTTCCTAATTTACTCATGCTTTAATTAATGGTGCTTTTGTTTCTATGGGATAAATTCTGAGAAAGAGGTTACTCTCAATTTTAGTCATCATTTTAATAGATGACTCCAAAATGGCCATAATAATGTAATTTCCACAGACAAGCCAGTAGGGAAACATTCCCAGTCTTTTTAAAAGATTTGTTTTATTTTGAATTATGTGTATATGTTTGTCTGTGTATGGGTTTGTGCATGTGGGTGCAGGTGCTCACAGAGGTCAGAAGAGGGTGTCCACCCCCCTGGAGCTACAATTACAGGTAGTTGTGAGCTGTCTGATGTGGGTACTGGAATCCTCTGCAAGAGCAACAAGTGTCCCTAATAGCTGATCCATCTCTCCAGTCCCATATTCAATCTTCTAATGTTTGTTTACCTGTTAGGTATGAGGTAACTTCCCCTTGTTACTTTATATGTTAATAGTCCTCCCCTGACTTGCTGTCACATCCCTGTTCATCTAAGTCTGGGCACTTGTGGATTGCCTAAATTTCTTTGTTTATTTTTTTTTAATCACTTGTCTGCTTAGCGATTCAAAAAATCCACGTGCGCGTGTGTGTGTGTGTGTGTGTGTGTGTGTGTGTGTGTGTGTTGCTGTGTGTAGCAAGTTCCAACTTGAAATAGTCCATCCTAGAGGGAGGTTCACTAAAACTCAGGAAGAAGACAATACACAGGTCTCTGGGAGTCCCTAAAACATACAAGATTTAATCTTGTATGATTCACAAGGCCTTTCCTTCTCAAGGGTAAATAAGCAGTGCATGCTGCTACAGAGAGGAGACTCTGACATGTGGAGTTGCCTGCAAGTTCTGCAGAGAGCTCCAGGGATGCAGTTCCTGTGAGCCATCACCCATGCTGGGGTGGCTTTTTTGGTAATACAACTGCCTTTGTGTCATCCTTTCTCTTGTAAGTTAGCCCAAAGAACTCACTGTGTTGTGAAAAATCACATTCAGCAAGGAACTGAGAACTACTTGGAGAGTTAGAGAACTCAACGTTCATTTATGCCAGTGGACCCAGAAGAGCTAGCACTCTGAAGTTCTGGGACCTAAGCCCTCATGTCTCACAGGTTTTATATATTTATCTGCATCATTTTCAACTATTACAGTATTGATGAGTTTAAATTACAGTCTATGTGATTACTAGCATAGGTGCTTATGTGTCCTAAGAACTCCAAGGGGAAATTCCTTCTGCAGTTAAGCAGCCAAGCATGTTTACAGAAGCTGATGCTAAGGCCCAAACCTAGAACATCCTTTGACAAACAGGATTTTGCAAGCATCTAGCAAACATAACTACAAACAGATGTTTTTAACTATAACTGTAGTGATCATTTCTCAAGATGGCCCTGGTGGCCTTTGTGTTTCCCACTGTAGTTTAATTCCTCTTTCAACACAACTCTTAGCAAGTATCCATTACAAAAATCACTATCAGGTAACTACTCTGTCCTAAAGTATAAAATTAATTATAAAACAATGACAACTGTACACAAAAGTAACATTAAATGCATGGGTATATATTTTTTCCTCTTCAAATGGTTCACACGACAAAAATAAAATCTCCAAAGACACACAACAGGTGCATGCACAAGAGTGTATGTGCGCCCATGCATGCTCATGTGGAGGCTGGGGGGGGGGTCCCTGGGTTTCTTCCTTTTCACTCTCTGTCTTATTTCCTTGAGGTGGGATCTCTCACTAACCCCCAAACTCATTGTTTCAGCTAGGCTGGCTGCCCAGTGATCTCCCTGGTTCCCCTGCCGTTGCCCCCAACACTGGAGTGACAGGTATATACAGCAAGGCCTGGGTTTTTATGTGGGTGCTGGAGATTTTAACTCAGGTACTTATGCTTGCACAGTAAGTGATCTTACTCAATGAGCCATCCCACCAGTCCAATTTGTACAATCTATTATGGCATGCATTGATTGATTCTCTGGTATGTCTTGTCATATGTAAATTTTAAAAAGTTACTTATTTTATTTTATATGTATGAGTGTTATGCCTGCATATATGTAAATGCACTTGTATCATATAGCACCCACAGAGGAAGGAGTCAGATCCCCTAGATATGGAGATATGGATGGTTGTTAGCTGCCATGTAGATGTCGGGATTTGAATCTGGGTCTTCTGTAAGAGCAGCCAGTGCTCTAAACCACTAAGCATCTCTCCAGCCCCTCATATATAAGTTTTTAGTTTCTCTACTGTGCTGTACTTTTAAAACCTTTGTTTTATTTTCATCAGTTTGGAAGATTTTTTTTGTCCCTACATTAAATTTGTAAGCATTTAGATCTTTAAAATTTGATTGCATTTATTTATTTATTATTTATTTATACTTGTATATAGATGTGCAGCACATGTGTATAGGTCAGAGAAGAACCTGTGGCACTGTAAACTTAGTGTAAAACCTAGTCAAATACTTATGGCTATAGGGGTCATAGACCTTAGAGGAGAACCTACTACTGCCACTTTCCTAAACCAATGTGATTTCTAAATATTTGTCCTTATATCTGCAGATAAATATAGCTTTCACCACTCAGCAAGGTAGCTTCTTTTTTCAAATGGAGAGTATTAAAGAGGTCTACAACTGACCAAAATGAAGAGAACAAGCCATTGTGATACCTAGCCCCAACTGATATAATGTAACTCCCTCCATTTAAGGCTCAGCAAACATCTTGGAAGAGGAGGTGGAAAGATTGTAAGAGCCAGAGGACTAGGCGACCTGCTGCTAGACAGTGTCTTCTAGACATGACAGGGAAGCTGCACCCAGGAAATCTCCACAACATGGTTGTCTGAGCAAGACCTGCATAATAACAACACCAGCTGGCATCCACTGTGGATGGGGGAAAATTCACAGATCCCCATCTCTAAATGGAGAGCTATGGCAATCAATGGCTGCTGAGAGAGGGAGAGCTAACTCCAGGGACAAGCTCCCTGATGGTTATCCAATCCCAGGTAGTCAGCCATAAACATATGTACATATGCGCACCACTAAAGGGACTCAGTGCATTTTATGGATGTGTGTGTATACATACATACATACATACATACATACATACATATATATGTGTGTGTGTATGTGTACATATATGTATATGTATGTGTGTGTACATATATTTAAAAATAATGAGGACCCGCAGGCCTCTCTCCAACCCGCAGGCTTCTCTCTCCGGGGTAAGTCGATAAGGCCCTCAATGCCCCCCCCTCCTATCCTGGGGAACAACCACTGCTTCTTCCTGATCCTGTGCATCCAGAGCACCTCAGTTCCTTCCCAGGTCCCCAGGAGCACTCTGGGCCCTGGCCCCGCCCTCACCTCCCTCTGCTTCCCTGGGCCTGCCAGACCCACAGGCCTCTCTCTGACCCTCAGGCCTCTCTCTCTGGGGTAAGTCCATCTTGCCCTCTATGCATTGATTCCCCCAGCCTCACTCACCCTCCCATCTTTCCCTCCAGTCTCTCCTCCTAGCCTGGGCCCTATACCATCCCTTGTCTTGGTGCCCCAGACACCTGGGGAACCACCACTGCTTCTTCCTGATCCTGTGCATCCAGACCAACTCATTTCCTTATCTGGTCCCCAGGGACAGTCTGGGCCTGGCCCCACCCTCACGTCCCTCTGCTTCCCTGGGTCTGCACAACCCACCAGCCTAACTCCTGGACATCTGGGCTGACCTTTCCTCTTCCTGGTCCTTTGCATCCAGACCAACCCAGCTCCTCAGTGCAGTCCCCAAGGGCCCTTGGAGCTGCCTCCTGCCCACATATTCCTTTGCATCTCTGGGTGGCATGGCAACCAGCTGCCCTACACAAGCATCTTTCCTGGGACAGCTCCCAGGCCAGTCCAACCACCAAATTCCTGAGGCCAAAATCTATCCTAGAGGGATTAAGACCTTAGGAGAAAGCCTGAGAGCATCTGATCGTCATCTGACTTGGGCCTCTGTGGGAATTCCTGATGACAAAAGGAATCTGGCCACTCCAATATACAATCAAAAGAGAGAACTGGAAGCTTACAGGAACC
The DNA here is from genome assembly GCF_000622305.1 of Nannospalax galili. Classification (NCBI taxonomy): domain Eukaryota; kingdom Metazoa; phylum Chordata; class Mammalia; order Rodentia; family Spalacidae; genus Nannospalax; species Nannospalax galili. Next base: position 432,991 of record NW_008345224.1, read on the forward strand.
AGCCTTTCAGGCCCAAAAATTAAGCCACAAAGACGCATAAAGTTCACAAAAGAAGCAGACCTAAACTGGAAGGCTTGAGTCTCACAAAAGAATCAGAAACTACAAAAGAAATTCACATGTCAAAATTACAGAGAAAAACATGAAAAGCCAAAATACCATATTGCCATCAAATACCGATAGTCCTCTAGAGGAGTATAATGAGAACCCCGTGGGGATAATGCAGGACATGGAACTCAAAAGAACAATTATAAACATGATAAAAGAATTCAGTGAATTTAAAGAACACACAAACAAAGAAATCAAAGAACTGAAGGAAGATAAAAACTGAATGAATTCAGAAAAGAGCAAGAAATATTGAAGAATACTCAGGCTGAAATGAAGAAGGAAGTGAAACACTCAG
>NW_008345224.1:434938-435545 GCF_000622305.1 Nannospalax galili
TCAGCAAATGGTGCTGGCAAAACTGGATCTCCACCTGTAGAAGAATGAAACTAAACCCCTATCTTTCACCTTTCACAAAAGTCAACTTCAAATGGATCAAAGACCTCAATGTGAAGCCTGAAACTCTGAAACTGTTAGAAGAAAACATTGGCAAAAACCTACAAGATATAGGTGTAGGAAAGGATTTTCTAAACTGGACATCAATTGCACAAAAAATAAGGGCAAGAATCAACAAATGGAACCTCATCAAACTAAAAAGCTTTTGTATGTCAAAGGGGCAACCAGGGAAGTGAAGAGAAAACCCACAGAATGGGAGATCTTCAACAGCAACATATCTGACAAGGTTTAACATCCAGAATATATAATGAACTCAAAAAAACAGAGAATCTAGACAGGAAGTAACCCAATTAAAAGATGGTCTAAAAAATGAAAAGAGAGTTCTCAAGAAGTAAAGGTGGCTAAGAAGAATCTTAAAAGATGTTGAACATCACTAATAATTAGGGAAATGCAAATTAAAAACACTTTAAGATTTCAATCTTACCCCAGTCAGACTGGCTAAGATCAAGAGAACAAACAATACCAAATGTTGGAGAGGATGTGGGGAAAG
>NW_008345224.1:435893-441076 GCF_000622305.1 Nannospalax galili
TCAGACTCAAAAAAAAAAAAAGAAATCGATGTATGTTCTCCCTCATATGTAGATCCTAGAACCAAATCATGCTAAGTGAGTTTGTATCCAGACATAACTACAGGAACCAGGATAATGGAAAGGAACCAGGGAGGTAAAGGAAAAGAACCTGAAAGAACAGTAGGAAACAGGCGTTAATAAGGGAGATATGGATAAAAATTGGGTTAGGTTAAGAGAGTCAGGAGGGAAGGGTATACAAGGAACCTAGGGGATAAAGGTAAAGAAGGAGCTCAAGAGAGGTAGGACCATAGGAGAAGGGTATTATTAAGGGAGAAAGGGAGAAAATGGGGGCACCTTAATTGGGGAAACCATGATGGAGAGATAAATATTGCCTAGATAGATAAATAATGCCTAGGGAATCATATTAGTTCAACAACGTACTGACAAATTATACATACCAGATCAAGCAATATGTGTCTAGGTAAGGTTTTTCTGAGAACAATTGGTTTTTGCCCAAGATTTATCTACATGGCACACAGTAATTAAAAGTACCAGACTGGAGGAACTAACCTTTTTGGATGTTTAACAGACATAGTTTGAGGCCTATAATAGTTTTGTCAGAGGGACACAAAGGACAGTTTTTGCTCCTTGCCCTCCTAGGTCGACTAGTTCCAGGGGACTATGAGCATTTCCCAGAATGCCCTGTAACTGTGGTGGGTCACCTGTCCTCTTGATCAAGGAGGCCAAGGAGACTCCACGAGATGGCTGGGGGATTACTATACCAGATTTTAAGCTGTACTACAGAGCTATAGTCATAAAAACAACATGGTACTGGCACAAAAAAATTGACCCATAAATCAATGGAAGAAAAGTGAAGACCCAAATATGAGTACATGCAATCTCAGCCACCTGATATTTGACAAAGGGCCTAAGAACATCCACTGGAGGAAAGACAGCATGTTTATCAAATGGTGTTGACGAAACTGGATCTCTACCTGTAGAAGAATGAAATGAAACCCCTATCTTTCACCTTGCACAGAAGTCAATTCCAAATGGATCAAAGACTGCCCATGTAACCCCTGAGGAACAGATCCTCAAATTACCTTAAGAGTAAATATAAATTGGTTTATCTGGGCCAATTGTATGGCCTTAAGCACCCAAAAAGAAGTATAACCAAAGATTAAAGGGGCCAATATAATTTTTTTAAAGTCCATATGTATAGCTAAAGGCTATATAAGAAGCAACAATGCCAGATAGGAGATACCTTCTTTTGAGTTGTTGGTCAGCATAGCCCAAGGGACTCCCAGATAGTAACCCACCATAGAACTGGGAAAATGAACAGCAGACCCCAATCTTATCTAAAGGAATATTGACAACTGTTTGTTGCTAGATGAGGAACAGCTGGGGAAGTGAAGAGAAAACCCACAGAATGGGAAAAAATCTCCACCGGCAACACATCTGACAAAGGTTTAACATCCAGAATATATAACAAACTCAAAAAATAGTGGGGAATGGCTGTGGGTGGCGACCACAGCGGACAGTAGCAGGGATAACAGAGTATAAGGGCTCTAGTGAGGGTGAGGGAAGCTATGGGAGGGTGCTATCTGGGAAGTGGGTGTATAGTTGAATAAGATGGTTTGGGATGTTCTGTGTGTGTGATATACACACACAAAAAAAATCAACAAATTTTTTAAAATGTGTTATATTTGAGGAGGAAGCATAACAATTTACACCATGTTAATTAGTAGAGGTGATAAAAATTACCATTGAAATCTACCGGATGACTTTATAGACATACACATGTGCCAAGGATCCTAGTGCAACTGATTATGACTAGTAATAATCAGATACATACAGATTAGAGACGCATGCGCCAACATCTCAGTGTTAGTAGCAAAAATGATATGAGCCTGTCTGTAAGAAACAGTATATTTTAAAATGAAATGGAGATCTTTTTTAAAGGTTAAAAACTCATTCAATTTTATGTCTTACAGGGCTTATACTGAGTTCAATATTGTATGACTATATTAATTCAACAGTGAATCTAAAAATTATATATAGACACTTTTGAAAGAGCTGTATCTTTGCTCTGGAAGCTGTTATTGAGCATACAAGCTGTAATGATATGCTTTTTCTAAAAAAATAAAAATAATATTAAAAAATATGTAGGAAACAGCTAATAATTCTTCAAAACATAATAATTTGCTCCTTAATAATTAGTAGATGTGAAAAACATTACCATTGGAATCTACCTGATGACTTTATATCCATGCTCAGATGCCAAGGAGCTCAGAAAGTAACTGACTGTGACTAGTGATAATCAGATATATAGAGATTAGAAACACATGTGTAAACATCTTAGTGTCAATTGCATTAAAAAATGAATTTTTTTGTATGAAACTGTGTTTTAATAATGAAATGGAGATGTTTTTTAAAGGTTAAAACCTCATTTAATTTTATGTCTTATAGGGTTTATACTGAGTACAATATTGTATAACTGTATTAATTCAAGCATAAACCTAAAAATTATAGCCAAAAAGAGATGCATCTTAGCTCTGGAAATTGTTATTGAATATGTCAATGCTGTTGTATTGAAATGCTTCTTCTAATTATGTGGTTATTAAATAAATAATTTTTAAAAAAGAACCTTATGTACTCATAAGTATGCTTATTGATATATGTAAGAATAACAGAAACTTGCAGTAATGAATGCTTTTAAGGTTTTAGCCTTAGAGCCTCTAATTTAGGTCTGTATTTGAAACTTGTGAAAAGGAATATTTTCACTCTGAATTTAGTCTTGGGCTGCCGCAGGACAGGACAGACAACCATAAGACCACAATCTGTGAGCACCTTGAAAAATGCTGCCTCTTGCAGTGGTCTTAAGAAAATACCTGCCAGCAACATGTCTTATTTGTTTAAAATGCTGAGATTGTACTGACATCAGCAAGATATCGTGTTGGCTTTGAATGTCACAACCCTTGCCCACACCTGTCCAAAATATCTGCTTCTGAAAAATATTGACCATTTAAATTTCCTATAATAGCCTAAAGGGTACATACATGTCTGTGGTGAATGTCTCAAAGTTATCAACATGGTTACTGTCAAAGGATGACATCAAAAATCCTATAAAAACCTTTGTGTATTTCTGGTCGGGGCCTTAGTTTCTGTAGAGCAGGCGCACAGACTGAGACCCATGTATAATTAAGGAAAACTTCTGCTCTCTGAACACTGGGTCTTCTCACAGAACCAGGACAGTCTCGGCTTAATTCCTATAACACACATTCCTTTAGAAGGGTTTTCATGTATGCACACAGCTCTCGGTGACCAAGAAGATCTCTGCTTTTTGGAAACTTGTGAGGTAAGGATGTGAGAACAGAGTCATAGAAACAGAGAAATTCAAACACATATGCAAATTTTGATCATCATTTTGAAGTCTAAAAGAAATGGATAATTTCTCAACAAGCAAGTTTCCAAAACTGACCTCAGAAATGAAATGCGTGAAGAGATGGCTCAGCAAAGAAGAGAGAAGAAAGTGACTGAGAATTCCACTCAACAAACAGCTGGAACTGATGATGTCACAGCCCAGGTTCACCAAGCATCTCAGGATCTTGGGAAAGCAGCCTCTTCAGCTGGGTGTGCTTTCTCTGAAGGGCTGTCTTCTTTATGGTCCTCTTGGACAGTATACAGGTGGGCCTCCCAGAAGGAGGCTGAACTGGAAAGGACTCCACAGCAACTGCATCCAGAGTTCTCTGGAGAAAAGAAGAGGAGTCAGTAGAGGGAGGTTTTGAACTAGGATGCACCATCTCCACAAAGCCTGACTCTGGGATACACCATGAGGTTCTTATGACCCTTCAGGGTCATGATGAACTACACTGAGGTACTGGACTTTTATATCCTTGCCTTGTCTTGGAATGGATGGCATCTTCCCTGGGAAGGGGGCACAGCTTTAGATATGCCAAGGCAGTTCACAAAGAGGTCTGACAACTGACTGTCCTTTATCAGCAAGCCTCTCAGAAGGAGCCTGGGAAGCACATTGAAGTACACTCCACAGGACTGTGAGTTTCTTTGCACTCTGTCAGTTACTATACTTGCGGCTATAACAAGATTCCTGACCCCTTCCCCGCCCCCCAAAAAAAACCTTAAGAAAGTAGGGTGTATTTTGTCTCACAGGTCCAGGCTGCAGTCTATCTTGGTGGGGAAGGCACGGCAGCAGGAGTGTGAGGCAGATGGCCACATGTATCCATAGTCAGGAAGCAGAGAGAGATGAATGTTAGTGCTCAGCTTGCTTTCTCCTTTTTATTCACCGTGGGACCCCAGCCCATGGGATGGTGCCACCCACATTCAGGGTGGGTCTTTCCATCTCAGTTAGTCTCTCTCACATGCCCAGGGTAATTCTAAATCTTATCAAGCTGACAATCAAGATTAGCCATCACACATCCCCTGAGTCTTGGGCCTGTTGCTGGAATATCACAAAAGGCGGGAGTTTTAAATGCTGGACAGTGGTGGAGTGGACACTCACTATACAGCAGTCCTAAGTTGCTGGGCATTGTTGGGTTTGACCCTTACTGTGGGCCATTGCTGTAGCCAGGGTGACTAACGCCAGCATGGGAAGGGCATTTCCTCCTACCGCCTATCCTCCCAGTTTCAGGAGCAGGGAGCATGCCGCTGTCTCCCCAGAGGCACACACAGGCCAGGGAGAAAGAAGGGCGTGTCCGGGAAGGAGGAAGTCTTTTTGTAGGCAAGCTCCTCTAATGCTCTGCTGAGTCACAGTCCTCATAATGGGGTGCCTGAGGAGAAACTGCTGTGTGAACCAGCTCTCAGAAGAAAACCTCACACCTATAGAGAAGATTCTACAAGGCTGATAGGCTGATTAAAACTTCTGAGATTGTGGAGTTGGAATGCTCCAGATCTAAAACGAACCATCTTGGGCTCTCTTCAGCCCTACTGTTTGACCTAACATCCTGTGACTAGCATGTGAAACTTTGCAATTCATTAACAGGTGACTAGCTTCAATCAACCCAAAAGCTGTTTCTAAGAAGTCATCAGATAAATTTCAACCCTATGGGAAAGATTTCCCTACTTTGCAGTAACCTGCCTACCTGATGTTTCCAACAATGTGTTTGAAAAGTGTCTGATTTATGACTTTCTGTATTCTATTGTTATAAAAACTTCATGAAACTGTTACCACGTTGGCACACAGTATT
>NW_008345224.1:441379-454455 GCF_000622305.1 Nannospalax galili
GGGGGAATCATGCTCAGTTTATGGGGTACTGGGATGAAACCCAGGGCTTTCTGTGTGCTTCACAAATACTCTCTACCCACTGAGTCACCCCTAGCCTCACTAATCTCTTACCAGCCTCTTCAGCTCCTAAAGGCTCCACTGCTCAGCACTGCTACAGTGAGAAATGTCACAGGAGTTTCTGAAGGGAACTATATCCAACTGTAGCCATTTTCTAAGATATTTTGTTAGTAGGGTAGATGACAAGATTCAAGACCCTAAGCCGCTGATGAGACCAGAACTGGATTAGGACTGGGCTGGAGGCAGAAAAGAGAAAAAAACATACTCCCTTTGAGGCGACGGAAGAGTTTAATCAGTCACCAGACAGGCTCCTTGTCTGTGAGTGCCAGCTCCAGGGAGGGACCTACAGGGAACGTAGGAAGGGCCATCCAGCAAGCTCCCCAGCCTGTGCATCCAGCCATGTGCAGCTCCTGTATTTATGCAAAGCCTCTGCCTTACATATGAGCTAGCTGGGGGGAGATGTTTGCTCAGCCTGAAGCACTGGTCACAGATCTCGGTAATTTGGGTCCTTTGAAATTCAAACATATTCATGAGGTTGAAATACCGAGGCTCTTTATTCAAGCAAAAGAAGTCGTCAGAAAAATAACTAGCCATCCTGTACCCAAGCTTGGAAATAGACATGCTCACTGAAGTAATCCTGAAGTAGAGAAGCAAGGGGGTGATGACAGTGTGGACAACTGTCACACAGGCACCTGGCTGGCTGTCCTGCCTGCACAGTCTGCAGCAAGTGTGGGAGGAAAATCATGGGGAAGGTGGAAGGGAGGGCTGTGATGTCCAGCAACTGAATCCGAGTACCCAGATTTGAAGAAGACCAAAGGGAGACAGCAAACCAATGACAAAATGCAGAAGTGTGCTTTGGTGTGGGAGAGCTGCTAGGAAGGATTGAACTGAGGTTTGGAAGGAAAAGTCATGGACAAGAGAAAATTATTTTCTTACCACTTTGTGTGGATCCAGCAAAATACAAATGTGGATAGTCTTTAAGGACTGCTGTGGATCCCTGCCAGAAGTGACTGATGTCCCCCAGCCCATGGGACAGGGGGCTGTGTGGAAGATGAACTGTGATTAGAGAGCAAAGGAGCCACCACCACCCTTCCATAATTCTCCCAGAAGGAGAGAGAGACTGGCCACTCAGTGATGAGGGAGGCAGGTGACCAGAAGGATCTGTGGTGAGTACTCCTCATAGGACATGGCAGCTGCTGTTGTCACCAGTATGACAACTGATGTCAACTGGAGTATGGACTCCAACTATAAAAAGAACTTACAGGACCCCAAAGAACCCCCAGGGTGGCATCTGTGGGCACTCAGAAAGAATAATCAAGAAGAATGCTATGACAAGCAGATGTTTAATGCTAGAAAACAAAACAAAATGTGTTTGTGTCCTTGACCTTTGCACCCATTCCTGGGGAAAGTGCCAAACCTGTCAAGTGGTCCACTGGGAAGAGCGTTAGGAAGAAAGCAAGTAGATCTGTGATGGTCTGAAGAGGAGAGTCCTTCTACCTGTAGATGACCCCATTTTAAGAGGGTAGATAATCAGGGAGAAGGATTTTCCAATCTCAATAGTTTGGTCCACAAGATGGAGTCTATGGACCTTGTGGGCCTGAGTGTGCGTGAACCTACCAGTAATCAGCTGGGAAGGGTCTCTAGTCAACACAAGGATTAGGTTAAGCCAGGCTCTGTTTGACAATGTAGGACTGTTGTGTAGGTATTTCCTCCAAATTGAAGCCCTCGCTCATAAGACTCAGGAAGTGAATGACACAAGTACAGCTTCCTATCCAGTTGGCAGGGAGGTGTCGATTTGTAGAGTTCCCATATGTGAAGTAGAGGCTTACCTGAAGATCACTCCCAAGTGCAATATTGGAGCCAACATCAAGGGGAGTCTTTGGTAATTGAGTGGTTGTGAGGGTGGTGCCATAGGTATTGGGGCAGGTTCATGGGAAACGTGGGGCAGGAATATCATAAAAAGCAATAAATTTCACCAAGAAGGCTTATTATGCCTATATGGAACAGGGCTAAAGTTGCCTTTTTCCTAGTAATCCCCAGTCATTGGGAGCTGTTTCAGCTAGGCCCACAGCGGACAGCAGGTTAGTAATATCATTAGCTGGAATGTACCACTTTGACCATAGTCCCCAGGGTTCCCTCCTTGAGTTCCTCAGGCCTCTGTCATGAGTTGACCAGCTGGCCTCTAGGTTTGTGACTGGAGCAGGACGGTAGAATTCTCAATCTTCAGCTGTGTGTAGATTGACCAGTTTCTAGTGTGGTCAAAGCAGGGTGGTAGACACAAATGGTGGATTTGAGGAAATTCTCAGGGTCTCTGGTCATCAACCACTGGACTGTTGTTCTGGTAGAATGGCAGCCTTTACTTAGGAATGATGGATCAAGCATACATATTTTCGACTTTTAAGACTGTAGGGGTTGCTAGAAGAGCAGAGTAGGGCCCCTTTCAGGTAGGACTGAGGGATACCCTCTGCCAGTCTTTTACCCGCATGAAGTCTCCTGGTTTTTAAGGGTACTGCAGGTTACTTAAAGGCAAGGGGAGTCTTTCTGGCACCCATTTGTGTAATTGAGCTATGGTGCTTGCCAAAGTCTGTAACTGAGCATGAATTTCTAGATTTCCTGCTTCCCTTTGATTCTTAAGGACTCTTATAAGGGGAGGGGGAGTCTATCAAACAGAATCTCATAAGGTGAGAGAGTTTAATTCCTGCTCAGGGCAAACATCTCACTCATAAGAGAGCCATAGGCAGTCCTGTGGTCCTGGCAAAATTTAATCAGGGCTTACTTTAACGTTTGATTAATGCTATCAACTTTCCCTGTACTCTGAAGCTGATAGGCTGTGTGTAAGCTCCATTTAATTTTTAGGACCTTTGCCAGTTCTTGTGTGATCTCGGTTACAAAGGTAGACCTGTTGTCTGGCCCAGTTGAGGCGGGCATCCCAAACTGGGAACAAAGTATCAGTCAACAAAACTCTTGTTACATCCTTAGCTTTTTCAGTCCTTGTGGGATATGCCTCTGCCTAGCCAGAGTAAGTACACACAGTGATTAGCAGGTACTTACAGCCCTTGCTAGGTGGTTGTTCAGTAAAGTCTATTTCTAGATCTTCAGATGGACTTTGCCCAGCTCTCTATATTCCAGGCATCTGGGAGGATCCTTGCTTGGCATTGTTGTGGGCACAAGTTTGTCATCTCTGGGTCACATTCCCACAGAGTGTGGAGAGCCTAGCCATATATTAATGCCAGTTTATTAGAGTCTCTAGGGTGGTCTTTCCTAAATGGATATCTTCATGGAGCTGGTGAACCAGAGGATAGGCCAGATGGTCTGGAATAAAGACATTTCTGGTTTTTTCCAGGCCTCTTCTTCTGGAGTATAGTTTGGGGGTTTGGGAAAGGTTGACAGCATCAGGACTCTGCCAGGAGGGGCCTGGGGGTTCATGGTCACTGCTGGTTGTTTTGCTTCTGTGTCTGCCCTCCATTTCCTTTGGTGATAGGGTCTGCTTTCTGTTGTCTCTTAGGATGGATGTTGGTAACAGCTGCTGAGTCCTAAACAGCTTCTAGGAAATGCAAGATTTCTGTTTGATTTTTAATTACTTTTCTTCCTGCAGTGAGAAGAGACGTCCCTTCTCCTTATAGACAGCTCCATGCACATGGAGGGTGGCAAAGGCAAATTTTGAGTCTATGTAGACATTTACCCTTTGTCTCTTACTCGACTCCAAGATCCTGATTAGGGCCATCTTTTTATTTTTATTTATTTATTGTTTTTTCTGTTGAGCTGACATCCATTGGAAGGGCCCCTGACTCTCCTATTTTAGTCTCTGTCACCACTGCATATCCTGCCAGACACTTTCCATCTAGCAGAAAATTGCTGTCATCCATGTAGAGGGTCCACTCAGGAGGGGATATGGGCTGCTCAGTGAGGTCCCAGTGACTTGAATATATTTGTCTGTGGTTTCAATGTACTCATGATCTGGAGGTCCTGGCTCAGCATGCAGGAAAAAAAATGGTTGGGTTCAGAGTTCTGAGGTCTCCAAGAGAATTCTAGGGTTCTCACAAAGGAGACTCTGGTACTGATTTGTACGTGGGTTGGTGAGCCAATGGTGACTTCTGTGATTCATCAAGTCATGGCATGTGGGACCTCGAGACTTAGAGATTGTCCAAAGTCAGTTTCTCAGCTTCTTCAGCCAGGAGAGCCATGGCTGTAGGCAGGGCAATGATCCCATTGCCACTGTCTAGTTGTTTAGACAGGTGGGCCACAGGCGTCTCCAGGGGGCCTGTGTTCTAGGCTATAACATCCAGGACCATTCCCTTCTTTCCTTGAACAAACAAATTAAACTCTCCAGTTATATCAGGGAGTTCCAAAGCCAGGCCTTGGGAGGGTTAAAAAGGTCTCCTGTGGTTGATGGGGAGTCAGTTACCCCTCCCACCCACCTAGTCGACCTTAGTTGCATGTGGGTGAGGGGCTGAGGATACATAAGCCTAGAATGACATGAGGCACCTCTCTCGCCATTTTGTGCAGCTGTTGGGAAATTACAGGATCTATATTTCTATATTTGAGTATGAACTTTGCAGCACAGCTGTAAATGGGGGGTGGCTCCCACTGTTCTGTAAATAAATCCCCACCCTATGCTCTGTCAGCAAGCTCAATAAACTTGTTAGGATTTTTTTTTTAAAAAAAAAGGCCTCCTGTGGTCACCCCAAAGGAAGGACTCCTCCCTCCACCTCTTTTGTGGCTTCATAGAGGAGTTTGGTTACCAATGAGTAGTTAGGAATTCAGATGTGACAGATCTGGCTGCCCCCAGGAACTCTATCTTGGAATCTACAGAGTGGGCAGGACCCAGATTGCCTTTTTCCATTCAAGCCCCGAGGTCCAATGTCCTTTTGAGAGCTGGAATCCTAGATATTTTGGCAGATCTTATCCTTTTTTGAGGGAAGCCCTACATGCAGCCTCCTGGAACAGGTCCAGCAGCACCTCTATTTCCTGCTTTCAGTTTTCCAGGGTTGTGCTCAACAGGAGTAAATCATCCACATGCTGTAGGAGTATACATTTCAAGTCTGTGTTCAGGAAATGGGTTAGGTCATTATCTAAGGCTTCCCAAATATTGTGGGAGAGTTTTTGAACCCAATCAAGTCCAGGTTAATTGCTCCTTTTGGCTAGTAAAAGGGTCTTTCCATTCAAAGATGAATCTTGATTGAATATTGACTGACTTGCGGGTGGCCACTTACATGCAGGAAAAGGCATCCTTTAAGTCCAAACAGGTGAACCATTGGGCTTCAGTATGAGGCCCAGGAGGGTGTACAGGTTAGGGACTACTGGACGGATGGTAGCTGTAGCCTGGTTGATGGCTCACAGGTCCTAGACCGATCGTAATTCGTGCCTGGTTTATTCACAGGTAGCACGGGAGCATTCCAAGAAGACTGGCATTTTTGGCACTGCCCCAAACAGAACACACGTCATCCCAACTTGGCTATTACCCTGCGGAGAATTAGATACCACTTGGCATATGGAAGATTCATACAATGCCCTGAATCTGGATCTGACTCACAGGGAGTCCCTCTGAGTCAGAAACCATCTTATAGCCTTATGTAGTAATCACAGAAACCCAGTTGGGGGCCCAGTCAGACTGTAGCCTGGCCACTGTGGAGCCACATAAGCATACAGGCAGTACATTCTCTTTCACACTAGCCTCCAGACAAAACCTCCCTCAAGATTTTCCTAACTGAACGGTGATACAACTGTCAGGGGGTGATCATTTCTTCTTCCTGACTGGCTACAGGGCACCCTGGGGAGTCTTACCTTGTCTTAGGGTGCCAGGTGATTTATTCTCATTCTCTCTCTCTCTCTCTCTCTCTCTCTCTCTCTCTCTCTCTCTCTCTCTCTCACGCACGTGCGCTGTGGCCCACAGAAATTGGATCCCAAAGAAAATGGTTAGTGCCTTCTAAGTGTCCACCCGCCTCTCACCCAGTCTCAGCTGAGTGTTGTTGCAATGGCAGTGGCTCAAGGGCCAGCCTTAGTTGGGGTATTTTAGGGGTTTCCCAGCCAATGCCATTTGTTAAGGGAAACAGAGGCATGAGACACAGCACCCACAGCAAAGGCAATCAAGAGATCACGTGAAAGAATCAGGAAGTTTATTTATGCTGGCAGACTCAAGCAGAATTTCCTCCTGAAAAACTCAAGCCCAGAGTTTGCTTCTTCACAGTTTTTATACCCATTGGGAGGACAGGTTTACATTTCAGCCTACATGACTTCAGGCCAGGAAGCAGGCACATGGAGGGCTCCTGGTCTACGTAACCAGGGATGGAGAGTGCAAGGGTGAAATTCCTTAGTGAAAAGCATATCTTACAGAAGCAGAAGCAGGGGTTAAGTATACAGAAAAGGTCTGCTGTTTAGTCAGAGAAGGAGGCATTCATCCTGCCGCAGGCTAGGGCTACAGTGGTAAGGCAGCTGTGTCTCAGAACATTTTTTTAATAGGTGGGATTTATTAATATTGGCTTTTCCATATATGGTACGTACGTATGCTTAATATACACATGATCCCTACATCCACACATAACGTCCACACAGAGTAGATGCATAGTGCTGGCAGAGGTGTGAGTATTGTGGGGACTGAAAGGGTGACCGTTGGGTGGTGGCTGATTATCTGGGGTCACCACCTCCTCCCCCTTTAGGAGGGAGGGGCATTAGCTTACATCTTGAAGGGCAGGTTTGGGGTGGCCCCCAGGGCACTGATAAATGAGAAGTCAAGGACTTCATGAAAAGGGGAAATTTAAGGCTGAGGTAAGTCTAAAAGGAAGTCATAAACCCTGAGCAGATTTGCTAAATGAGAATGGATTGGTGTGCTCTGGCCAGAGGGAAATTCAGGAGTTAGTGCGGCAATTACAGCATTCCCAGAGTTATAGGACACACCAGAGAGTCTTTAACCAATGCCCTGTAGCTAGAAGAATAATTCACTAGTCTTGGCTGTATGTCTAAAGAGAAGCCTGGTTCGAAACCATGCAGGTTTTTTTTCTTCCAAATTAAAAAGCAATTTACATCCTTAAATCACAAGGAAGTCAGTTCTCTCCCACACTATGCAAATCTTATTCTATAGGCACACAGACCGAGATAGCAGTTAAAGAAAATACTGGGCTGGAGTGATTGCTCAGTGGGTAAAATGGCTTTATAGGTAAACCTGAAGACCTGAGTTCAGATCCTGAGAACCCAGGTAAAAATCTAGACATAGTAGCACAAGTGTGTGTAATCTCACACTCTCCTCTGGGGAGATGATAGCCAGAGACAGGAGAATCCCAGAGCTGAAAAACTAGCTAGACTAACAGAGCAGCGAAGGGACTGTTAAACAAGGTATAACACCCTCTGACTTCACATGTGCACTGTGGCATGTGTGTACCTGTACCCCACCCCCAAACAAGCACACACAATCATTTTTCTATGTATTTAAAATGTAAACACTCTTCTATTCTTTGGACAGAGCTCAGAGCATGTCCCTGCCTATACAACTCCAGATTTCATGCTGGATTTGCCTCCCTACCACATGTCCCCCCAGTCCGTTCACTTCCTGAGCATCTACTAAGCATGAGACAAAGTCACATGCCCATCTGAAGTGACAGCTCAACAGGGCAAGTAGAGATCTCAGCAAGGCCCAGACTACTCAGCTGGATCCCAAGGGAGAACTAGGTGGTGCTAAAATGAAATGCAAGAAATTAAGAGATGCTCAGCATCTCTTATGCATCAAGGGCTTTAGAGTTGCAGTTCCTGCATTTGAAAGCCCTAAGGTACTGTTATCCCCACCTTACCAGTGAGGATGTGTGCTGAGCAACAGCAAGATAAGAATTCACCTCAGGGCAAGTGACAAAAATCCAACTCAAAGTAGCTTAACAAAGAAAGGGGGTGCATGGTGGGGATCCTGGGGGGCTCCCAGAAAGGCAGCAAGAGCTGTTCGGATCCTGGTGACACAGACCCAAGAACCTGGTGCACACTTTGCTGTTTTTAACTCTTGTGACTACCTCCTCTGCCCATTCCCATATCTGGCTGCCGTCATTGGCCCAGGTTGGGTTACACTCCCCCTCTCTCAACCCATCCCAGCAGGATGTTCTAAAGAGATACTTGTGCCCCTCCCTTTGGCTATGAGACTTTTAAGATAATGTAATCCCCAAGGAATTACAATTTCCCCAGGAATCTCATGTTGGGAGAACTAAAAGACTGAAGCCTGATGCTAGCAAGGAGAGCTTGTTTCCCAGAGAGCTATTTCACACAGTTCTGACAACTTGTCAGGCTACCTTGCAGGAGAGACTGGAGAGACGGTGACAGTCTGGATCACACCTTGACCATCACTGCTTAGCTGTAGCTGTGCATACCTCTTGGCGCCTGTATAAACCTGAACTTCATGTCAGGACCCTGAAGATGGACTAGAGCGGTGGGCATTGAACCTCTTTATTTCCTCTTCTCAGTGAGGTCACATTGAATGAATGAATCTCCTTTCTCTACTCTACAATGCTGTCTGCTTAACTGGCCTATTGGCCACGCCTAGGTTGTTAGAGCTGCCAGGACTGTGACCCCACAATCCTGTAACAGTCTCTCCTAGTGGAACCATGACCTGAAAGCAGATGGTCGATGGGATGAAGAGTAGTTTTCCTAGGGAGGTAAGTGGTGGGGTGGGGTGGAAATCAGAGGCAGGGGATTACCAGAAGAGAGGACAGCCTCAGAATCTGCAGGGGAGCCAAGCAGTGTTAGGCACAAAGTGGCAGAGATGCGTCCTGTTCTCCCTCTCCTCGCCTCGCCTCGCCTCGCCTCTCCCCTCCCCTCCCCTCCCCTCTCCTCTCCTCTCCTCTCCTCTCCTCTTCCTCCTCCTCTACTTCTTGTTCCCCCCATCTTCTTCCACTTCCTGTTCCCTCCCCCTCCTCTCCCCCTCCCTTCCCCCCATCAAACAAGCAAGCAAGCATGTAGCCTGCATGTATTTATCTCTCTCTGCTCTTGACTGTGGACGTGATGTGACTAGATGCTTGAGTTCCTGCCTTGCTCTCCCCTCAGTGATGGACAGTGACCTGGAATGTAAGCCTCCCTCAAGTTGTTTTTTGTCAGGATATTTTATCACAGCAATACGAAAGAAACTAGAACACCTGGCCAGCTGCTGGTTGAGATAGTAAGGCAGCCCAGGGACACATGTGTCACAGGTGTCGCCTTGGGGCTCTGGGTTGTTATCAGTGAAACCCTACTCTGAGGTGCCCAATTGCCTGTTATGAAAGTATCTCACTACCTTCCTCTTGTTCACCAGCAACCTACAGCTAATCATAAGGCCAAAGAGAGGCTTTAAAAATGGACTGGGGAGATGGCTTGGTCAGTAAAGTACTTGCTCTGCCAGCATGAGGTCCCCCAGAGGCAATGTAAAAACAATCTAGCTATGGTGGTGCACACTTCTAATTCCCGTGCTGGAGAGATAGAGACAGAAGCATCCTTGGGGCTCACTGGCCAGCCAGCAGAGTCTACTTGGGGAGTTCCAAGCCAGTGAGAGACCCTGTCTCAAAAAACAAGGTAGATGGTGCCTTAGGAGCAACAGTTGAAGTTGTCCTCAGGACTCTATATGCACACACGTGCATGTGCACCCAACCATACACGAACACGCTCCCTTTGAATGCTGGTGCTCAGCTCACTTTCTTCTTTTATTCAGTCAGGGACCACAGCCTAAGGTATGGTGCTACCTACATCTAGAGGGGGTCCTTCCCAATTAGTTAACTCTTTCTGGAAACACCCTTATAGAGACAACCAGAGGTGTGTTCCATGGTGATTACAAATCCCATCAAATTGATAAGATTAACCATTGAACTGTGTATTTAAGTCTTGTCCAAAGAATATGGGCAAATGTGAGTGTGAAATCTCTTTTCTGTCATGTTAAATTTACCACCTGGAAATTTAGTAGCATAAACATAAAATAGCCAAACTTCCACTAGGGACATCTCTTGAACTACCAGGCTGCAATAACCACACTCCTAGAATGAGGTGGCTTGCAATGCTGCCTGTACCCAGCCCTCATGGGGAGTATGGGTGTATTTGTGCAAGGACTGCCTGTCTCCTCTGTGGCTCATCTTAGGAAGCTCCAGGGAGCCTGACATTACCAGATCCCACAATGATAAGATAACACATCAGTTGTAAAGGCTCATTGCTGTGGCTCCAAAGTCCTCTGAGGAGGTGGGCATGGCCCCCCTCTGAGGATACCTGCAAAGGAGGAGCTGGGGATCCCATTCTGTGTCAGCAACAGGAAGCCCATGATGTAAGGATGCCTGCCACTACCTCTCACCACAGACTTGAGGCCCACATCTAATCCATGGAGGGAACCAGCAGGCACACATAGGCTCACAAAAACCTTGATCTCAGAGCTCTGAATAGCATCTATGTCTAGCCAGAGTCTCCCAAAGTCAGTACACCAGAACATTCTGGAGGCTGAGGTTCCTGACCTCCAGGACATGCTTGGTGCAACTTGCTTCTTGTTCAACATACCACCCACCTGGAGCTGGGACAGCACCCTTGACTATGAACCCTAGAGCATCTCAGAGTGGGACAGAGGTCTGCCAATCTCAGGAAGGGGAATAGGGACGGTAGCCCATGGTGGCCTAGGTCTGGCTTAGATGCCCTTTACATACATCTCTGTCAGCCCTAATGAGTCTCAGGTGCCGGAAGGAACCTTGGAGAATTTTGAGAAGGAACCTGGGATCCATGCAAGATCCAGTCTGGACCTCAGGGCCATACCTGAGGGGAACCCCAGCACTGGCTGGTCCTAGGGATCCAGAGTTACTTTCTTCTTGTTTTTAAGATTTATTTTAATTATTTTTAGTTATGTATATGTGTGTGTGTGCCAGTCTGTGCGTATGTGCACATGAGCACAATGCCCTGCAAAGGCCAGGCACATTGGATTCCCCTGGAGCTGGAGTTCCAGGAGATTGGAAGCCACCCAATGTGTATTCTGGGAACTGAACTTGGGTCTTCTACAAAAGCAGAATATGATCATAACAGCTGAGCCATCTCTCCAGCTGGCCAGGCCTCCTTTTTTGTGTCAGGTTGGGCTGCAGTTGGCAAACAAACCTGGTGTGTGTGGTGATGGCTGGCTCCCTCAGGGAGGCCAAGGGCTACAGAATTTAACTCAATAGACTGGTGACTGTCCCTGGGCTTTGCCACCCCAGGTCAGGGCACAGCTTCTGTCTGAACTTGGAGTGAACTGGGTATGTTCTTAGACCCATGCCTGCCCAGTTGCATCAGACTGGGGTTTTCTGTGCTCAGGACTGAATCAAGAGAGGAAAGCCCAGGTCTTAGCAGTTTGCAGCCAGAATCCAGATCCTAATCCCTTCACTTCCAAGCTGTGTGAGCCTGAGCAAGTTCATTAGCTTCCAATTTCCTGCTCTGTAATCAGCAACCAAGTGCATCACAGAACTGTTTCAAGTGCAGCCGTGGAGACTGTGAACCAACTTGAAGCTCAGGCAGGTGTGCTTCTTCTCCTTACTGGCTGTGTGACTTTTGGAAATGGGCCTAACTTTTCTGAACCTTCATTTCTCCAGTTTATAAATGGATAAAATAGAGCTCTCTCCCAGGGCTTCCAAGAAAGAATAAAGCATTTTAAATACCCAACACGGTGCCTAGATCATTAAAAGCTTTTTTTGAGTCAGGGTCTCATGTAGACCAGGCTGGCTTTTAACTTACTATGTAACCAAGGATGACCTTGAACTTTGGACCCTCTTGTTTCCACCACCTAAGTGTTGAGATTACAGATGCATACCACCACACCTGGTTTATATGGTACTAGGACTAGAATCCAGAGATATGTGCATGCTTGGCCAGTACTTTATCCACTGAGCTACATCCCCAGCCTGAGCCCCAAATTTTAAACCAAATCTTAAAATCTCCTTTTCTGCCCATGCTGGAGCTCAAACCCAGGACTTCACACATGCTAGGCCAGCACTCTGCCAACTGAGCCACATCCTCAGCCTCTATTGTAAGGAATTGAAAACTTTTTTTTACATTTATTTATTGTGTTTGGGAATGTGCATACTACGGTGCACATGTGCAGGTCAGAGGACAACTTGTGGGAGCCAGTTTTCCCCTTCTACTATGTGGGACTCAAGAATCAAATTCAGGTCATTAGGCTTGGCAGCAAGCATCCCTACGTGCTGAGCCATCTCACCATCCCTACAAACCTTTCTGAAACGAAGGCTCTTAGCTTGCCCTAAAGGAGTGGATGCTCTGAATTCTCCACCCAGCTTTCAGCTGTCTCCAGTGGATTCCCAGGCCCTCCCTGACAGCGCACACTCATCAATCCTTCTCTCGCCTAACCACTCCAGTCATATTAATCTTCCCTGTTTCTTATCTCTGAGCCTTTGCTCCTGTCAGACTAGGACAGGCACCCTCTTCACAAGCCTTTGTCAAATGACAATGTTCTTTGAGGTGAAAGATACCAGAAAAGGAACAGAAGGACAAAGCCAGGGACCCGATTTACATATTCATATCCTTGTGAGGGACGAGAGAGCTCTGAAATAAGTAAAGAACAACAAGTCAATTCAGAATCAATAGGAAATGAACATGTACAAACCGTTCACAAACGGGGAAGTGGGGACAACCCATCATTACCAGATGCACAGCTCCACAAAGACATGCCACTTTCCACTATTTTATTGGCAAAATAATGATGACAATGCACAGTGAGTCAGGGGTGGGGAGAGAAGATACTGGGGAGCATCGTTAATGGGACTGTCAGTCAGGTGAGCCTCTCTGATGGCACCTTGGCAATATTTACTAAATGTTGCTTTATTTTCATTTTGTTTTATTTTATTTATTTATTTTTGTAATGCTAGGGATTAACCCCAAGGCCTTGCACATGCTAGGCAAGAATTCTGCCACTGAGTTACAGCCTTTCTTTCTTTTTCTTCTCCTTCCTTCCTTCCTTCCTTCCTTCCTTCCTTCCTTCCTTCCTTCCTCCCTTCCTCCCTCCCTCCCTCCCTTTCCTGTTGAAACAGGGTCTTGCTATGTACTCCAGGACAGCCTTAACTTGT
>NW_008345224.1:454506-494300 GCF_000622305.1 Nannospalax galili
TCCTTTCAGTCTTTCCTTCCCTATTCTCTCTCTCTCTCTCTCTCTCTCTCTCTCTCTCTCTCTCTCCTCTCTCCCTCTCTCTCTCTTTCTCTCAAAAAGGTAGCCCAGGTTGACTTTGAACTTCTGGGTACCAGGATTACAGTCTTACTGCACCACATGCAGTTTACAAGGTGCTAGGGATCAAATCCAGGACCTTAGACATGCTAGGCAAGTACTCTACCACTGAGTCCTATCTCCATCCCCTATTGATTGACTGAATGAGACAGGCTCTCACTAGGTAGCTCAGGCTGACCTGCAACTTGCTACCTTCCTGCTTCAGCTTCTGAATGCTGGGTCAAAGTTGATCAGTCTTTTAAATGTGTGACTTCTTTGAGCAAACAATGTCATCTCCAGGAACTATAGCTATAATATACATGTCCTGTGCTCATTCAGCAAGTCAACTACTTCTGTGGGGCACACACCATTTTTGGCATTAGGGAACAACAGGGTACAATTGATACAGCCATACCCACATCCATTTTCTGTTGTTGCTATAACAAATTGCCACAGACTGAATGATTTTGTGGTTGTGAGGATCCAAAATCCTGAAATGTGCTCTCTGTGGAGCTCAGCTCCATCAGGAGGTTGTGGAGAAGAATCTATCTTCTTGTTTCTGGAGCTTCGAGACTGTTAGCATCCCTTGGCTTGTGGCTGCTCCTGCTTTCTTTGACCTTGATCCTCCTGCTTTCCTCTCCCTAGGACTCTATGATGATACTGGGCCCACCTGGATAATCCAAAATCATCTTCCTACCTCTACACCTTTAATTCAATCTAATCAGCAAAGTCCCTTTGCTAGTTAAGGCCACACATGTACATGTCTGGGGATTAGAAAACAGACATTTTGGGGGTCTTTTGTCCAGCTGAGCAAACCACCTTGTGGAGTTAATGTCCAGGGATACAGACATACAGAGACCAGCAGCCGTCTCAGAGAACCTGGAAGGTCTGTTTATTATCATGATTATTATTATTTTGCCTGTGTTCAGAAGTATTTGTATGCACATGTTCCTGAGTATGCATGTATGTGCATGTGGAGGCCAAAAGGTAATTTTAGCTGACAGGGCCTCTCAGTTGCCTGAAACTCACCATGTAGGCTAGGCTACTTGGACAGCAAGCCCCAGGGATCTGTCTGTCTCTGCTTCTCCTGCACTAGGATTATAAAGGTATACTCACTACCCAACTGGCTTAGATTTATGTGTGTTCTGAGGATGAAATCAGGGCCTCATGCATTCAAGGCAGACTTTACCAACTGGGCCATCTCCCCAGCCCCCAAGGTTGCTCTTTCCTGAGGACTAGTTAAATGGGCTTTGATAAACCTAATTAGTGGAATGTCAGGCCTCTCAGGGTCCAAGCCAGGTAAAGGGACATCCAGTCACATGCCTTCGTCTCCAGGCACTCTGTTAAGTGGCAAGCGACTTTCAGAGCAAGGTGAATCTGGAGCTGATAACTACATGTGCCCAGGTGTACAGAGATGACATGTGGACAGGCACACCCAGAAATTGTTTATGGAGGCTGAACATGTGAATGAGGTGTGTGAATGGGTCAAGGCCAACCTTTCTTGATATGTCCTGTTGCATTGCTTTTGTTTTCAAAAATTGCCCTGCTAAGCCTTTACTGCAACCCCCTGTATTCATGACTTTACTTGTTGCTATGATAAAGTACCTGGCAAGAGGCAAGGAAGACAGGGTTTATTTGGGGCTTACAGTTTTAGGGTATGTTCTACCATGGGAAGAAAATCCTAGTGGCAGGAGCATGAGGCAGCTGATCACATTACATCCATACTTGGGAAGCAGAGCAACAAATGCTGGTGCTCAGCTTGCTTTCTCTTTTTTGTTCAGTCCAGGTCCCTGACCCATGGAAGGGCTCTGCCCACATTCATGATGGGTCTTCTCACCTTAATTAACCTGATCTAGAATCTTTCTCACACACATGCCCAAAGATTCTAAATCCCATCAGTTGACGGTCAAGATTGGCCATCAGATCCACCACATTCAAAGACTTTGTTCACCATTCCCTTCCCCCCAGACCTCCCCTCCTAGGTACCCAAGGGCCAGGCATCCGTTCCTTTGTTCCACAAACCCAGGTAGGCAGCCATGATGGGCAGGATCTGGGAGACAAAGAGCTTGGAGTCCCTGCAGCACTGGGGAACAGTCACTGGAGCTGCCACCTCTTATGGACCCCCAGTTCACTTCAGGCTTGTCTAACCCATAGTCAACAGGACACATGTGCCCCAGGACAGCTATGGATACATAACACAAAACTGTAAACTTACTGAAAATATTACATATGTGTGTGTATGTGTGTATGTATCTTCATATAGGTTTTGTTTTGTGATTTTTTTTGGTAACTTGATTGCGGGGTTCTTGAGTATAATCTTTATAGATGACAAGGTTGTGTGGCAATGCCAAAAGTTTGGACACATCTGCAAGTTCAGACCTATAAGCACAGGTGCCCATTCTCTTCTTGGCTCTGGGCTGGGCAAAGGACCCATGAGGTCCAATTTGGGTTTTAGAAAACTTAAACTGCAGAGAAGCAGAGAGATCCCAAGGGACCTCCCAGACCAGGTGGAGGGTGGTTGGGCTGAGAGGGGACAGAGGTCTGGATGAACAGTGGCTTCTGGGAAGAAGGCAATGATCTGAGGGGATCTGGAGACAGAATTGGAAGAAGCTGAGAGATGAGGCTGAGACTCTTGGCTTCCTGTCTGAGTCTACTTGAATGGCAATGTCTTCAAGGGAGAGACAGGGTATGGTGTGTGAGTAGGAGTGCTGCCAGCTTGACACTGTGGGCTTCAAGTGCTTGTGAGGCATTTAAAGGATGATAAGGCCACAACACTAGGCAAGGTAGACGCTGATACAGCTACAGGACTGAAGCCAGAAGTGACAGTAGTGGGAGGGACCCTGACTCAGTCGCAGCTGTGTGTGCATGGATGGGTCCTGTTTCTGAGTCCATGGTATTTGCAGACATAGCAAAGTCTTCTGCTGGTGAGTTTAACGGTCAACATAGAGTCACCTGGGAAGACAGTCTCAATGAGGGATTGTCTAGCTCAGGTTGGCCTGTGGATATGTCTGTGGGGGTGGTCTTGATGGTTAATTGAGGTAGAAGGACTCACCCTGAATGTGGAGGGCATCATTTTATGGGTTGGGTCCTCGACTATTTAGAGTAAAGAGGGCTAGCTGAGTGCTAAGAAAGGAAGCAGGTAACACAGATACATTGGTTTCTCTGTGTCCTTGACTGTGGATATGATGTTACCAGCTGTTTCGGGCTTCAGCCTCGGACTCTCCTGCAGTGATAGACTGTAACCTGGAAGTATATGCCAAATAAACCCTTCTTTTTCAAAGTTGATTTTGGTCAGGGTGTTCTATCACAGCAACAGAAACGAAGCTAGGATAGTCTTAAAGAACATTTTCACATAAGGTTTGCTTAAGAACAAGAAGGTACACACTCTATCTTTCTTTCCTCCTCTATCCTATCTTTGAGGAGAAGTAGAGCAGGGGAAACATGCCCATCCTCGGCCTGGCATCATCCCTGCTTGGAGGCACGGGGACTGCAAAGGAAGAGGAGGTGAATGTTACTCTTTAAGGGGCAAGAGCGAGTGAGGAACCAGGAAGGAAGTTGGGAAGTGGGCTGGAAGCAAGTGGGTTGAGACTCTAAGAGGAGACCAGAAAATCAAGGGGAAATAATGTTTCAGAAAGCAGTTTGCCCTTTAAAAACATTGTTTGGGGGCGCTGGAGAGATGACTCAGTTGGGAAAACGCTTGCTGTACAAACATGAAGACCCGAGTTTCATCTCCAGCATCTATATAAAAATGCCAGGCATGGTATGGCACGTGCCTATGATCCCTGCACTGGGAAGGTGGAGATGGGGATCCCTGGGGCTTGCTGGTCAAGTAGTCAATCAAATGGCAAGCTCCAGTTTCAGTGAGAGACTCTGTCTCAAAAAAAAAAAAAAAAAAAAAAAAAAATAGTAAGGTGATTTTTTAAAAAAAGGCCAGCAAGACAGTTCAGCAAGTAAAGGCACATGGCTCTGATGACCTGAGTTCAATCCCCAGAGCTGACAATGAAGGGAGAAGGAGAAAATCAACTTCACAAAGTGGTCCTTTGACCTTTACACACAGGCCACTGCATGTGCACATGCCCCACACATCTTACAAACATACAACAATAATAATTAATTTGGTGGAGGAAGAGTCTCGCTATGTAGCCCTGGTCAGCCTGGAACCCATTATGTAGACCAGGCTGGCCTTGAACTCACAGAGATCTGCCTACCTCTGCCTCCTGAGTACTGGGATTAATGGCATGCACCACCACACCTGGCCAATACATTTTTAAAATGTGGATCATGATTGAAAATACCTGATGTCAGCATTTGGCTTCCACTTGCCTGCACACACATGAACACACATATTGTTTTTTGAGAAGGGGCAATGGTTAATAGTGTCAAATACCTCATCTCCTCTGTCTCCCCATTTATTTAACCGTTAATCAATCTATAAATCTATCACCTATCCATCCAGCTATACACCTACCTACCTGCTATCTATACTTCATCTATTTACTCATCTATTTATTCATCTATCTGTTGATCTGTTGATGTGTCAATCATCCATTGCTCTATCACCTATCATCTATCTATCTTCTATCATCTATCATTAATCCCCTGTCTGTGTACTTGAGAACATTCCTGACAAGCACAAAGTGTTGTATTGAATCTGAAGACAATGCTCTAAGCAACTTAAATTTTATTCAAGTGAAAACTGAAATGAGCTATAAAATATTTAAGCAACAGCTTAACCCTGAAGCCACAAAGGAAAAGAATGATAGATTTGATTATATAAAAAAATTAAAAGCTGTAATAAAGTTGAGGGGGGAGCTCAGAGACAAAGTGTAAAAGTGTCTTCAATGCGTAAAAGACCAATTTCCTTAATTCATGTGGAGAGAATCATTGAGAAAAAGACTCCAGATGAGCAGATGTGAACAGGAAGCTCTTAACAATGAAAGCAAACAGGAAAACATCCTCAGCTCAATTTGTAATTAAAGAAATGTTATTCCAGGCACTGGAGAGATGGCTCAGTGGTTAAGGGCACTGGCTGCTCTTGCAGAGGACTTGAGTTTGATGTCTAGCACCCAATGGCCAACAACCGTCAGTAACTCCAGTTCCAGGGGGGATCCGACACCCTCTTTTGACCTCCACAGGCATTACATGACATGGGTACACTTGCATACATGTAGGCAATACACTCATACACATAAAATAAAACAATAAATAAAATAGATTTTAAAAGAAATGTAATTCTAAACACCAACAAGACTTCATTAGTTAGTTGAGACTGGCAGATAGGAGCCTGCGAAAGGTGTGGACACAGGCACCCTCTTGCTGCTGTGGGAGCCAGCAATACTATCTTTTCAGAGGATAATTTGAGAACAGGTCAGCTTTTCAAATCCACATTCCATTTAACACAGCAAGTTTCATCCCCAGCAGTGAACCTCCAAGTGCGTTTACACATGGGGTTCCAGACTGTATAGAGGGTACTCATGGATGGAACTTTGAGTACATCAACACAATACCTGCAACCAGAGGTTTTGGGGGTGACTCTGGCACATCTGTACTTTGGAGTGTCATGTGACCAGTGAGGGCTGTGATACTCCAGGAACCAACTCTGCAGAGCACCACATGCTTAGCGTGATACACATATGTTAAAGAAAAGCTGGTATTCTGTCTGTGGATTATCCCAAATTATTTTGAGCAAGTGTAACTATAATATAATGTCAGGAAAAAAGATATTCTAAAGAGACACCTGTGCCCCTTCTCTTAACTGTCAGACTATTGAAACAAAGGACCCCAAAGGATTAGGTTTCCCCCAGGAATCTCATGCTGGGGGAAGAAAAAGACCAAAGCCTGGTGCCAGCCAGCAGGGGAGCTTGTCTCCCAGGAGAAGATTTACACAGTTCTCATGACTTGTCAGACCACTTAGTGGAGAGACTGGAGCCCAATGATGGGTCTGTGAGACCACATCTTGACCAGGACTGCTTGGCTGCGTATACTTCATGCTCTCTGTTTAAATCTGAACCTCATATGAAGATCTGAAGGGTGGACTTAAAAGGGTCACTGGGCCTTTTTATTCCTCTTCCCAATGCGGTCACATTGAATAAATCTCCTTTTCTGTTTTCCATCATTACTTGCCCCTTTAATTGGCCTATTAAGGATGGCTGGCCATACCTGGCTTGTTAGGACTGCCAGGGCCCAGGCTCTGACTGGAAAACTCTGGTAACAGGAAAAATACAAGTGTAACTAGCCTGAGACATAAATGAAAGGTTGGCCTATCAGGTAAGATGAATGACATGGGGGATGGGGATTTGTGTTGAACATGCCTCTGCCTTTTTTCTTTTTTGATACAGGTCTGATGTAGCCCAGGCTGGTCTGGAACTCACCATACAGCTTAGGATGACCTTGAACTACTGATCCTCCTGCCTCTACCTCCTGAGTGCTGGAATCACTGGCATGCACCACCACACCTAGTTTATGTGGTGCTGGGAATCAAACCCAGGGCCTCATGAATGCTAGGCTAGCACTCTGTCAACAGAGCTACATCCCTGGCCCATCTTCTTTTTTAAAATTTTTAAAATTTATTATTTTATGTGTATGAGTGTATTGTCTGCATGTATGTAAGTGCATTTGTGTTGTACAATGCCCTTGGAGGTCAGAAGAGGGTGTCGGATTCCTCTGGAAGTGGAGTTACTACCGGTTGTTATCTGCCATGTGGGTGCTAGGAATTGAACCTGGGTCCTCTGCAAGAGCAGCCAGTGCTCTTAACCACTGAGGCATCTTGCCAGGACCCCCCCCCACCCGCCACCCATATTTTGATGGATCTAAGCTACCCAGGAGGGTATTGATGGGAGTGAGGAGGCTTTTTAGTGATGTGAGCAGTGGCCCTTGATCCCCCTTGCCAGTTAAAGACTGCATCTCAGGCTGCTAGACCATCCATGACACTCTGGAGACAGGTGATACCATTCATCCAGGAAATAGAGACCATCAATGACAGAGCTGGAAACATCTGTAAATGAAGTTTGCAGGAGAGGGGACTAGTTTTTAATTAATTGCAGCCTCTTTTTATCAATGACAGCAGTAGCCACAGTCATCACCATGGAATGCTGAAATCATTACTTTAATTGCCTCTGAGAGCTCTCCTCATTGTGGGCTCCCCAGGAGAACCATTAAGTGGGTCCAGGTAGCCCCCAAGGAGATCCTGTCCCTGTAATCAGATAGCTCCTCTCCAGTCTGTGACTTTTCCTGGAGAGATGTAAATAACCACACACTCACCTTGGCTTATGTACTGATGACTGACCAAAGAAATAATTTCCAAGCCTAGTTTAGTGAACCAGTGAGTTTACTGGGGCTACTAACAGGAGCACAGGTGAGGGGTGACTCAAAGGCATCTGCAACACTGAAAAACCAATTCTTAATGGGCGACGACTCATGAAAACTGCATCCCTGGAATGCCTGCGTGACTTGCAGACAACTCAGCTGCCTGTGAGCCTCCTCTCCCCAGCAAGTGTGAGTCTTGAAAGTTTCAGCTTTCTGAGACTTGTGAGCTTTGTTTATTTTCTGAGTCTTATGAGCCTTCCTTTTTCCTCCAGGAGGGAATGTTAGACTTGGGAGGAAAATGCTATACAAGGTCCCACAGATAAAGCCCAAGTCAGTCTCTCCATCCTGCCTCCTCCAGGAATTCTGTTGTTTGTGCACAGCGATGCCCCTGGGGCCCCAGCCAGGACTCCATCAGTCAGCTCTGACCCCTCCCTGTGCTCTGAGTATCCAAGACCCCTCCATCCCACACTCCTGACTCTGTCTCAGCTCTCGTCCTGTCTTAGCTGGCCAGCTACACTGGCTTCTTTGCTGTTCTTGTCCCCTGCATCTAGCCTGCCCTCATGCAGCTTCTTTGCCCCTTCTTAGAAAGGTCTGCCCTCTCCCATCTCTGATTCTTTCATTCACCCTGCTCAGGAGTCTCTGATGGGAAGCTTCATGTGTATCTACCAGCCCCAGAGGGGCTGTGTCCTTGGATGCCATATTGGATCTAACTAAACTGTCATCCCAGCTGGACCAAGAGTCCCTCGAGGGTCTGGGCACAAGTCATGGTCCAACACCTGTTGCAGGGGCTGGTACCTAGAATATGCTAGGTACAGTTTGTTGGACTATAACCAGAAACACAAGAGCCTGAGGAGAAGAGAGAGCAGCAGAAGGAAGGGTGGGTTTGTAAAACCAGTGGTCTCCTGACACCAGAAGGTATGAGGTGGGACTGGGGCTGCTAGGTGCACAGCTAAACACTGGCACCTTCCTTTCACAGAACAACGGTCTCCCCTCTAGCAGCTCTGGGGAAGTGGGTACTCCGTAGGTGTCCTCTGGTGCCACAGCCCTACTTTGTAGATATCCTTGCCTCTAGAAAGTTTGCATGAAGGCCCCTCCTGGCTCTCTTTCATTACCAGGTCATTGCAGGTGGCCCCTAGCCTGGTAGTCTATTCATAGACCATGAGAGAGATAGGGGTGATCCTGAAATTACTGTGGGTGGGAAAATGCAGTGAGTGTCTTGGCTTAGAGGTCTCGATCTCCCACTTCTCCTCCTCTTGCCCACCCCTGCAGGGCTCTGGGATGGTCTCCTTCCTAGAATAGGCACAGTTTTCTTAGAGTCCATTCCTACCCACAATTCAGTCTGTAACAGATTCATTAGATGCAGGAATATGTACAAATGTCTGGGGATGTAGCTCAATTGGTAAAGTGCTTGCCTAGCATGCACAAAGCCCTGAGTTCCATCCCCAGCACCACATAAACCAAGCATGGCGGCACATGCCAGTAATCCCAGCACTCAGGAAGTGGAAGCAGGAGGAGATCAGTTCAAGGTTGAGGTCAGCCTGAGCTAGAGACTCTGTCTTGAAAAAAAAAAAAAATGTATGAAGGTATAGACTACCCATAAAGTTGAGACGTTTACTTGGGGAAAAGGCAATGGAGCCTTGTACCTGTTTCTCAAACCGGGCTTCAAGGGAGCCAGCTGGAGCTTGCTGAGACAACTTTGTTAATTCCAGAGAGCCCTGTTCTTATCTGGTCAGCTTGGCTAGCTCATACCCAGCTAGCTGCAAGCCCTCTGGTTTATGTTCCTTGGTGTTCCCAGCTTTGTCATGTTAACCCTAACATTCATTTTAACCCTAGCAAAATGACCTAGTCTAACCCTTTCTCATCTAGAGGAGGAAGCTAGCTGGGGAAGAAAAGGCCATGGCCACGATCACAAGTCACTATTTGAGTCAGTGGGGACTAGAATCCAGGGTCCTGGTTGCTCTGGGTCTGTTTAGTGACAGATCTCCCAGTCTCCCATCAAACGTCTAGGGGAGATCACTTCCTCTTACCCAAAGCCCTCATCTGGGGCCGAGACATAAAAGGGGGTGGCAGGCAAGGGCTGAACCTGGGCTTCGGAGTCAGCCTTGGTTTCAGCCCAGCAGCTGGGCTTAGCAGCTCACTGTGCGGCAGTCGGCCAATACTCTCACCTCTGGAACCGTCCCTTTTCTTCTCAGTAAAAAAGCGACTCTCACGGGATGGTTCTGAGGAATTCTTAGAAAAGCCCAATTTCCAGTTGGTGCTTAATATTAATAAATGGTTGTTTCCTTGCCTTCCAAGGCTGCAGACCCTGCATGTTGCCCTTTTCAGTGCCATCTGTCCGGGTTGTTACCGGACACCGGGAGCAGAGGCTGAGGAGAGAATTTGCGGAAAGCCCAGGTTGGATGCAGGTGAATGGGGACGTTTCCCGCCCCCCCCCCCCTTTTTTTCCTGTGCAGATCAGGTCTGGATGTTGGAAGGCCTGGAGCCTGAGCGCGGCCTGCAGCGCCCCCGCGTGCCCAGAAGAGCGAAGGCGCCCTCTTCTGCCAAGTCTGCAAAAGGAACCCAGAGGGATCTTTAGTTCCAAAGGGAACTCAAGCTCCAGGTGACATTTGATGGCTCCAGCGGCTTGTACCTGCTCCCTAGGACTTTCACTATCACTAGCTCTGCAACAGTCTGAAGATCACTTAAATTCTCATGCCAGGTGAGAGGAGCAGCACGCATGAGCCAGGGTGCACCAGAGTAGACACGAAAATTCAGGGGGAGTTGCAATTGTGACATAGTCATGTTGGAGAGACAGTGAGGCAAATGGGAAGAAACAGAAGAATGACACTGATTAAACTTAGTGAGGGGCCCCTGAAGTAGACACGAAACTGTCCCCAGTTACTGATGTGTTAGAGCTCAGACTTCCCATCCCAGGGATGTGGGACTTGATCCGGATGGGTGAGTTGTGGTCTGACCTGGTGCCCAGCAGGGCAGAGAGAGCAGATAGGGCATGAAGGTGCAGCCAGAAACTCTTCAGGACATTGGCGGATGGCACATCACCATGGCAACCATCTGGGCTCACACCCTGCCTCTGGGGCTTTGATGCTGCTTTCCATCGGTACAGTGGACCCCTCTGCATCTTCCTGCATGTACAAGCAGAAGAAATGAACCTGGTGCAGCCAGGGGCCGGCTGGCTGACTACTCCTGACATTTCCAATCAAGGCAGCAAGGAGTGCACCCTCCTGGCACCTGTCCCTCCCCCACCTGCGGCAGCCTTGCCCTTGGCTTTTGTCCTTTGAGAACACAAAAACAATCAGAGAACACTGTGGTCCCTCATCTTCCCACCACAATATCTACTGGACTCGGCATCTTTATTCATATTTCGCCCTTCCTGCTGTAAAGGAAGAACGATTCTTGCTCTCACCAATCCTTTGTCCTCTAGTTCTTTTTCATAAGGACTAGGCTCCTAAGAAATGATGCCCTTTCTTTTGAATAATTGATTCGCCCTCTTACCCATCAACACACAAACAGAACTTGCTGTATCTTGTAAAATACCAAGCTTTTCCCACATCCCACTTGCCTCTCCCAGCTGCAACCCATTTCATTTCAGTTTTCCCCAGCCCAGATGTTCTTAAGACTCTGTCCTGTGCCCTTCCTTGTCCTCCAAGGGGCCTGTCACCAACCACACACAGCAGACCCAGGGCCACCAGGACTGAAAATCTGCACTCAGGAGGAGCAGGGTTCTGGTCTCTTTGATGGTTCGTACTGTACTGTTAGTGTTACTTGAACTAACAACACACACACACATACACACACATATACTACTTACAGTTTTACTTGTAAGTATACTACTTACATATATTATGACAGCCAGCTAGAAAAATTATAAAAAAATATTAAAAAATGGAAGGAATGAATCAAAACCATTACTGAACACAAACAGCTGTGTATGTGTGTGCGTGCACATGCGTGTTCTATGCCTGTGTGCCTATGTGTGTTGGAGTACACTTGAGGATGCATGTGGAGATCAGAAGCTGACGCTGGAATGTTGTTACTCAGTCGATCTCTACCTTATTTTTCTTTTGAGACAGAGTCTGTTACTACTGAATCTGGAGCTCACTGTTTTGGCTAAACTGGCGAGTCAATGGCCCCTGGAAACCTCCTGTCTGTACCCCCACCTCCAGGTCTGCGGTTACAGCTGCACACTGCCGCATTTTTTTTTTAATGTGGGTGCTTCGGACCCACACTTAGGTGCTCATGCTTGCAGAGCAAGTACTTTACTCACTGAGCCATCTCCTCAGCCCCAGAAGACATTTTGGTGAGATTCCATTCATTCCAATAATTGTTTTCCCTAAACAAGTACATATCTTAAATAATCCATTCACAGACACACAGAAACACACACACATACGCTGTGGTGTGTGGTATGCTCAAGAATGGTGAAGTTTCTGCCCTCAGAGTACTGAGGCAATGGCTGCTCTGCTAAGCATTGCTAGGCTGTCCAACCGTGGGAAGCCATGCTTGAGGGACTCAGAGCCTGGGGGGTGGGAATGGTGACAGCAACCAATCAGGCTCAGAAGGAAATTCCCCAGCCTGGAAAGTTAGTTCTGATTCTGGAAAGTGGCAATTTAAATGTGAAAAGATCAGCAGAGAGCTGTAATATACTATCACTCTCATATCCTGAGAAGGGATGTTCCTGTAATGGCAGTTGGTGGTCCTCGAAGGGATTTTTATTTTTGAATCCCTGTATCTCAGGCTAGCCTTGACCTACTATACAAGCAAAGATGACTTTGAACTTTTGATCCTTCTGTCTCCACCTCCAGAGTGCTGGCATTACAGACATGTGCCAGTGTATCTGGTTTATTGAACCCAGGGTCCTGTGCATGCTGGGCAAGCACTCTGCCAGCTGCTTCCTCAGCCCTTCCATCTAGATTTCTAGACCATGGGAAATGGTTCCTGCTCCCTTCTCCATAACCAACATCAAGGAGATGTTCTAATGCCAATTTGACAGGCAAGTATGTATTCTGTTAGTGCTTATTTTGCTGTAAGGATGGATGTATACCTATGGATCGATACAATTCCTAGCCTGCAGGCACTTTTTGAGAGTGTGAATTGGCAATTCATATTCCTGAGACTTGGCTTCTTTTCCTATAGATTACCCCACCACGAAAGGGAACTGAAAGTGTTTGAACCAATTCATGCAGGTCTGATCCACTGTTTATTCCCATAGACGTGGAGCAACCCCATCAGGCAAGTTCTGTTTGTGTACAATATCAACAAGGATTCTGAGTGTGATTTCACTCTTTTGCAACAATGCGTGTCTCCTGAGTGCTTCTAGAGTCCAGCACAGGAAAAAATGAAAAGGTGCTCAGAATTCCAAGACCCAGAGCTGGGTCCAAAGAACCGATGCAAGTCTGTCCCATCTGCGTAGTGGAGGTGACAATGGAAGGAAGGAGCACATGCATGGGTGCTATGTCCTGCACAAATGCAGCACAGCTACCGTGGGCAAACCACATGAGTCCACAGAGAACCTTAGACCTGGCATTAACATTTCCTTTTGTGAACAAGCTATGGAGATTTAGAGAAAGGAAACATTTCCTTTGAGGGTGTTCTAGTTTGCTTCTCCATTGCTGTGACAAAACACTTTGACCAATACCAACTTGGGGAGGAAAGGGTTTATTTTATCTTATATCTCTTGGGTCACAGTTCATCACTGAGGGAGCTCATGGTAGGAACTCAGGGCAGGAACCTGGAGGCAGAAGCTGGAGCACAGGCCATGGAGGAACACTGCTTACTGGCTTGCTCCCCTGGCCCAGGTTCAGCCTGCTTTCTTATATAACACAGGACAACTTATCCAGGGGTGGCACCACCCATGGTGGGCTGGACCCTCCCACATCACTCAGTAATCAAGAAAGTACCCTATAGACATAGCCATAGGCCAGTTCAATGGAGGAAATTCCCCAAGTGAGGCTCCTACCCAGATATGTCAAGTTGACAACCAAAGCTGTCCAGCACAGAGGAAGGTTTCTAAAGGAAGCACAATTCCACTTAGGTCTTAAGTATTTTTTTTTAAGTTGAAATGAAGTCTCACTTATGTAGCCCAGGCTCGTCTCTGCATACTATATAGCAGCGGACCCTTGTGCCTGAGCGCTTGAATACAGGAGTGCACCACCACTCCCAGTTTATGTGGTGCTGAAGATGAAACCCAGGGCTTTGTGCATGCTAGGCAGGCACTCTGGCATCTGAAACAGGCATTAATTTAAATAACTTTATTTTCTTGGTATTGTCACCGTAGCTCCTGGAATAGGGAGCTGTTAATAACAGTGATCTCATTGTGTGGGTGGCATCCGTTGAAGACTTAGTTTTGTTGTTGTTTTTAACATTTCATTTATGTATTTATTTTGATTTTTATGTGAGTGTTTTGCCTGCATGTATGTAAATGGCCCTGGAGGCCAGAAGATGGCTTTGGATCCTTTGGGACTGGAGTTACAGATGGTTGTTAGGTGCTATGTAGCTGTTGAAAACCGAACATGGGTCCTTTGGAAGAGCAATGAGTGCTCTTAACTGCTGAGCCATCTCTCCAGCCTGAAGACTTACTTTTGAAATGTGTGTAGAGTGGGAGATGTATGTGCACACGAGTGCAGGTGCCTGCAAAAGCCTGAGAGGATGTCAGATGCCCTGGAGCTAGAGTCACAGGTGGTTGTGAGACACCTGATGCAGGTTCTGGGATCCAAACTCCAGTTGTCTTCAAGAGCAGTATGTGCTTCTAACTGCTGAGTCATCACTTCAGCCCCAGGTGACAACTGTTGAAAGCAGCAGGACTCTACCATAGGCAGTAAGCTCTAGAGCGTTCATCTAGGCCATGCCTCTATGCCCCCTCCCAGCTGCGACAGTCCTGTGGGTTTGTTTACAGTGGGGTGGTACCAAGGCCATCCACAGCAGGTCCTAAGAGAACCCTGCAGCTATTTCCTGCTCAGGTAGTGTGCTCAGCTCTGGCATCTGCCCCACAAACCACAAACAGATCCCAGCAGGGCTCAGAGGGAGATTTTCTTCAAGAAGCAGCACACTGGCCACAGGCCCACCTACTACCCTGATACTTACCAGTATACCACTCATCAAAGAAACTTCTTTTTGCAACAGATGGAGGCTATTACAGAGTTCTACAACTGGTCACACACAGGGACTATATGACTGAGAGATGCCCAACCCTAAGTGACACATCTGCAGTGGAACCTCTATACCCAAGGCTCATGGAACATAGCAGAACAGGGGGTAGAGAGAAAACTAATGCATCTGTCAACTCTCACTAGCAAATCTTCCTTATACAACAAAGTATGATGCACACAGAAGACCACAACTGGATAAGTTTTAGAAAACAAGAGACTGCAGAGTGCATGTCCCTGGATAGGACTCCTATATTAAGCTTCACCCACACACAGCTCAGGGACCATTATGGAAGAGGGGGTGGAAATATCGTAAGAGCCAGGGTTGGTGCATGAACATAAAGAAATAGGTTTTCAGGCCACTGGGAACTTGCTCATATGAATTTGCAACAATGGTGATTGCATACATGCCCAAGACCCACGCCAATTCAATCAGACAAAAACCCAGAATAGAAACAGGGAAATGGGCAGCAGGCCCCAACCCTAGCTGAAGAACTATTGACAACTTATTACTGCTGGGTGAGGGAGAAGAGCTCTTTAAGGGATTGACTCTAGATAGGCTGACTAGACTCCAGTGGATGAACTTGCACCAAGGGACATCAGGGTACAAATGCTTGACTGCATAGGACCACATATCCTGCTCCCTACTCTCTTCCCTGCCACCTGCCTGGGAATCAGAGTGCCTGGCCACAGGCTTGCACTGTGAAACTGCCTCCCTTCTCTTAAAAGTATAAGAAGGGATGCCACTTCTACCACAAGAGGTCTGGTTCCTCTCTTCAGGGCTCCACCATGGTGTCTGTCTCTGGTACTGGGGCCTGAACGCTCCTTAGAGCCCCTGCCATACTGTTGTCTATCTGTCTGTCTTTCATGGCCTTAATAACTCATCTAATAAACTCCATACCCCTAATAGTTGGTCTTAGTGTTCCCTTGAACCTGCATTTGAGGTTTTACGAAGCACTCTCCTCCCCAAGTCAGAACAAAAGGGTATCACTGAACACTCTTCTTCCAAACGAAAGTTCCAGCTTTCCAGCCTCCTCCCACGGTACAATATCTCCTGGTCCCTTCTGTCCCCTACATCTCTGACCCAGATAGAGTCCCACAATGTTAGCCTTTGAAAGCACAGTTGGGCTCTGAGTGGGTTGGTGGAATTTCACAGGAAGAATCTGGAGGCATTGGGGGTGGGAGATTCCTACCCTGGGCTGGCGCTGAGCAGGAGTGAGGATGGGAGCTAGGTCTCAGACCTCAGGGAGTCCCCTTTATCTCTGCCTCTTCTCTTCCCCTTCCTATCATACACCAGTGAGTTAGGTGTGTTTCTCCACAGACTGTTTTCCCACTTTCCCTCTCAAGCCTCCCTTCTCGGCCACCCAGCATCTATTCAGCCAGGTTCAGCTCTTGATAAGCTAAGCGAAAACATTTAGAAATCTGTTTTTGACTATTTTCCAGGCTCTGTATTTCTAAGTAGGTCCAGAAAGTCAGGCTTGAGTTTTGTGTGGCAGAGATGACATGTCAGTGCTGATAGTGTGCATTAGGTACACAGCTGTGAAATTCCCAGTGAGCCCAGATTGGAGCCTGGGCCACACCATTTTGTAAGGCTCTTCCACTAACTTATTTTCCTAGATTCTTGCTTTCACCACACACATAGCTGATTCTGCATACAGGAATCAGGCTAACAGACTCCCTCGTTCCACACTACAAGCCCTGATGGCAAGCAGGTACTATGGACCGCCCATTCATCACATGACATAGAACCTCCCCTTTCCTCTGGAATGTGTAAGAAGGGACCCCACTCTGCCAGGTGGACTTGAACTCTCCTCAGAGTCCTCGCCACACTGCTATCTGTCCATTTACGGCATTAATAAACCTTTTAATAAATCTATTATTCAAGCAGCAATCTACCTCAGTGTCTCCCTTGAACCCCAAACTCAAAACCTTTCACTGTACTCCTCAATAGGGCTTTCTCCCTTTCTCCCTCCCACCTCAGGAAAGGAGACAAGTTCTATCAAATGGCTATGGCCAGATTTCTGGCCCTCCTGTCCCCTGCATCTCTGGTCCAGAGCTGGTGTCACCCTAAAGTGCCATCAGATCCTGGGTAGTTGGATGAAATCTCACAGGAAGAGCCCTAAGGTATCCCAGTGCAGGAGACTTTCACCTGGCCCAGGCACAAAACAGGAGCCATGTGCTTTGGGCCCTTCCACTTCTTCCTGGGTTCTCATCTTGGTTTTGCTGTTTATAGGCAGCCTCAGGAAATACGAAATCTTTGAGGCTGAATTTCCCTACCTACCAAGAAGGAATATGGCGTCATGGAGTCCTCTGTACCTGCTTATTTTGATTTAGTCATTTATTCATTAAGTGGTTTTTTTAATCATGTGTATGTGCAAGTGTGTGTGTGTGTGTGTAAGGGTATACATGAGCCACCATGTGCATGCAGAGCTTAGAGGACAACCTCAGGTGTGAGGTCTCTCTTGCTTGCCCACGTGAACACCAGGCTAGTAGATCACGGGCTTCCTGGGACTCTCCTGTCTCTCCCTCCCAACTCACTGTAGAAGTGCAGGGATTACAGTGCCTGCCTTTATTTTGTTTGGGTTTGGGGTTTTTGTGGTTTTGCTTTGTTTTGTTATTTGCTTTTTTGTTTTGTTTTTGAGACAGAATCTCACTATACAGCACTAGCTCACCTGGAACTTGCTATGTAGACCAAGCTGGCCTGCCTGCCTCTGCCTCCCAAGTGTGTGGATTAAAGGGATGTGCCACCATACCTGGAAAGTGTTTTTTTTTTTTTAAATATTTATTTATCCTTATTATGTCTACACCTGAATTAATCTATGTGCACTACATGAATGCAGGTGCCCGTGGAGGCCAGAAGAGGGCATTGGATTCCCTGGAACTGGAGTTACACGTGATTGGGATCCACCTGATGTGGATGCTGGGAATGGAAACCAAGTTCTTTGCAAGAACAGTAAGCTTAGGGCTGGAGAGATAGTTCAGAAGTTAACAGAACTTTCTGCTCTTACAGAGGACCCAGGTTCAGTTCCCAGCATCCACATGGCAGCTAACATTCACCCATAAGTGCAGTTCCCAGGGATTCAATGCTCTCTTCTGCCCTCCATGGACATTGTACAAATGTGGTGCACTTATATATGAGTGAGACAGAACACTCATAATTTTTTAAAGAGGAGTAAGCTCTCTTAACTGTTGAGCCACCTTTCCAGCCCTCTGACTTTTGAAAATGTGGGTTCTGGGGGTTCAAACTCAGGTACTCATACTTGTACAGTACAGTAGGTGCTCTTACCCACTGAGCCATGTCCTTTTCTGAGTTCCTACTGGGGTAGGTAAATCTGATCCCCACATTTATGGAGGTCAGTCTTAATGGGATGTAGTCTTCAGGCTGAAAGGTACAATTCATATGTACCCTGCTGTCTGGACCCACCTACAAGCTAATCTCTCCATCTGCTGCTCAGCCAGTCAAAAATAGGGCCATGTGCTGGTGCTGGAGGCAGAGATCCCCGAGAGGTGATGGATGACTAAAGAGACTGTCAAGACTAGTCTGACCACCGTGACCCTCATGTGCTCCATCCTTACCTGGCCTCTGAGCCATACCTGCAAACCTGGCATGGGCACATTGAGCAAGACATTTATAAAGGAGATGGGTACTCCACAGTGACACTTAGCCACAGCTAACATGAGCTTTATTAAAACTCCCTCAGCAGGTTCAGGGAGTCTGCAGAGAACCTGCTCCACTCCTTTCCATGGGGGTGGAGCTCAAGGACACCTGGGCACACAGCAGTGTCCTCAGGACTCGAAGGTCAACTACACTCCACGCCTGCATCCTCGCTGTGGCTGCAATTGTGAGAACCCCAGTCACGCTTCCTGCAGCGCCATATACTGAACTCTGTCCCCCGACACTGCACATTATCCATCCAGATGTTCCCAGAGCCTGAGAAAGAAGCAAGAGAGGGAGTGGTAGAGTCAGAGCAAGGCAGTCCTGTTGGTCCTCAGGAGCTCCCTGCTGGGGGAGAGGCTAGGCTCTCCCCAGTCCAGTTGAGCCCAGCAGTCTAGGCCTTGTGTGGTCTCTGATTCCACTCTGTCCTCAACTGTGTCCTGAAAGTTTCGTGCAGACATTTAATACTTAATCCACACACTACAAATGCATGGGATCCTGCCCGCTCATTCCATGTTACTGCAATACTTGTTAACGTGTTCCATGCCTCAGCCAACTCCCTTCTTTTTGGTAGGGTTAAAAGCAGATCATTGGATTATAGACAGCTATGCTCCAATTCAAGGAGTTTTATAGTCCAGTTAGGTCCTGATTAAAAGGTGGGTGTGAGGCTAGGGGGATGGTACAGTGGGTAAGAGCACTTGCTGTGTAAGCATAAGGACCCGAGTTTGGATTCCCAGCATCCACGTAAGAGTTAGCTTGGTCACATGTGCCTGCTGTAGTGGGGAGGGAGCAGAGATAGAAGGATGACTGGGATTTGCTGGCTGCCAGTTTAGCTCCAGGCTGTGAGAGACCCTGTCTCAAGGGAATAAGGCAGAGAGGGATAGAGTGAAACACCTGACAGACCCCTCTGGCCGCTGCATGAGCAGTAGCTATGCACTTTGGAGTAGGGTAAGGCAGAAGACATCTGGGGAAAGGAAAGAGACCTAGCCTTGAGTCCCTGCTATCTAGAGAAGGGGGTCCAGCCAGAGACTTTGATGAAATGGGAAAAACATGTAAACTGGTTTCTAGCAGCCCAGGATAGCCTCCTCAAATGAATTTTAGTAAGTCTCAGCTGTGATTTGTTTTCTTTCTTTCCCATGTATTCTTTGCTTTTGCTTTTGTTTGAGATGTAGCTTCACTATGTAGCCTCAGGCTGGCCTCACATTCTCCATCCTCCTGCCTCAGTCTCCCAACAGCTGGGATTACCAGTGCTGCCACCACACGCAGCTTCCCCTGTGTTCTTCACAAAGTTCTTCACGGGGCTGGGGTGATAGCTTAGTGGGTGAAGTGCTTGCCCCCAAGTTTGATTTCCAGAACCCATGTAAAAAAATCAGGATATGATGGTATGTGCTTGTAATCTTAATGTTAGAGAGGTAGGGGCAGGCAGACCCCTGCTAGCCAACCAGCCTAGCCAAATCGGCAAGCCCCAGGACAGTGAGAGATCCTGTCTCAGAAAAAAAAGGTGAATGGCAACTGAGGTACAACATCTGAGGTTGTCCTCTGGCCCTCCATTTACATGTGCAAACACATACATGCTCACCCACATATACATGCACCTGCACACACATGAATATGGGGGTGTGGGGGGATTCAGGCTTCCAGTTGTGGACCATAAACATCTGTTTTACCCTGGCTCCATCTTCTCCCTCTTTTTTGGACAGTCACACTTGTCTGAATTCCACAGCCTTGGCCACATGGCCTTCTGACTCCAAGACTGGATGGATAGTGACTCACGGCAGTCATCCAGAGCCTTGTAAAGCCTTTGCTATCACTCCTGGGAATGAGATAGTGTCCTGACAGGGTGGTCAAGCTAGAGGGAGTAAGCACTGAGCTGAAGAACTTTTTTTTTTTTTTTTGAGACATAGTCTCATGTAACCCAGGCTGGCCTTGAACTTAATATGTAGTCAGGGATGACCCTGACCTTTTGATCCTTCTGCTTCTACCTCCCTGTGCTGGGATTACAGGTGTGTACCACTAGTCTCAAGTCTATGTGGTGCTGGGGACTGTACCCGCGGCTTCATGCATGTAAGGCAAGCACTCTACTAACTGCTAAGCTCCAGGACTTTACAGTTCCTTGAACTAATACTTTTCTTTAACCTCAGCCACACTGGGTCACATGCCACGAATGGGTGTCTGTCACCACAGCACTTGGACATGTCCAAGGAAGAAGCTCTGGCTGGTAGTCACTTACCACCTCCATATCTGATGAGGGCCCTCCCTCTGGAGTAACCCATCATGCGGCAGAAGACAGTGGCATCATTATCGTCCCAGCCATCATCACAAATTGTCCCCCAGGCATTGTTATGGTAGACTTCTGCCCGCCCTCGGTTGGTGCCATCCGCAATCCGGATCCAGCTGAAGGACTGGCCTGGACAAGAACATGTGTGGGAGGTAAAGAGAGTCCCCTCCCTTTCCCCCCATGGCCATATGGACTTTTACTGTTGCTGTTCGAGTGTCCCTGCTAGCAAGACCCCGTCACCACAGTCTGCAAGAAATTCACTTTGAACACCAACACAACCTGGTATGCAGCTCTCTGCACTTGGGCCTGGAGGCCCCAAGTCACAGGAACAGGTGCCTCCCTGGGACCATGCCTTGGGTGTGCTGTAGGAGGTGGAAAGCAGTGAAAAGGGACTGGAGGACAGAGTGGAGGGAAAGGTGGCGTAGGAAGAGGGGGAGAGGGGAGAGGGAGGCCAAGAGAAGGGAAGAAGGGAGTGAAGGCAGGCAGAGGTAAGGGGGTGGAGGAAGCAAAGGCAGGAAGGGGGAGGGAGTAAAGGTGGAGGGAGGAGAGAGGAAGGGAAGAGGAGGAGGAAGGGAGGGGGAGGAAAGAGGAAGAAGAAGGAGAGGAGGGAGGGGAAATGGGGAAGAAGAAGAAGGAGAGCAAAAGGAGAGAGAAAAAAGGGAGAAAGGGGGGAGAGGGAGGGGGAGAGGGAGGGGGAGAGGGAGGGAGGAGGGAGGAAGGAAGGTGGGAAAGTGCTGTCTGAGCTTCTAGGCAACAGGCAGGCCTGACCAAAAGAGGAGTCTTTGTGCTTTCTCCAGAGATGAGGATGTATTCTATAACCAAGTCCCTCCCCCACACTCAATTTTCCAGTACTGAACTGACTCTAAAGCACAAACTAAAGACAACAGAAATATCAATGAACTCTTCTCCATTTTCTCCTTGCTCCCCGGAAGACCCTGCTGTGAAGAGAACAATCCACAGAACTGAGCCAGGATCGCTCCTCACCCTGTGTTGCCCACAGGAGGGAGGGATGAGGGATTAGGGGTTGGTCAACTGTTCTCCAGCTCTGTCTGTGATGAGTATTGAGGGGAGCTCATGTGTCATGGGTACCAGTGGCTGGGCAAGAAGTCTCAGCTGCATCAGGAAGGACACAGCTGAAACTAGCGAGAGCATTTGGTAAGCAATGTAGATTGGGACGGCATCTCCTTGGTGGAAGTATGCCGTCAGTCTGTCAGTTGTAACGTCGTCTGAGGTGGGCAGGGCAGGAACAGGAAGGCTGTGTGCCTGCCCCCAGATCTGCCTCTTGGGAGACTGGATCATGCTTGGTGCCTGGGACAATTTGCAGCATGTAACTTGCCAACTCAATTAAAAAACCCTCCACCTGCCTGGGTTCTAAGGATCCCAACTCTAAGCCCATGAGACAGAGGCAGAGGCTTTACCTTTCACTCCAGGGTCCCCCTTCAAGCCAACTAGTCCGGGCTCTCGTTTGGAGCCTGTCAGCCCAGGGTTTCCTGTGTCTCCATTTCTGCCTTCAAGGCCTGTGTGGAGAAAGAGAGCCCATAGA
Source organism: Nannospalax galili (assembly GCF_000622305.1). NCBI lineage: Eukaryota > Metazoa > Chordata > Mammalia > Rodentia > Spalacidae > Nannospalax > Nannospalax galili. The sequence goes on from NW_008345224.1 coordinate 476,523, forward strand.
CGCCCTACTCTGCTCCCCAGGGTGGCCTGAGGGCCTTGCTGACTAATGCATGGGTGACCCTTGACTACTGGGTTCCCTAGGGTGGGCCATGCAAGCACACAGCCAAGGCCTCTGGTCATCCCACCTCCCGCACCAGTGCAGTTCATTGTCCACAGGAGAGCATGGCTGGCAGAGCCCTTAGAAGATGACATAATTGTGTGGAAGTTTTAGTCATTCTGGGGGATGTTGCTAGAATGTTTCTATACTCCAGTGTCTTTAGTAAATTAAGACAGTAATAGAATATGTTGCTCACAAGGAAGAGACATAGCTCTAGAAGTTTGTCTCAGTTCCATTTTAGCACTTGCGGTGGCTTGAAGAGGGCTAGAGTATGCCTGCCTAAGGTTCCTGTGTTGGGAGACAGCCTCAGGGAGATAGAGGCAGGTGGGAGTCCTCCAGACCACCACGGGGAGGGGGCTACCTCCAGAAGAGATCGAGGGATTCTGCCTCTCTGACTTCCTGTGATCTCCCCTCCTGCCTGTGTTCCCACTGATGGGATGGCAGGGGTGGATGGATGCACTTTTAGATTCTGTATGCTAAGAGCATATTTGTGTTTCATATTACAGAAAGGAATCACCATGTACATATGATGATAAACAGCTCAGCGGGGCACTCTGCTAAGGGGTTGCCTGTCTGAGCTAACCTTTAACTTAGTGTCTCAAGAGGAAAGTGGGACTCAGCCACCCTAAGAGAGGGAAGACCTCAATGCACAGAGAGAGGTAAGGGGAGAGAGGCCCGAATGTTAGGGACAAAGCTAACCAGTGAGAGGGGCAACACAGAACTTTAGAATGACTGACTACTTTTGTCCCCATTCCTCATGAAGATTACTAGCTGGAGATGACCAAGGGAAAGAAGGTAGATCTTTTGGGATATTAATCCCACCTGAGTAAAGCATGGTTTGGAAACTCCATTCCTATCTTTGTTTGTTGGTGTTTGTGGGGACAGGCAGCATGAACATGGGTATTCCAGTTATATCACCATTACGACACCACTCACCACATGGCTTCTGCCAAGGCTGAGAGGAAGCCAACACTAGGTCCTTGAGCTTCCAGTGCTGTATACTCTATCAGCCTTTTTCCTTTATAAAGTGGCTTACCTTGGGCATTTAATTATAGTAACAAAAAGCTGATAAATACAGCAGTCATTAGAGTCAGGATGTGGAGAAAAGAGGAGTGTTTTGTGGAAAGCTGTTAACAACCATTAGCAAGGACCTAGGAGGCCAAGATGGTGATGATGATGATTCTAATATCAAAGTGACAAGTGGCAGCAGGGAAGAGGAGAGACTTGAGGGACCAAGAAGAAAAAAAAAAAAAAAAACCAGACTGAGTAGAGATGGGAAAGCCCTAGCCTCTAAGGAGAGAAGGAGCTCTACCAGATGGCTTTGGAGTTGGCATAGCCTAACACCACCCCATGTGCTGCCCACTCTGCTCTGCCCAGCCCCACCTCCTACCCACTTTGGGATGTTGAGTTCCTGCCATCTCCCCAGATTCTCCAGGGAATGAATAGAGGCTTGAGTGACAAGGCTTAGAGTCTTTGCTTCAACTTTGGGGGAAGGTCACAGAGTTTGAAGTCAGTAAAGCTGATTTGCACAGGCACAGGCCTCCCCAGTCATCATTCTGAGAAATTAAAATGAAGCCAGCCCTTTACCTGGGAATCCTGAGTCTCCTTTTACGCCTTTCTGTCCTTGAATTCCTGAGACGGAAACACAGAGAAAGGGGAGTGGATAATAAAACTTAGATATTAGACACTTTTAATCTTAGACAACCTCTACCTTTTGTCTGATTAATGTAGATGGAAGGAAGGGTACAACAGTTCTCTGTGATTGCTTCAAACCTCTCGGAGCAGAGTGGAAAAGGAGACAGACTGCAGACAGATGAAGACGGGCATGCTGAAGTGAAAGTCTGGGGTAGAGACTCCAGATGCCCTGGCTGACCTTCCCTGTCCACCAGTGACCTAACTTGGTATCTGAACCAAATTCCATTTCATGATGTTGTCTTTTAAGAAAGGGATTTAAGGAAGATAAAGATATTTTGGAAACAAACATCTTCATTTCCAAAACTATGGAGTGACCACCAAACCTTTGGGGGTCATCATCTATAGGTGCACTATTGTGTGTGCAGGTGTGCAAGTGTGTGTATGATTGTGGAAGCCAGAGGATAGCTTCTGGGGTTGTTTCTCAGGCTCTGTCCATCTTATTTTTTGAGACAGGGTCAACTGACCAAGTAGGCTAGACTGTCTGGCCAGGGAGTCCCGGAAATCCTCCTGTTTCTGCCTCCCCAAACTAGGATTATCAGAGAACGCCACCACACCTGGCTTTTTAAAAATACTTTATTTTTATTTTATGTGTATGAGTGTTATGCCTACATGTAGGTAAGTGTACCCATGTCGTGCAATGCCCACAGAAGACAGAAGAGGGTGTCGGATCCCCTGGAACTGGAGTTACAGACAGTTATTAGCTGCCATGTGGGTGCTGGGAATTGAACCTGGGTCTTCTGCAAGAACAGTCAGTGTTCTTAACCACTGAGCAATCAGTGGGAGAGGCCCTCCCTCCTGCTCACCATTCCCTTCCTTTTTTCATTTATATATTGGTGTGTGTGTGTGTGTGTGTGTGTGTGTGTGTGTGTGTTCATGTGTGCATGGAGATCAGAGAACAGCTTTTAGGAGTCAGTTCTTTCCTTCTACCATTTGGATTTCTAGGATCAAGCTCAAGTCTTCAGACTTACAGGCAAGTGTCCCTACCCGCTGAGCCATCTCACTGGCCCCTTCCTCCATTACTCCTCTCCTTCTCTACACACTCTCATTTCTTTGTGAACTAAGCTTTTACAAAAGACTCACTGCAGGCTTCCTCATGTTGGAATCACAATTCATTCTTCTAGCAACACCACGGTCTCTTCACTTTAAGGGTCCATGCTGATTTCTTCCAAAGCAACAGGCCTCCCTAAGATGCTTATGCAAACTTGGAAGACTGCAAGCTCACTATGGAGCAACGAGGAGTTTGACAATAACAAAGAGGACACAGTTGTCCACAGTCACCTGTGCCCACCCCATGCCTTTGACCAGCTTCTCATCTGGGACATAAGCAGGTCCTGCCCATCTAACAGTCACCAGAAGTCACAGGGCATTGTCACCTCTTACAGGGGCCTGAGGGAAGGTCCCCTCTACATGCACTATCACTCATTTCACCATCTGGATTTCTGAACACCCACAGTGAACCAGGCAGCAGCAGGGTGAGGTCAGGGGCCTGGCAGGCCTCTTGTGGACCTTTTTTGAGATAGTGAGAGAGATGTTAGTGGTCAGCAGCATCTCCATGACACTTGGAGGCCTAGAGCTGACTGGGGAGGAGTGCCAGGGAGCCAGAGAAGCAGAAGGCTCTGGAAAATCATGAGAAGGCAACTCCTTCAATGCTCATGGGGAATGGGGTACAGAACTAGGGTTGGGAAAGGCTCATCCAAGAGTAGGAGCTGCTTTGATGTACAGCCTCTAAAAAATAGGCCTCAGCTCCCGCAAGGCATTGGCATGCATACAAGCCCCTCTCATGCTAAAGCCTCCAGACTCATGTGCCCAGCCAAAGAATGGGGACTCAGTTCATTAACCTTTCTAGATGTCAGACATCACCTGTCCCTGGCTTCCCCTGACAGAGGACACAGTACTTGCCAAGTGGGTTGGGACTCAGAGACATGAGCTTGAGTCTACTTCTGCCCGGCCCTGCCTTGTGACCTGGCCTGGGGTTCCTGCTAGGAGCCTTGATTTTCTTCTCTGTGTTTACTCTCCTCACTTCCTCATTAGGTGGTTTTGGGTGTCAAAAGTGGAGCCCGGGGTCTCGCCAGTGCGGAAGCAAATGATACTACAAGGACCCGTGGATCCTTCCAGTTCCCCATTAAGACTGTCTTCCTGGGTGATGCTAGGTTGTGTCAAATTGACAGATAAAACTAACCAGCACATCTAGGGACTGAGCCAAGGCCATGCCAATGGAAGCTCCCTCTCCTTCTTTGCAATCTAGGTCAAGATCAGGGAAAGAAATCTGCCCAGGGTGGTCATTAACTACAAACAGTCCACACCCTGGATTCTTGGCACTCTTGTCCCCTAGAGAGCATAACATCTCACCAACCTCTACCTCAGGAACCTGTCCCTAGAAGCCAGAGTCAGGGATCCCAGGACACCGAACCTCCTCAATTGTGTAATCCAAAGGCATATACCTCTCTGATTAGCCACAGCACAAAGGCCCCTCTATAGACAAGGAGCATGGGGCACCTCTCTTCACCAGGCCCACAGCCTCCATGCCTGGGCCTCCCCACGCATTTACCATACCCTCTTCCCAGGCCATCCCTTCCAGGGGCTCTGCCTTCCCTGCAGTTCCAGGTTCTAGGCCAGAGGCTGTGCGTGTGCGTGTGTGTGTGTGTGTGTGTGTGTGTCTGTGTATGTATCTTCATTTGTGGGAAGGTGTGTGTGCACATGTGCTTGTGTGCACCTGTGAAGAGGCGATCAACTTCATGTCATTCCCCAGGATGCCTTATTTTTTTAGATAGTGTCTCTTATTGGTCCTGAACTCACTGACAGAGCTCCAGGGAACTGCCTGTCTCTGCCTTTACAGTGCTGGGATTACATGTGTGTGCTTCCACATCTGGATTTTTTTTCATTGGCTCTGGGGCTCAAACTCAAGCACTTTACCAACTAAGTCATCTCCCAAGCCCAGCCCTGGACCAGGGCATTACATGCTGCCTCCTTCTACCTTTCAGCTCCCTGGAGAGGTGATGCTATTCCCTGCATCATAGAGGAGGCAGTTTAGTGATGACAGTCAGAGACCCTAAACGATTTCTCCAAGGTCATGCAGGAGTGAAAAGAAAGTCTGGGGATTCCCCGGGCTCTGGCTCCCACTGCACCCTGAAGCCGCACTCCTTCCACCAGCAATCCCAGCAGGCCTTTCCTGGAGTCTCACTTAGCCTGCTGTTTGGTCTGAATGACCTCTCCAGGCTCTTGTGAGTGGTGCCAACTTTTTCTCCTGAGAAGCAAAGTCCAACCACAGTAAGTGTGTCAGCATCTCCTGCATGTGGCTGGCTAGATGGCTCAGTGGGGAAGAGCACTTCCCTTGTAAGCATGATAACTTGAGTTTGAATCCCCAGGACTCACTGTGCATGCCTATAACTCCACACTGAGGGTACAGAGACAAGCAGATTGGAGAAGCTCACTGGGTAGTTAGCCTAGCTGAAATACAGAGCTCTTGGCTCAGTGAGAGACCCTGTCTCAGGAAAATAAGGTAGAAAGTGATAGAGGAAGACACTCTGAGTCCTCCTCTTGCCTCTGCATGCAAAAACATGCATTTACAAACACACAAAGACATCTTACCAGGCCCACCCGGAGACATTGATCCAGCTGGACTGGGGTAGGGGTCTGAGAACCCACATGTCCAACAAGTTGCTGTGTGACACTGTCCCTGATAGTGCAGAAACCCATCATGAATCGCACTTCCCTAACAAGCTCTGGTTTCTCTTGGGTTGTACCCTGTGTTGTTCTAGAGAACAAAATGGACTGACTTTAGGTTATGCCACACAACAAAACCTGGAAAAACACATCAGACTTTGAGATGAGCCCTTAGGTTTATTGTATATTAATGGAGAGTCTGTGAGCAAAGGGTTTAGCATCTCTGAGCCCTTGTATGATATGCATGTGTGTATGCATGGTTATATGTGTGGGGGTACATGTGTATGTTCGGATACACAGGTACTGACATGTGGAGGGCTGATGTTGATGCCTGGCTTCTTAGTTTCTCTCTACTTTATCTAGGGAGAGTCTTTCATGGAACCCAGAACTCGCTAATTCTGGTTAGTCTAGCTAGCCAGCTTGCCTTAGCAGTTCCCTGCCTCTGTCTCTTGAGGGCTAGGATTACAGGTGGTATCCATGCATGTCCAGATTTTACAGGGGTTCTGAGGATCCCAAACTGAGATCCTCATGTTTGTGTGTCATGAGTTTTACAGATGGAACCATCTCCCCAGACCAATCTTTCCTTCTTGGCTGCTAAACAGGGAAGATGAAACTCAGGTGTGGGAGGTTGATGACCAAGATCAGGAAAGTAAGGTCCCCAGCAACCCAGAGGCCTGTTAACAGCAAACAGACCCTTCCTTGCCTCAAACTAACCCACAACAAGACCTAGCTGACACCCAAGCCAAGCAATGCAATGTCATTCCTCTGTCTTCACCCAAACCTGCTAGATATTCTCTTGGAGATTAATGGTTTTATTTACAAAATGGGAAGCCTATCTGTTTGAAAACCTGGGTTGCTTTCACAAAACTGAATAATCACATAGCAGTTCTGGCTTGGGGATTACCAGCCTTCTGATGGTGAGGTGACGAGGGGACTTTGACTTCCATAATGGGGGCCTGCTACCCTCCTGATAACTATTCCAGAAATCATTAAATCTAATCTGTGTATAGGATTCTGGGAATTCCCCCTGTGGGAGGTCCATGTGGGCCAGCAGCTGCTCCATCAAGGCAAGCATTCAGATTTGGGTGAACCACCAACAAGATTTTACATAAATGGTAATTATCATATGTCCTGAGTTGAATATGGAATCCATCCTGTTTACTTGGGCAGCCATAATTGAGATGTACTGTAGGATTGGACTGGCTTGTTTTTACCACTTGGACTGATTAATGGTAAACTCCATAAAGATGCTCACCAGACTGGTGAGTCACAGACCATGGTGTCTGATAAAATTGGTGTGGGGTCTTGTGTGTGTGTTTGTGCATGTGTGTGTGTGTGTGTGTGTGCATGTGTATGTGTGTGTATAATGTGTGCTCAAATGTGGTGTGTGTATATATGGGTATATTTATATTATATATATGTGAGTACTTGTTCATGGATATGGGGTCTTGTGTACGTGTATGCTCATGTACATGTAGGCACATGCATGTGTGTATACATGTATCTGGATGCTGGGGACAACCTCAGCTATCATTCCTCAGGTGCCATCTGTCTACCTTGTTTTCTTAATTAATCAACTAATTAATTATTTTATGAGTGATTTGCCCACATGTATTAAGTGCATCCTTGCATGCAATGTGTGGAGGCCAGAGTAGGGTGTTGGATCTCCTAGAACTGGAGTTGAAGATGGTTGTTAGCTGCCATGTGGGTGCTGGGAACTGAACCCAGGTGCCCTGCAACAATAGCCAGTGCTCTTAACTTCCAAGCTATCTCTCCAGCCCCGTCCACCTTGTTTTTATGAGACTGGGTCTCTCACTGGCCTGGAGATTACCAAGTAGGCTAGGATGGCTGGTTAGCAAGCCCCAGGGATCCACCTGTCTCTGCCTCTCCAGTGCTGAAGTTCTAAGCCTGTGCCACAAAGCCTGACTTTATTACGAATTCTGGGGACTGAACACATGTCTTCATGCTTGCTAGGCAAACACTTGACCCGCTGAGCTATCTCCCTAAACCTGCTGTGGGGTCTTGAGGGAGTCTCAGCCTGGAAGAAATCAAAGGATAGGGAAAAACACAAATGATACCCTAGTCATGGTTCCCAACTGCCTTCAGGAAAGTCACAGAGATCATGTACCAAGAGTCCACGGCATGTTAGGAGGTACTGATGAACGAATGACTGAGTGAATGAGTGAACAGGTCAGTCAACCACTTGACCCACTGAAACTGTAAAGAGCTAGTCTTGATGTGGATCTGTAACCCTGCTAAAGCCCAGGGCACTCAAGTTGTCTCACCCTGTACAATCTTAAGCTCTCTCAGAGGAAGGGGTGAAGACACAGGGTTCTTGGCCAGCCTTGACAGATATGAGCCCTGTCTCACCACCTTGACTTCTGTCCTCACAGTTCTCCTAACTGGCACTCCTTCTGACTACATAGGGCTTACAAAATGGCACTGGTGAGTCCCCACTTGGAACATGCCTGGAGTCTGTTTACTATGCCAGTCAATATGTCTGGAAGCATTATGGTGCTCAATGCAGAGGCCTGAACTTTCTAGACTAAATGAACACAAATGTGGGAGCCTGGCTTTAGAGGCTGGACAGATTAGCATGTGGCTTATCAAGTGTACCACACTAGTGTGCTAGGTGAAACCTATATGAGATTGGGTTGTTTATCAGTCAGATCACAGAATAGGATGACTCTATATTATTATATACAACAAAATCCAGAATAGGGCATCTTTGGAATCAGGCTTTGGGATGAATCCCTAGATCTACTGTGTACAGAGAGCTTCAACTAAGATGTTCAAAGGTTTATAAACTAGCTTGCATGTGTTGCCTGTGTGGACCTGTGTTCTCAATCTGTCCCCATAGGAGAACACAAAGGAAGAGCATTTGTCTCTCTGTCCTATCCAGGGTGCTAATGTCATTGCAGGACAAGATGTTGGTTTCCAACTTCATTATCCTGGAAGTTTGGTCCTGACTTTCAAGGCTCTCTAGGAGCTCTGAGCAGAGAAACAACAGCCCAGGGTCCTTGGGCTCAAGAACCTCTGATGGAGGAAATTCTTCATCAGGGATCCTCAGAGACCAGAGCACAGGAGACCCTCTGCCACCCGTGGGCTGCTGGCTGGGAGTCCTCTTTCCTATCCATCCAGACACCCAGCAACCCCATTCCCTACCTCCCCACACCCAGTTACCTGTGTCTCCCTTGATTCCTTTCACACCTGCAGGTCCTGGACTCCTAGAAGGCCCTGGGGGTCCTAGAAAACAGATACCACATGGTGATAAGGACTGGGCTGGACAGGTGTTAGAACATCATTCCCCACTCAAGGATGTAGGACCTCACCTGTTAGGCCAGGATGGCCAATTAAGCCAGGCTCACCCTTGGCACCTAGGGGTCCCACTGTACCAGGAGGACCTGTAATACCCTGCATTCCAAGTTGTCCTGAAAGGTAAGTGGTGATGGCAGGGCTAGAGGTGGCTGGTGGGAGGGCAGGCTCCTCCACCCACTGTGATATGTGCCTCCTAATATTTTCTAGCCCTGGTCTTTAGAGGTTATTGACTACCCTGTGAATAGGAGGGAAACAGCCATAAACTTCTCTATCACAGCTGTAGAATTTGGGACAGTGGGTAGATTAAGAGTTCAGGTGGGATCACCCGATTCTGTCACTGCAGTGGCAAAGGAGGTAGACATCAGTTGAGCCTGCCTTCCACCAACTTCTCTTTTCCTCTTAGGAGTAACCAGTGTTCTAAGAACTCCTTGAGTGGCCTGGGCTAATACTATGAAGAAATGAGACTTGATGTAGTGGTGTATGCCTGTAATCCCAGTCCTTTGGAGGTAGAGGCAGGAGGATCAGAAGTTCAAGGTCATTCTTGGATGTATGGTGAGCCTGTCAGAAAGGAAGGAAGGAAGGAAGGAAGGAAGGAAGGAAGGAAGGAAGGAAGGAAGGAAGGAAGGAAAGAAGGAAGGGGGAAGGGGGGAAGGAAGGAAGTTCAAAAGGGGGAGGGAGGGAGGGAGGGAAGGAAGGGATCAGAATGGATGGGAAAGAAAGGAGGAAAAGAGGGAAGGAGGCAGACATGGTTGGGGAGAGGAAGCAGGGAAGGGAGGGAAAAGAGGGAAGAGTGGCAGAAAAGGAGATGATGGGATCAGGTTCCACACTTGACCTGAGGATTGCAGTCACTATTTCCAAATACCCACAGTTCCAACCTTTACTGCCTTTGGCTCCAGGAGATCCAGCCAAACCTACAATGGAGAAGGACTCATAGGAACGTTGTCATTCCCATGGGCTCAGTTATCAGAGAGAAGGCAATGCTTTCAGGCCTGTGGTCCCCCTACATGTGGTTGCTTACCTGGTAGGCCTAGAATCCCAGTGCCACCTTTATTACCCCAGGCTCCAGGGAGACCCATATCTCCTCTGTTTCCTTTCATGCCCATGTCTCCTTCGCTTCCTAAAACAAACAAGGAAGGAATCAAGGTTGGGTCTGGGAAGAGCATACACCAACCCTATTCAGATGTTTCCTATCTCACCCAGATTCTAAACTAAAATGCTCTGTGTTGCCCAAAGGTGGAAGATATGATTACTGCCCTCCATGGGCACACCCCAGTCCCCAGAGACAGGATGTAACGCATGACAGATTGGTCACATGACCTGGCACCACTGACCACTAGTGCCCCAGGACCCCAGTCAGAGCCCTCAGGCCCCTGGGGAAGGATCCCAGCCTGGGCTCAAACAGCAGTTTAGGGGCTCATTTTACTGGCTACATTTGGGGGACATTTCACAGCTTCTCAGAATGCAATCTAAATGTTCTAGAAAGCATCTCCAGATGCTGAGAATAGCAAAGATCATTGATGAAGAGAAAAACAGTGCAGCGGTTCCTGTGCCCGCCTGTGGCACAGACACGGGCTTCCCTGGCACTCAAAATTTCAAATTTTCCACTTGTCATCAACATTCAGAGCTCGTCCAGCTGGTCCTCTCCTGAGTCCTCTGTCTCTCCCTCCTCCTTTTCTGCCAATACCTGGTGCATACCAATTGAGGGTGGCTCCTGGCAGGGGCAGGGCACTGCCCTCTTGGAAGGGCAGGTTGGCTGGGGAGTGGACTCTCCAGTGAGCTTGCTCAACAGTGGCCACTTTGAGGGTCACTGAATTCACACTTCTACTCTGCACCCAGTGGGGCCAACATGGGGTGAAGGTTTTAGAGAGGACATCTCACCCCAAAGCAACCTTTTCTACCAGGAAATTTACTAAAGGAAATGAAGGCTCTGTTCCCGTATTGTTCTATTACTCCTAGATCTCTAATAGGAAATGTATTATTATTTTTGTGTATATGTGCGTGTATGTGTGTGTGCATGCTCATGTGTGGGTAGGGGCAGCACGTGTATACATGGAAGCAGAGGCTGCAGAACAACTTCAAGTGTCACTCCTCAGGTGTTGTCCACTTTGCTTTCTCAGGGCAGGGTCTCTCACTGGACCTGGAGCTGAGCAACTAGGCTAGGCTGGCCGGCCATCCAGTTTCAGGGGTCTTCCCATATCCACCTCTCTTCGCTGAGATTGGATAAGAAGCAGGTGCCACCATGCCTGAGTTTTTATATGGGTTCTGAGGATCAAGCTCATGGACTCATGTTTGCACAGCAAGCACTTTGCCAAGTGAGCCATCTCCTCAGCCTTCTATTCTGTTATTTTGGTGAAGGCCCTGGTCACACATGCCTGTAATCCCAGTGCTGAGGAGGAGAAGACAAAAGGATCCTTGGGGTTTAGTGCCTAGCCGGTATAGACAGAGAGAAGTAGAGGAAGACATCCTGACCTCAATGTCTGACCTCCATACATGCACGCACGGACATGCACACCCCCCCCCACACACACACGCACACAAGAATGGTTGTTACCTGACAGAAAACCAAGTACTAACAAAGAACTTTGTTCCATGGGCACACAGACCTCTCCAGGAAACAGGAACTGGTTTTGGTTTCCTTATCTTATGAATCAAAACAGTTCCAGGATAGGAGTTTGAAGGTTCTCATCCCAAAGCAATGAAAGGTATTTGGGCAATGAATGGACACCTCAAAATCCTGAGTAGGTCATTGTATTATACATACATACATATGTGTGTGTGTTTGTGTGTGTATCACACTATACCTTATATACATGAACAATTATGTGTTAACTAAAATTAGATCATTTTCAAAAGAACTAGGCCATAGTTAAGGTCTCGCTTAAGCAAGCTAATGTGCAAACAGCCAGGGAGGCAATCCTTCCCTGGAGGCAGACCCGAGCTCTGTTCTCAGTGTGCATGGCTAGACATGGGGTCCCTGCCTCCCCCAGTCAACCTGTGAGTGCCAACACCTCAACACAGCCCTTACCGGGGAGGACTGGGTACCCTCTCTCTCCCTTGGCACCATACTCCCCCCTGGAGCCAAGGAGACCTCTGTCGCCTTTGCTTCCCTTCTCTCTTTGAGGTCCTGGGGAACCTGTGAAGAAAACAGGGATGAGGTAAACATCTACTGTCCTACCAGGATGGGCTCCTGGAGACAGAGGCGGGGAAAGATAGGAAGGGGATTCTAGAGGAAGTCTAGGGGACACATTCATTAGTTCATTTCTTTGGTGGTCTTGGTGAGGTATTTGAAGACTTGAGAGGACAGTGGGGAGAGCATGAAGAGAGGGTCAGCAGAGAGAACACCCAGAAGTGACTACCCCAAAGCCACTGGCAATACATCTCCAGTCCCAGCAGGAGAAGCCCAAGTTATCGAACACTCCTGGCTCTCCTGGCGCACCAGTGAGTCCCCTGAAGTCTGTGAGAGGGAAGCGCGCACTCAGTCACTGGAGCTCTTTCATTAGCTGACTTTCTGGGGCCCCTGAGGCAGTAAAGGTCCCCAAGCAGGGGATCCCTTCCCCCCATACACAGATGCACAAGTGAGTATATATGGCCGACTCCCAGGTGGGTCCAGATGTTCCATGGATGAAAGGCTCTAGAAAAAGACAAGTCAGTTTGAATCACAGCTGTCTCCCCTGGCAGGCTGGATGACCTTGGAAACGACACTTTTAAGTGTCTTGAGCCTCAATGTTCTTGTCTGTAAAATAGGGCTGGTGATGCCCGGGTCTTAGCAAGTGCTTCACTAATGTTCCCATGCCCAGGACAAAAAGCTGAGAAATGATGGCTCCCTCCTGCATGACCCAGAGAGGCTAGATGCTGTGCAGGGCACAGAGTGCAGTGAGGGCGATGCCTGTAGAGAGGACTAGGGCAAGACAGGGAAGATGTGACTGGAGAGAGGGGAGGGGAGGAGTGGAAGGAGAGACTACAAGGGGAGGTGTGGAAAGAGGCTCTTGGGGGTGCCTGAGCCCCCAGCTTTTTCTGGGCAGCAGTGCCCACCCAGGGGGAGGCACAGGGTGCTCTGGGTCCACAATTCCCAAGCCACTGTTGCAGCCACTTTCCTTCCTGTTAGGTTTGTAGGATCCTTGGAGCGTAGGAGAGGGGTTGGACTTTAGGAAGATTGCCCAGCCTTCTCCCACCCTCAGCAAGTGTCTGCTGCAGCCTGAGAAGTATAACTCTGGACTCAGTGCCTCTGGGAATGTGCTGGGCCCCTTCCTTCCAAGTGGCTTTGGTGACTGCAGTCTCCTAGCTCCAGGAAGCCCACCCACCCCATGGCTCTTTTTTTCTAGGAGGAAAGAGACAGGGGGACTGGTTCCCTTCTGAGAGGGCCTGCCTGCTGTATGAGTGTGAAGGTCTCCATACATACGTCCTGTGAACATATACAGGTATGTATGTATGAGTCTGAGCATGCCGTGTTTAAGTATGAACACTGGAGTCTGTGCAGAGGCCTACATGTGTAATGAGTATGTGAACACATGAATGTGAGTGCGATAGGCATGCATAAGCATAGACATATGCTCATACATGTGAACCAGCACATGAGTGCATGACTGTGTATGGGGATGTGCATAGATGTGGAACAGTGTGTGAGCATGTGACTATGTGTGTGTGGTATGGGTATGAGGTGCATGTATTCTTAGACCTGTACATGAGTGCGTGAGCATGTGATCGTGTATGTGGTATGAGTGTGCTCATGTTCCTTAATGCATGATAAGTCTCCCTTCCTATGGTTTAAAGCCTCTTAGAAGACTCTCTGCTAGAGACAATATAGCAGGTTCTCCGGGAGCCTATTAAATGCCAACGTAATAGAGCCAGTTCCTCGAAGTAGCTTCCTCTGCTCACAAGTTCCCTTTCTGTGGCTGCTGGAGCTTTCTGGAGGCTCGGGCCCGCTGCCTTGTCTACTTCCCCTTCCTCTTAAACCAACCGCCTCAGCTCCTTGCCATTAAAGGTCTTCTGATCCCTGTATCTTCAGCAGACTCGACTCTGGGGAACTGGGAGAGTGCTGTGGAGGCTGATGGTCATTTCCCTCACGTTTGAGTCTCATCCCTGGGGAATAGCTCTGAGTCCACTATTCTAACAGAGCATGACCACGGCTAAGACAGCTGGACAGGTCTCAGCCTCTGCCTGAAAAAATGTAACCTAATATATACAGCCCAGCAATAATCACGACTTTTCAGTCATTATTTGGAAGGAGGCTGAGGCTGGAAGATTGAGAGTTCAAGGCCAGCCTGGTCTACATAGTGAAACTCTGTCTTAAAAAACAGTAACAGGGGGTGGTAGCTCAGTTGGTAAAGTACTTGCCTTGCAAGCACAAAATCTTGCATTTGATCCTCAATCCATGTTTAAAAAGTCAAATTTGATGTTATGAATTCATAATATGGACACTGAGTGGCAGAGACAAGCAGATCCCTGGGAGTGATGGGCCAGCCAGCCTAGCCTACTTGGTAGGCTCCAAGCCAGTAAGAAGCCCTGTCTCTCCATCCCTCCAAAACAAAAGTGGATGGCACCTGAGGAACAACAGCCAAGGTTGACCTCCAGCCTCTACATGCACACATGTGCACATGCATACACCACACAAATGCATCTGCACATACACACCAGGCACACACAGTGGTGTACAATTACAACACCTTGCTGTATTCTCAGCTCCACTTTACAGACAAAGAAACTGAGACTTACAAAAGTAAGAGAAGTCCAAGGTCACAGAGAGATGGATAGATGTCTCAGCCCCTGCTGGACCATAGAACTTGACTTTTCCCAGTGGGGCTCACAGGCTTGTATTCCTCAGCACAGAGAATGCAACTGGGGTGTCCACACCCTCCAGTCTGCCCAAGCTGAGGTGCCATGGGTCAGTACCACCCTGGAAGGGCTTCCTAGACCTGTCTTCCTGTGTGCAGACTACCCCCTCCCCTCTGAGCCCACCGCCTCCCCTGACACAGACCTGTCCCATGGTATTTAGACTCTGGTTCATGTCACTGAGAAAGTCTGCTGTATATTCCTGTGACACCAGCCCCTACTTACCTTCTTCTCCCTTGATCCCTGGTAGGCCCTGGGGTCCTGGGACACCTGGAGGTGTGAAGGATTAAAACAAATGCTAGGTTTAGAACATGAGGTTGGGTTCCTGGGGAAGAGGGGCTTGTAGCTAGTTGGGTATGAGACAGAGGCACTGAACAGGTAAGAAGGGCAGGGCTCTGGGAAACCCAACAAAGCCTGTCTCACAGCAGGATCCCATCATCTCTCACAGAATACTTCCTTGATCCCAAGTTACCCTTGCCCTTTCTCCTCTTAAACTTCTGTTGGGAGCTATTAATCCATTATGTACATTGAGCTCTGGCAGGCTCGCTTGTTTACTGAGTTTATGTTTTGCACACCAGTACCTAATCAGCCAAATCAGGAGGAATGTGTTTATATGGTGGAGTTCATAACAAGTATTTGACCACTCCTTGACCCTCAGATACAGGTGGGAAAGCAGCTGTTGAAATTAATTGAGTTAAGCAAACAGTGGCTGTCTCTGATGTTCTTCTGTATAAAAAGGCGGAGCTAAAACAAACCAGGGCTGCAGTCTCTACTGACAGTCCTCCCAAGTATCTTTTCTGTCTCTTGTTTTTCTTTCAATCCTCACTCCCCCTTTCAGGTACTGTCCATTTTGGCTGGTTGGCACCAGCAAACTTATCAATTTTAGGTGGTGGTTACACATTCCTGCATCCAATGCAACTAACTGAAACAGACTGGGTTATGGGTAGGGATGGCTTCAAGGAAGGCTCCACCTACTCCAGGAAAGGGAGCACCCCAGATCATCCCAGGGGAGGAGCAACGGTAGATCAGGATTTTGAGTCCAGGGGCTGGAGGCAGTGACTGGGTCAGTGCTCTGATCTGGAGGGCATACTTCCTTCTCTCCCTTAAAAAAAAAAGTATTTATGTGTATATGTGTTTGTCTGTGTGAACATATCCACATGTATGTGGGTGCCTGAGGAAGGCATGGAATCACCTAGGGCTTGAGTTATATGTGGTTGTGAGCAACCTGATGTGGGTGCTGGAGAGCCAACTCAAGTCCTCCAGCAGAGCAGGAAGTTCTCTTAACTGCCGAGCTTCTCTCCAGCCCCTCCACCCCCTTTTCTCCCTTCTTAATTGCTAAAAATAAACAGGTTACTTGCTCTACTTGTGTCTCAGTGTGAATTTTTCTCCCTGTCATTGTTGGGATCAGAGGAAACTAAGGAGACATCTCCCCATTCACAACAGAGGGAAGACAGGATTCAGAGTCTAGCTTGGAGAACATGAGATCACAGAGCCAGAAGACAACCACTGTACCTGGGGCTCCAATGTGACCTACAGCTCCCTTGTCTCCCTTCTCAGCAGGTCGCCTAGGCAGGCCAGGGGTGCCAGGAGCACCTGGGGGTCCCCTTTGACCTGGAAGTTGAAGAAGAGGAGCAGAGATGCCAGTGAGTCAAGCCACGAAGTAAATGATGATATCATGATCATATCCCTCACTCAGTCACTCAGCGAAGATTCACTGAGCACCAGGGACAGGCTAGCCCATTCAAAAGGAAATAGAAGTGGTCAGCGATCCTTCCTCCAAGAAGCATGTGGCAAGAAAGATATGAAAAAGAATAACATAGATGATGTCTTCTCAGGGAGGCTTATTCACACAGATATGGGTTCAAGTAGCAGCCCTGCCTTTTGGCTGGGTGACCTTGGGGATGTGAGTTCATCATTCTGAGTCTCAGCTTTGTCATCAGTAAAATGGGTTGATGTGTCCTAAGATCACCCAGGAAGACCCTCTGTGGAAAATGCAAGGCAATAAACAGGACCCATTGTTTCTTCAAATCTCATGTTTCTCTGATGTTTCCTTGGCTGCTATAGAGTGAGGGGCTAACTGTAGTCACTCAGTAACTTCAAGTAGGTGGCTGTGGTGGTTAGTATTGATAGTCAACTTGACAAGGTCTAGAACTACCTAGGAGACAAATTTCTGGGCATGTCTGTGAGGGAGTTTCTAGATTAGGGCAACTGAGTTGGGAAGACACACCCTAATTGTGGGCAGCACCATCCCAGAATCTAGGGTCTTGGACTGAATAAAAAGGACTGCATAAAAATGACCAGCATTCACCTCTCTGCTTCCTGACTATGTATACAATGTGACCAGCTGCCTCACACTCCTGCTGCCATGACTTCCCACCATGATGGACTTCACGCTCAAACCATCAGCCAAAATAAACACTTATATTTCTTTTGTCAAGTATTTTACCATGGCCATGGGAAAAGCACATCTCTGAGGAAGATTGAAGCTCTGGGGATTTGACACTGGCCTGTGGGGAGACTTGGGTGTTCTCCTCAGTTTCCCTCTGTTACGTGGAATCAGAATACTTACCTCGGCCTCGAGAGAGTTATAAATGAGCTTGCAGTCCCTATGGAGCCCAGTGAAAAGGGCTCTTGTTGTGCTCAGTAGCCCAAAGGAAAAGGCCAGAGCCTGGGAGACCCCATGGCATAGGGAATCATCCCTCCCTTTAGAGCTGATCCTGTGGTAGTTACCTGCCCTGGCTTGTCTAGTCCCTCTCCTGCCTGCCCTTCCAGTGTGGAGAGCCGTAGGCCCCCACCCCAGAATATAGCAAGACCTCGTTCTTAGAAAAGCTGTTTTCCAGACATCAAGGCTGACCTGGTTTGAGATTAACCAGATGGCCATTCTTGAAAGCCTCACAAAAACATGTTGTTCTAACTCGGCCACTTACCGCTTGAGAGACTCCCTCATTTCTCATGGAACTGCCTAAGAAACTTTTTGTATTACTTTGTAATCATGCAGGTGTAACCTTATAATTGATTTGTGGCCTTACTATAGAATTGTGATGTTACTATGGTGTTCTGTTAATTGAATTGCTCTGCCTCAATAGATTTATCCCTTGCCAGCTTTAACCTCACAGCACCTCCCTCTCAGAAGTAATATTACAGAATAGAAGGGGGCTAGATCTGCTTTTCCTCAAG
>NW_008345224.1:494315-526815 GCF_000622305.1 Nannospalax galili
GTCCCTTTCAGTCCCCTCTCCTCCCTCCAGGTACCCACGTTGACTGTCTATTCCAGAATACCTCTGATCACTTACTCTCAGGCTCTAGGCCCATAGGTTTCCTTTTTTCATGCTCTTTGACTCAATCAAGCTCCCATCTCACCTCAGGACCTTTGCACGGGTGGCTCTCTGCCTAAGACCTGTGTTCTTTGTAACTTTTCTCTCACCCAGCTTCAAGACACTGCCTCTGGGGGCTTTCCTTGGCCTGAGAGTGAGGCTCTTGTGTGCTGTTTACCCAGGGACCTGCCCACCTTCAGAGTGGGCCCTAGAACTTCATCCACTTCATTTCCAGGCTGGGGGTCTAAGCTCTATCAGAAGCAGAGCTGAAATCCCATGATTAGGGCAGTGTAGGGATCAGATCATTGGTAAACTGAAGTCGGAGGGGTTGTAGCCTAAGAAGGGCCCCAGCCAGGGAGCCCTTGGGGAAAGACTCTTGGGAGGGGCAGGACAGGTCACAGAGGAAATAAACTTACCCGACGAGCCTTGTTCACCCTTGATCCTGAACAGCTCTGTAAGGGAAGGAGAGAGGGCTGTGGGTTGAGCTTGGGGGAGGGTGGTTTTTCTTCTGTGCTTCCCAGAGAGCTTCAGGCTTTGCACTGGAAGGCTGGGCCCCCGTGGGTCTGCCAGCCTTGGTATTTGAACAACACCCCACCTGAGTGTGTTCAGAAAAGGTATCTTGGAAAGACTAGGAACTGGGGACCCCTGAGGACTATGGAAGTGTGGAAATGAAGCTCAGGTTGTCTGCATATACCATATACCACTCAGAGCCCCAAACAGCTTGCAGAGGCTCCAAAAGTTAAGGGACAGCCTCACTGTGTTGATCAAAATGACTCTTTTGCAGACTAGGGATGTGACTCAGTTGGTAGAGTGCTTGCCCAGCATGCATGAAGCCCCGGGTTCCATCCCCAGCACAGTATAGAACAAGAGTGGCAGGACCTGGATTTCGAGTGAGGCTGTTCACACAGTGAATAAGTTGCTCCTGATTGTGGTGGATCTGGGTAAGCTGGTCCTGCAGGACTCTCAGTTCTGGTGAGCCCAGTGCCAGTTGTCTTTGGGGATATACCAACGGCATCAACTTTGGTTTTTCCTCTGTGACCACCAGTCTACTCTGGGCATTCTTCTGCAAGGTCCAGAGCTGCTCCTGCAGATTCAAGACTGGAGAGCCCACCCCAGGACTTTGCTGAAACCTGAGACATAAGGGTGGATCCCTGCCATTCTGTGTCACACATGTATGACTTCTGTAGGGCATGGATCCACAGATACAAACTCCATGTGCTATGGGGACTTGTGAGCTCAGAGTCTTCCCTACATCTTTGTGTGTTTGTGTGTGTGTGTGTATGTGTGCATGCATGTGTGTGCACATGTGTGTGGGTGTATATGCATCTGTGTCCATATGTATGTGTACATGCATGTGGGGATGTATTTGCATGTGTATACATATATGCATGGACACCAGAGGATAGCCTTTGGTGTCATTTCTTTATCTATTTTGAGGTAGGTCTCTCACTGGCTTGGAACGTACCTAGGCTAGACTGGCAGGCTAGCAAGCTCTGCCTGTCTCTGTCTTCCTAGTGCTGGGATTACAAGTGTGGGCCAGCAAACTTGGATTTTCATTTTACTACTTTTTATTATTTATTATTTGTTTGTTAATTATTTATTTATCTATCTATCTATTTATTTATTTATTTATTTATTTAGGGATCAGGGTCTCCCTGTAGCCCCAGATAACCTGGAACTTGCTATGTAGGCTGGGCTGACCTTGATTCATAGAGAGCTGCCTGCCTCTGCCTCCCCAGTGCTTGGAATAAAGGTGTGCTCCATTACACCTGTCTAACTTTGACATTTGAACTGGGAATTATTTTGTGTGTTGTGTACATACATGTTCATGTATATGAAGGTGTATTATGTGTATGAGTGCACATTTATGTGGAGGAGAGGACAACCTCAGGTTGTTCCTCAGACACTGCCTATCTTGCTTTTTTGAAACAGGGATGCTCATTGGCCTGGAGCATGCCAAGCAGGCTAGGATGGCTGGTCAATGTGCCCCAGGGACCTGCCTGTCCCCACTTCCCAGTGCTGGGGTTATAAACATGTATCACCATGTGTGGCTTTTTATATAGGTTCTGGGTATCAAACTTGGGTTCTCATGCTTGAAAGGCAATCAGTTTAATAACAGCTATTGTCCCAGTGTTGGGACTGGGAATATTTTGAAAGTAAAATCATGGTCAAGATGAACATGCTGATTGACAAAGTACTTTCCCACCCAGAGGCTGGGAGTTCTTTGTCAGGTGCCTATTAGAAACCCCATGTGAAATTACACACCTGTCATCACTTTCACACACACACACACAAACACACACACACTTCCTTCACCCCTCTATTACCGTGGTAGAACTAAGCCCCGAGTCCCAGCAGGGGGGCAACAGTACTCTCAAGATGCCCTAGAACCAGGATGAGCATTCCAGGAAGATCACACAGGACCAAGACTGCTTTACCTTGAAAGGCCAG
Source organism: Nannospalax galili (assembly GCF_000622305.1). Taxonomy (NCBI): domain Eukaryota; kingdom Metazoa; phylum Chordata; class Mammalia; order Rodentia; family Spalacidae; genus Nannospalax; species Nannospalax galili. The sequence continues at coordinate 496,863 of NW_008345224.1, forward strand.
CAGTGCAGCACCCACTGTGAGCAGGATCAGGTGAATGACAATGACCACCATGCAGAAGTTCCCCCCACTTCTCTTCTTGGGCTTCTGTGGATCTGAAATACAGGATGAGAGGTGGGGGCTGCAGAAGCACAGAGCAGTAGGCCAGGCTGTGCCAGGCCGCATCTGAGAGAGCAGAGGTTTTCCTGAGAAGCTTTGTAGGAAAGACACTCAAATCTTCCTTGTCCCTATTTTTTCTATGAGGCAAAACATGCCACCTTCAGTCCTCCACAGATGTGGTTGGGGAGGTGGAGACCGGCAGATCCCCGGGGCTCTCTGGACAGCCAGCCTAGCTTACTTGGTGTGTTCCAGGCTAGTGAGAGACACTGTCTCAAAAATAAAGTGGAAGGTGCCTGAGGAACAATGCCCAAGGTTGACCACTGAGAAACCCACAACTTAAGAAGAGACAGTATTAAGTTCATACATGTGTTGGAATCACCCAACATCCAATAAGAATTTTAAAGCAGTCAGGTGTGGTAGTGCACACCTTAGTCCCAGCACTTGGGAGGCAGGCAAATCTCCTAAGATCAAGGGCAGCCTGGTCTATATAGCAAGTTACAGGCCAGCTGAGACTATAGAGAGACCCTCTATAGAGAGACCTCAAATTTTTTAAGCAATATAGTAAAGTAAATAATAAATAAATACAAAGCCTCGAATTTCAGACAGACTGAAACATCTCTCAGTAAAATTTAGTGCACAAAGAATCAAAACTTTTATTTTAGCGCCCCCAGGATTGAATTCCTAGATGTTCTCATTTAAATGGCTATAATTGGATTCTTTTCAAGACTCCTGAAGTTAGAACTTCATGTTGTTGTCACTAGAGAAAAACTTCTTCAGGAATTAAACAAGCATTTCTTAGGAGACAGAAAAGTTAATTAGACATTCTTGACCTAAGAATCAGGTGAGGTGCCACCTCTAAGCCCAGCATTCAGGAGGCAGAGGCAGGATGATCACCAAAAGTTCAAGACCAGTCTATTCTACATGGTAAGCTTTAGGCCAACTGGCACTATATAGTGAGACTCTTATTAAAACAACACACACACACACACACACACACACACACACACACTCACACATTCTTGACTTACAGGATTTTTTTTTAAATCAAAGCATACTGTAGTTGTTAAAACAAATCATTTTTAGCATCATTAATGACCACAGTGATAGGAGAGTATTTTTCTTTATTCATTATAAAATTATGCATACTGGGGGCTGGAGAGATGGCTCAGTGGTTAAGAACACTGACTGTTCTTGCAGAAGATCCCAGTTCAAATCCCAGCACCCACACGGCAGCTACCAACTGTCTATAACTCTAGTTCCAGGGGATCCAACAGCCTCTTCTGTCCTCCACAGGCATTGCACGACATGGGTGCACTTACCTACAAGCAGGCATAACACTCATATGTATACAATAAAAATAATAAATAAAATATTTTTTAAAATTACTCACACTGAAAAGTATAACTGAAATATTTTTAGATACCTCACACAACCAGTTAATTTTCTTGAAGGAAGAAAACAGACAAAAACAAAGCATGTTTTAACATTTGAAACAAAACTTTATACTACAATGCCAGTCACCTGATGCTTCTTTGTCACCTTACTTGCTTATCTTGTTACCTCACCCAGTCAGGGTTTGCTTTGTTTAACAGAATATACGGCAGTCCACATTGGTGACAACTGGTGACTTCTCGTGCTCCCAAAATTTACTAGGTCCCTTTGAAATTCTGAATTTTGCACCATTTTAGCTTTTTCTTTATGTGTGTGTATCTGGTTATGATAAACCACTTGTGATATTTTGTTCTAAAATGAGATATTGGTTAGTACATTTTTAGTGTCATACCAGTTGGTTTTTAAAATTTGAATGACCTACAGATTCTAATTTGTTTTTAAGGAAATATCAACAGTTACTCATGTTATCTAAACTCCTTAAAAATAGAGTTAATTTAATCTGGAAGAGTTTTAAAGAGCCATAGAAAGAATGCTTTAGTAAGGGGAGGTACAGATAGGGGAGTGCATCTAAATATGATCAAAATATATTGTGTGAAAACCATAAAAATTCAATTTGAAAAGGGAAAAACATTGAGAAAAGAAAAAAACAAATACTCTTGAAATAATTTTTTAATCTCAGCCCCCCTCAAAAACAGAGAATATAAAAGGAACCAATGGATTTCATACAACTTATACTACTAGTACTGCCAATAATAATAAGAAAAAATTCACCAAATGAGCTAAATAGTATAATAAATATGACTGAGGGAGCAATCATGGATTAGGGAGATAGCTCAGGCAGTAACTTACTTGCCTTGAAAGCAGGAAGATCTGAATTTGATCCCCAGAACCCATGTAAAGATGCCATGCATGGTGTAATACCAGCACTAGGGAGGCAGAGACAGGTGATCCCTGGGACTTGCTGGCCAACCAGCCTACTTGGTGAGCTCCAGGCCAGTGAGAGACCCTGCCTCATAAAACAAGGTGGATAGTGCTTGAAAAATAATAATAGCTGACATTTTCCTGTGGCCTGTACAAACATCAGTGTACCTACCCACGCACATACATACATATGTACATGCACACATACACACAACATATATAGAAAGAAACAGTGAATCAGTTATAGAAGTGTAGAAATTACTCAGTCTGAAAAACAGAAGTCAACTGAAAAAAAAAAACATGAACAGAGCCTCAGAGATCTGTGCATAAAACCCTACATAACCAGTGTTGATGACATTGGAGCCCCAGAAACAGTGTGGGACCAAAAATATTCAAAAAAATGAGAGCTAAAAGTGTTTCATGTTTTGTGAACTATGTAGACCTACCTAAAGAAGCTGAGAGACCCTCCAACAGGCAAACCCAAAGAACATAGTAATTAAAGAGATGAGAAGTCAAGGGACTGTGGAGATGACTCTGGGTAAAGCAGTTGCCTCATAAGCACAAGGACCTGAGTTCAATCCCCAGAAAGAACTCACATAAAAACTGGGTATGGTGGGGCATACTTGTAATCCCAGTGTTGGGAAGGCAGAAACAGGCAAATCCTTTGGACTCACTAGCTATCCAGCCTAGCTTACTTTGTGAGTTCCAGGATAGTAACAGACTCTGTTTCAAACGAAACAAAACAAAACAAAAAAACTTCCAAAACAAAACAAAAACTGGTGGATAGGTCTGAGGAATGACCTGCCTTTGAGGTTGACCCCTGACCTCCATATGCATGTGCACATACAAGTACATCTGCACCCCCCACACATACACACATGTGCACCCACATATACATGAATGCATACACACATGTGCACCCACATATACATGAACCCTTATACATAGAAATACATACAAATATAAAGAGTTAAGGGCAGAGAAAATTAAAGCTCTAAAGAAAAGCATTGCCATCAGTCAGAGAGATAGGACGCATTACCTGCAAAGATGTACTGCTTTGAATGACAGCAGATTCCCTGTCTGAAACCATGGAGACCAGATATAAGTGGCACAGTGTACTTTGTGCACTGAAAGAATAGAATTGCCAACCATGAATTCTCTTGTGAATGAAATATCCTTCAAGAATGAAGGGGAAATGCAAACATTCTCAGATGAAGGGAGACCAAGAGGATTTAAAGGAAGATCTCCAAACAGGACACAAGAACAGAAAGCCTACAATTTCAAAACAGAAAGAGAACAATGGAATGCAGAGAAATAGGGATACATATTAAACAATCTTTCTCTGCAGGAGTTTCTAAAATCACACTTTGTGGTTGAAAATAAATATACTTTCTTCTGATATTGTGTGCAATGTATGGAAAGAAAATTCTTAGGGTAATTATATTTTTTAAGTGGTAAAGGACATAAATGGAAGTAAGATTTCTATACTTGATTGAAGTAGGACAAATATTAATACCAACAGGTTGTGGCACATTCTGCATGTATATTATAATATCCAGAGAAACTCCTAAGAAAACTGCTGTGGTTTGAATGTGAAATGTTCCCCATAGGCTCATGTGTTTGAACACCTTGTTTCCAGTGGGTGGTGCTGTTTGGGACAGTTATAGAGCCTTTAGGAGGCAGAGCCTTATTGGAGGAATTGAGTTATGGGGCTCAAGCCTTGAGGCTTTATATCCTGGCTCCAATTCCTGTAGACTCTATGCTTTCTAAGTAGGGATGCAATGTGGCCAGCCAGCTCTCAGCATCTGCCACCATGTCTTTCCTGCATGCTGCCATGTCTTCTCGTGGTGGTCTCTGTTCCTCTGGAACTGTGATCCAAAATAAGCCCTTTCTCCCTTACGTTGCTTTTGTCAGGGTATTTTTATCAACAGAAAAGTAACTAAGACAAAAAGTAACAAAGATAGGGGGCTGGAGAGATGGCTCAGCAGTTAAGAACACTGGTTGTTCTTACAGAAGACCCGGGTTCAAATCCCAGCACCCACATGGGAGCTAACAACTGTCCATAACTCCAGTTCCAGGGGATCTGATAGCCTCTTCTGTCCTCCATGGGCATTGCACAACACAGTGCAGTTTACCTACAACAACTGTTAGCCTGCAGTTGCAGGGGGTCCAACGGCTTCTTCTGTCCCCCATGGGCATTGCATGACACAGATTCACTTACCTACATTCAGACAATATACTCATACACATGAAAATAATAAATAAAATATTTTAAAAAGGAATTATTTTTTTTAAAAAGTAACAAAGACAGCATGTTCAAAATGGATTTCCAAAAAGTGTTCAAATAGTTCGTTGGAAAGTAAAAAAAAGAAAGAAAATAAATGAATGAGAAAGAGGGAAAAGTCAGAAATTGCACAGTAAGATGGCAGATTTAAGCCCTTAACATATCCATAATTAGTGTACATTTATAATGGTCGGAATCTACCAATCAGAATATAGATATTGGCAAACTGAATTACGAGACTCAGTTACATATTATCTCTAAGAAGTGAAAGAGTAGAACTTTAAAATATATGAAACAAAATTGATAATGACTAAAGGAGAAAAAGACAAATCCATAATTATAACTAGGTATCTTAATTTTAACACCTTGCTCTCAGCAGCTGATGGAAAACCGATGAAGACATAGGAGGCCTTAACGTCAATGAACAGTGCCTAATGAACATTTACAGAACACGCCATGCAGTAATAGCAACAGCAAAAGACACATTCTGTTCCAGGACACACAGAACATTCACCAAGACAGATCACATTCAGGTCATTAAAAAAAATAAATAAATAAACCCCTCAATATTATATTTTTAAAAAATGAGGTTGAGGCTGGAGAGATGACTCAGTGATCTTGTTGCATAAACATTAAGAACTGAGTTTGGATCCCCGGCATCCAATTCATTTATTTATGTATGTATTTATTTATTTTAATGTGTATGTGTGTTGCCTGTGTGTATGTAAGTGCACCTGTGTCATGCAATGCCATGAGGTCAGAAAAGGACATCAATTCCCCTAGAACTAGAGTTATGGATGGTTGTTAGCTGCTATGTGGGTGCTGGGAATCAAACCACAGTCCTCTGCAAAAGCAATCAGTGCTCTTAACTGCTGAGCCATCTCTCCAGCTACCCCAGCACACACTTTAAAAGCTGGGTACAGTGGTAGTCTTCTGTAATTCCATTCTATGGTGAGAGGGGAGGCAGAGACAGGAGAATTCCTCAGAAACTCAGAGACCAGCCAGCTTAGTGAACACAGCAGCAAATAAGAGATCCTGTCTCAAACAAAGTGAAAGGTGAGAGTTAACACCTGACCTCCACTTGTGTATACACTAACACACAGATGTATGAACACATACAAGACACATCACCACACACACACTACACACATTATATACACACAAAACGAAAAGTCAATCTATTACATTTTCATTTATTTTGTTTTGGAGAAGAGTAAGTGTGCAGGTGCCACGATACACATATGGAGGGCAAAAAACAACTTGTGGGAGTCAGTTCTCTCCTTCTACCATGTGGGTCCTGGGAACTGAACTCGGGTTGTCAGATTTGAAGGCAAGTACCTACCTGCAAAGCCATCTTGCTGGCCCCAAAGCCAATCTTTAAAAGTTATGTACAGTGTCATTCCTTTATCTAACATTTCTGAAATATTAGAAGTATAGAAATTGGGCAATGATTAGTCCTGGCAGGGTTCATGATGGTTGTAAAGGACTGAGGGATGTCTGTGGTATAAAACCTAGAAACCTAAAGCAGTGTGGAATGAAACACACACACACACACACACACACACACACACACACACACACACACCCAAAGGACCGTACTCCTGCAGCTGGTGAATGAGTCTGTGGATTGCATCCACATCTGTCTAGTTCCACAGTAATACTAAAACTATGCAAGATGATATTACTGAGAGAAAATGGGTAAAAGGTTACAAAAGCCTTCTTGTACATATTTCAAAACTTTCTGTGACTCCACATAGTTATTTTGCAATAAAAAGTTTTTTAAAATAAATTGCCTCTATGGTAAAGTCAGGTGCTTAAAAGATGCTGAGTTAGAGAACAAAATAAAATGACTATGTGAAATGACAGTAGTCACATCAGCAGAACTGACTTGAAGGAACTCCAGGGTGAAGATATGTCAGAAGAAAGCATCAAGGTATCTTTAGATTCTCTTTAGAACAGAAGGAACAGTTGTGGTAGTCCTTGCTGGGAGTCAAAGGTTAATAACCACAAAAGTCTTCACTTCTCTGCTACCAAGTTTTGGTCACTTATTTTGGTGAGGATCTTTTTGAGACAGGGTCTCCCGTAGCCTCAGCTGACCTGGAACTTGCTATGTAGACCAGGCTGGCCTTGAACTCACAGGTATCAGCCTGCCTCTGCCTCTGGAGTGCTGAGATTAAAAGCTAGCACTATCACGACCAGCAGTGTGTCTTCTATGTTAAGAAGAATGTTCTGTGGGCTGGGGTGATGGCTCAATCGGTGAGGTGCTTGCTGAGCAAGTATAAGGGCCTGAGTTCAGATCCCCAGAACTTACATAAAACCAGATATAGTAATATGCATCTGCAATCTCAGTACTCCTGCGGTGAGATGGGGGAGACAGGAGAATCTCCAGAAGCTCTTGAGCCAGCTAGCCTGGAGCACACAGTGGAGAGTACAAGATCCTGTCTTAAACAAGATGGAAGGCAAGGACCAGACCCTGAGGTTGGGCATCTATGGCCAATATGTACACAGGCACACACACACACATACACAATTTTAGCCTTTTATTCTTTGATAATTTCTTATATGTATACAATGTGTTTTGGTCATATTTACCTCCACTGCCTCCTACAATTACTCTCAGACCCCACCCTCACAACATCCCCCTCTTCAGCTTTTTTTTTAACCCACTGAGTTCAGTTGGTGTTGGCCACAAGTCTGTGGGTACAGGGTCACCTGTTGGGGTATGGGCAATCTACCAGGGGCCACATCCTGGGAGAAAGCTGACTCGCCCTCTCCTAGCATCCATCAACTGTTAATAGCTCTCAGGGGATGAGGCTTTGTGAGCCCTTTCCTGCTCCATGCTGAAATGTTGACTGGCTTGATCTTGTGCAGGTGATTATAGCTGTTGTGAATTCATAGGTATAGCAGTCCTGTTATGTTCAGAGGATACTGTTTCACACCTGTCCTCCCTGAGCCTTGTGGGGATTGAGTGTGATATGGATGTCCCATTTAGGACGGACTACTCTGCAGCCACTTGTTCTCTGCACTTTGACAGTTGTGAGCCTCTGTGTTAACCACTATTCACTGCAGAAATGAGTTCTTCTGATGAGGGTTGAGAGCTACACTAATCTGTGGAGAGTATGAGAGGCTTGGCACAGGTCCTCAGATGGTAGTGTGGCATTGCAGGGGCATGAAGATATTTTTTTTTGAGACAAGGTCTCCCTGTAGCCCCAGCTGACCTGAACTCACTGTGTAGACCAGGCTGGCCTCCATCTCACAGAGAGTCACCTGATTCTACTTCCCTAGTGCATGAACTAAAGGCATGTGCCACCAAGTCAAGAAGATTTATTTTGAAAGAGAAAAAGGAAGTTGTCAAACTGAGAGAGGTAGGAAAACAACAGACCATGAGGAAAGCGGTGATAGCTAAGAAGGTTTGGGGTGAGAGGTCTAGGTAGGCTCCTGACTCATAAGAGCTGCTGATGTGAAAGTCAAAGTGTAATAAGAAACAGATACATAAGAGTGGGGCTGGAAGCCTGGAGACAGACAAAGTTCCCTAAGATTCAAACAGGCTAAAACAAGCACACCCCAGATAAGGGCTCTGCTTCAGCTCCAGGGTGTCCCATGGTTGAGTTGGAAGCTAGGGGAGTCCCAGTTCATGCTGAAGAACTTGATTTGTTGGACCTGTATGCAAAAAGAACTGGATGCAAAGCCTTTCAGGAGACCCAATCCATCCTTGTGCAATCATCCTACGATATTCACAATCATCACATGTATGTTATAGATAGCCACAATTTTGATTTCTCAATCATACGTCAAAAAAGCTGGGAAAGAATTGGGGATGTAGCTCAGAGGTATAAGGACCTGAGTTCAATCCTCAGCACTCATCTTAGTGCTGGGAGGTAGAGACAGGTAGGTCCCTGGGCTTTCCAGCTAGCCAGCCTAACTTAGTAGGCAAGTTGCAGGCAGGGGAAAGGCTCTTTCACACACACAAATACACACACACACACACACAAACACACACACGAGAGATGGATATCCATAGTTGTTTTCTAGTCTTTTCATCTATGCACACACATGAACACACACTTACACAAGAAAAATCCAGTAAAAAGGGAAATAAGGCAAGATACATTGAATGCAGAACAAATAATGGTTAATAAGGGGAACTTTTACTAGAGAGATTAGGGGACGCGGGAAGGCGGGGAGCCACATCGTGGCCAGAGATAGGAAGAGGGAATATTCTGCTTGTAGAATATTCTGTGAAACTTAAGTCACAATTTTTAGATGAAATTGAGAGGAAAACAGGTATACATCAAATTCAAAGTACAATAAAGTATCACAACACACCTATGAAATGGAGAAAGAGAGAGGGGAGAGGAGGTGACAGGGAACACCAAATGCTGTCAAGGAAGGAATATTTCAGAAGTTCGTCAATTTCAGTTCTGAAAATTTCTGTAGTACAGGTCAAAACACACCCCTGCTATTTCTGAGTAGTTAAAAAATGTAATGTAAGCTGACCTGGTGTTGCCTATCTACCATCCAAGCACTCAGGAGGCCAAGGTGGGAGGGTCATGAGTTTTAAGCCAGCCTGGGCTACATAGTGAAGCCCTGTCTCAAAAAACAAAAGAAAAATATTAGTGTTTTATCGTGCAGGAGCCAGCGGCATTTTGTATTTCAATGCTGGAAGCAGTAGGAAAACAATGAATGGGCGGGGTTGGGATGTAGCTCAGCTGACAGAGTGCTTGCCTAGCACATTATTGGGTCCATGCGCAGCACTGCAAAAACTGGGTGTGGTGGTGCAGGTCTGAAATCACAGTTTTGGGAGGTGGAGGCTGGGGATAAGGAGTTCAAGGTCATCCTTGGCTGCTTAGGAAGATCAAGGCAATACTGAGCTACGCGAAACCCTGTCCCCCGTAATTAAAAATAGAAGAAGGGAAGGAGGGGAAGAGGAGAAGGAAGAGGAAGAGATGAGAAAGAAGAGTTGACGAGGAGGAGAAAGGTGGGGGAAGAGGAAGAGGAGGAAAAAGAGGAGGAGGATGAAGAGGAAAAAAGAGGAGGAGGGGGAGGAGAAAAAAGAAGGGGAGGAGGAAAGGGAAGAAGATCAGGAGGAGGAGGAAGAAAAGGATTATGAAGAGAAGGAGACATGACATTCAAATGTACGTCAGTGTTTAGGATTTGTTTTGTTTTGTTTATGAGAACTGTATATAAAAATTTGAAGACAGTATTTTTTTCCAGAAGAAAATAAAAGTAAGGAGCCATTCAGCCCTCACCACCAAATCATTTCAGTCAGCAAAGTAAGCCATAGCAATTGCTGTTCACAGTGACACTTCTAGAAAGTTCCATAAATTCCCTGATCTCTGTACCAGAAAGTAGGAAGTTGTAAAGACACTGAAGACAGTGTTCCAGCCATGTTAGATCGGTGGGTTTTTGTTTGGTTTGGATTTTGGTTTGGGCTTTGAGTTTTTGTTTGTGGTGCTTACAATCCAAGTCAGAAGTCTAAACTTTGCCCTTGACTCTTGTCCCTCAGTCTCCCACCCTGAGGCTGAATTCCAGTCCTACTAATATGACATCTAATGCCTTCCCAGGGAATTCTCTGTCTCTCTCCCTCTCTCTTCTCTCTCTCTCTTCTCTCTCTCTCTCTCTCTCTCTCTCTCTCTCTCTCTCTCTGTGTCTGTCTCTCTCTCTCTGCATTCATGTATGCGAATATGGATACACATATGCCACATGTGTAGGTTGGAGGACAACCTCGGGTGCCAGTCCTCTCCCACCTTGTTTAAATCAGGGTCTCTCATCCTCTGATGAATGCCTTAGGCTAGCTGGCCTGCAAGGTCCCAAGCATTCTTTTTTCTCCCCTTCCCATCACACCCCAGGAGTACAGAGATTACAGTTATATGATACCTACTTGACTTTATGTAGGTACGGAGGATTGAGCTCAAGTCCTCATGCTTGCACAGCAGGACCTTACCCCACTGAGTCATCTTTCCAGTCATTGTTTTCCTTCCTTACAGACCACAGCCCTTGACCTCTCCTGCTGGCAATCACCCTGACCTATCTACTCTCACCAGCTTGTCTCCTGCCTATCATGGTGAGCAACCTCAGCTACAGACAGTGCACTCAGCCCCTGTTCAATCTTCCAGTTTACCTGCTGCCCTGAAGATAAGGTTCACAGTCCTCCATCATAGGCACAATCCCACTGAGCCTCCTTCCCAATTCTGGCCCAATGGTATGGAGCTTTATAGATTTCTAGGAGCATTGCTTGTGAGTGACTTAGACACCCCTTCCCTTGTCAGCCACTCTCATTTCTACCCCAGCTTCTTTCACCCTTTCCAACTTTAGAAGAGACAGCAGCTCTAACCCCTAGGTCCCACCCCAGGTTAGGTCCTTGATGTCCTGTGAAATTTTCAGCTTCAGTCAGTGACAGATTGCTTAGAAAGGGCAGCTGAAGAGGGGCTCGCCCAGCTGTACCCTTAAGTATGGGCTCCTCAATCCAGCAATCATGTTTATTCAGGTATCGTTTCTTACTGAGTGTGATATCCCACAGGTGCTGAATACATTTGGGCAACTGAATTTTCTAGAACACTGCATCTTAAAAAGTGTAAGATCTGGATAAGGAGATAGTCGGTAAAATGCTTGCCTAGCAAGAACGAGGGCCTGAGTTTGATACCTAGAACACATGTTTAAAAAAAAAGAAAGAAAAAGCAGGCACATGGGTGAAGAGATGGCTCAGCACTTAAGAGTGTGGGCTGGAGTTCAGATTCCCAGCACCGACGTGATGGCTCAGAACTAGCTTCAGGGGATCCCACATCGCTATCTGGTCTCTGTGGGCACCTGCATACACATGAACATACACACACACAAACAGAAATAAACCGTTTTTAAATAGCCAGGCAAGATGACACCTGCTTGTAAGCCCAGCACTGGGGAGGTGGCTATGCAGATCTCTGGGGCTCACTGGCCAGCCAGTCTAGCCTAATTGGACAGCTCTGGACCAGTAAGAGACCTTGTCTCATAAAACAAGGTACACAGTGCCTGAGGAACAACATCTAAAGTTGACCTTTGACATCCTTAAACACTTGCTGTCATACGCATATGTACACACATGCATGCACACAAACACACACAAAAACAGATCCAGACACATATGTACACACATGCATGTACACAGACACACACAAAGCAGATCCAGAATATTATATTCTGAGGCATTCTGAATGAGCAACAGTGGTTGCTGTCACCCACTCACATGCCCTTCTCTATCATGCCATAAGTTCCCATCTACTGCACCCCAAACCCCTCCTCCTAAGACCCTCATCAGCTCCATTCAGACCAGTGCTATGTGAGCAGGACACCATTCCCATGCATGCGACTTCTAGAAAAGTCTATGATAGATGATGATTCCATAAAATGTTCTCGAATGGGAAATCAGAGCTCACCTGTGAGAAGCAAATCCACCCTTGACTTTAAAAGCTACAGATTTCTGATGATGTAAAAGTACCTCACCTGCGTAGCACTGAGAGAGAGGAAAAAGACAATTTAAAACATTTTTGAGGGCCCAGTGAGGTGACAGTAAGTAAAAGTGCTTGCCAGCACTCCTAATAACAGTTCAATCCCCAGATCCCACATGGTGGAAGGAGAAAAGCGGCTCCCAAAAGTTGTTCTCTGAGCTCCACACATGTGCCATGGCATGCGCACACACACACGCACACACACACACACACGCACACACACACACACACGCACACACACACACACTCCAAATTAAAATGTAATAAAAGTTTTTTGACAGCTATGTTCCATCTAAGTCAAACTAATACAAAGCTATGGCTGACAGGAAACGAACAACGTGTTCCCAGGTCAACACATCAGCTGTAACAGAAGCCTCCACAAAAGATTTTAAAGGATTTGCATTCAAAAACAAAATGTAGCTTTTGTTTCAGTGCTATGAAGTTTGTTTTTTGTTTTTGTTTTTTTTTTTTTTTGAGACAGGGTATCATGTAGCTCAAACTGGCCCCAAACTCTCTATGTAGCTTAAGATGATCTTGAACTCCTGATCTTCCTGCCTCCACTTCCCGGTGCTGGGATTGCAGGGGTGTGCTACCAGGCCTCATTCATGGTGGTTCTGGAGATGGAACCGAGGGCTTCCTGCATGCTAGGTGAGCACTCTAACTGAGCGGCAGCCCCAGCCCCTGTGGGACTTTTTCATACCTCTTCATTTGTATTGTCATTTCAGCACACAACTGGTATGCTGAATAAGACCCTCATTAAAGAAGGGGACATCAGTTTAATGAGCTTTGGCATTTATCCGAGGAAAAATAGTTAAAGAGTACTTAAAGGACTGCAGAGGCTTTCAACAAAGATCAACTATACTTTGAGGACACGGCATCTATGATCAGTGTCTGAAAATTCCACACTGAGGAATTCTCTAGAGCTGCGATCTAGACTGAGCTGTCCAGAAGGTGAGAGTCAGGTACAAAATGCATCAAGGGTTCAAGCCTCCATCTTCTACCATCTCATCTCTTCTTACTTCCCACCAGCAGAGAGACCAAGTTTCTGGGCAATTTCATTGATGGGGGAATTGTACTTTACTATTGATTCAAAGGTCTCCCATCACAGGGAACACGGCTTGGTCCAAATTGGCTCCTTCTTCAGTGCTCCCCAAGAAGTCTTCCTCCTTGAAAGTTTCTTTATTTCCCATTGCTAAGCTTTCTAAGTGGCTAAATCCCTGGAGCCAGCAGAAATGCTTCCCCAAAAAGCAAGCTGGGCTCCCATTTAAGTGCTGCAGCTAGCCTGAGAGCCCACTTGCTTCCCTTTGGCAACAATTCCTGAATTTGTACAATGTTTTGTGACTGTGAGGATCAGGCCATTCACATTTAGAACCACTGTTTGGAGCAGTTGCTTGTTAAGGAGAATAGAACTGGTTTGGAGGACTACCCCTTTGTCACTCCTGAGGTGACCCCGAAGAAGACCTTTCTCTTCCTTCCCGCTGCTTGTCTGAGTCCTGCCTCAGTCCAGACCCAGCTGGCTGTCCCAGAATCTCTCCAGCCAACATGGAAATCTTCCTCTGACCCACTTCAGGGCTGAGTTCATCCTTCAGCCTTAGTGTGGACCCTGGGCAGGTGGGCAGGAGCATCGCTTGGGAGCTCAGGAGACATGCAGAGTCTTGGTTCTCACCCCATACAGACTGAATTCAAACCTACAGTTTAATAAGGTCCCCAGATGGTTTAGGTATACTTTAAAGTTTGGGAAGTAGGACGGGGAGATGGCTCAGTTGATAAAGTGCCCATCTTGCAAGTATGAGAACATGAATTTTGATCCCCAGATCCCATAACAAGTCAGGTGTGGTCTCTACTGTCTGTAATACAAGAGCTGGGGAGACAGAGACAGGCAGATCCCTAGAGCTCCCTGACCAGCCACTCTGACCAAGAGGTCAAGATAAGGCAAAGTAGGAAAGAGAAGAAATATAGCCTCACAGAGGTGGAAGCCTGTGGGACAAGCTGGAGACTTGGGGTCTTTCTGTGACAGGAGAGATGAAAAGGAGCAGGAGCAGGAGAAGGCGGAGAGGCTGTGAAAAGCCACCTTCACGGGCCTGAAGCGTGGTGGAAAGTGAAAGGGGAGTAAGATTCACAGAACCGTTCCTGGCAGTCCTCTAAGAGGCAGAGAGGTCCCCAAGGCACCCACAGTTTCAACATCAAGGAAGTTAGTCACAGATTTCTGCTGAGAACTGAGGCGGGGTCACTGGGTTAGAAAAGGTTAAAGCTAAAGCCTGGACCTTGAGGAAGTGGAGCCCAAGGCAGTTAATGCTAATGGCAGAGGCTGAGGCCTCCCCCAGAGGAGGGAAATTGCCCCTGCAAAGGAAGCTGCTCAAACTCACTGTGTACAAGGGCCTCCCTGGTCTTTGTCAGGCTTGGTGCTCTGGGCAGTGGGGAAGGGGCTCCCTGGAGAATACTGTGGCTGTCTGGCAGTGCGACCAGACAGACCCAAGTTTCACATCCAATTCCATGAGCCTGGGAAGTGGCTTGATCAGTGGGTAAAGTGCTTACTGCACAAGCATGAGGATCTGAGTTTGGAGTCCCAGCACCCATGTAAAAAACTGGGTGTGGCCATGCGTACTTGTAATCCCAGAGCTGGGGAAGTGGAGTTGGGTGGATCCCTGGGGCTCCCTGGTCAGCCAGCCTAACCTACATGGAACATGGTGAGTTCCAGGTTCAGTGAGAGACCTTGTCTCAATAAACAAGGTAGAGACTGAAAAAGAAAGAGAAATGATGCATCTTTAAGATATAACAAGTGAACTAGGCTTGGAATGTGCTGCTCCCACTCTGGACATGCCTGACAAGTGGAGCTTTCACCATTCAATCACCACTCGAAAGCATCTTCTTGCACCAAATGGAGAATATTACAAAGTTCCATAACTGGTAAAATGCAGAGAATAAGTGACCATGAGATGCCCAGCCCTAAATGATACATCTACAATGCAACCTCTACACCAAAGACTCAGGGACCGTTGTGGAAGAAGGGGCAGAAAGAGTGTAAGAGCCAGAGGCACAAGACACCTGCTGCTAGACAATACATGACAGGGAATCTGCACCAGTGAAATCTCCACAGTATGGAAGTCTAAGGCACTCTGCATAATGACAAAACCAGTTGACATGCCAATTTGGATAGGGAAAATTTCATGTGGTCCAACTTCAAGATGAAGCATTACAGGCAACCAGTGGATGTTGAGGGAGAATCATTTTTCTCCAGGGACTAACTTCCTGGAGGGTTATCTAACACCAAATGGGCAGTCCTAAACACAGGTACACAAAAGCACCACTAAATGGATTCAAGGCATTATGTGTGTGTATTTATAAATGTGTACACATATATGTAATAATAATAATCAAAGAAGAGAATAAGCAATTATGAGGAGAAGGAGAGAATGTGGGAGGAGTTGGACAGGGACTAGGAGGGATGGAAAAATACAAATACAATACTCATGTATGACATTCTCATAAAATAAAAACAAATTTTAAAAAAAAGTAATAAGGTGGAGGGAGTTGATAAGATTGCTCAACAGGTAATGGCACTTGCTGCCAAGCCTACTGATCTGAGTTCTATCCTCATTTTACCAACTGAGCTATTGGACCAACTAAAAGATAAGTAATATTCTTATAAAGATTGGTTGATTGTGTATATATGTGTGAATGCCACTGTATATGTACATGTACATGCATGTATGTGGGTGCTCATGGAAGCCAGAGGAGGACACTGAACATCTTTTATCACTCTCTATTCCTTTGAGGCAGGGTCTCTCCCTGAACCTGGGGCTCACGTTTTCTCAGCTGGGTTGGAAGCCATTAAGCCCTAGTGGTCTTCCTGTTTCCACCCTCACCCCAGCTGCAGTCACAAGTGAACTCAGGATGTCTGGCTTGTTGCAAGGGTGCTGAGATTCAAACTCTGGTCCTCTTGACTGTTCGACAAGCTCTCTTAACCACTAAGCCATTTCTCCAGCTCAAATAAGATTTTATTTTTATTTTATTTTTTGAGACAAGGTCTCCCTACAGCCACAGCTGTCCTGGAACTTGATGAGACCAGGGTGCCCTTCATTTCACAGTCTGATTCTGCCTCCTTTAGTACTGGGACTAAACACATGTAAGCAATATACCCAGCCCAAATAAGACTCTAATGTAATCTTTTTTTTAACTTTAAAAAAAAATTTACTGAGAATTTCATACATGCATACAAGGTTCTTTGATCAAATCCACCCCACTCCCTCCTGTCCAACACTCCCACATCTCCCCCTCACTTTTTTCTGACGACTTTGTGTACTCTTTCTTTTTTTTTAAAAGGGGCTTTTTGCTATTCTAAAATTTCTAATGCAATCTTTAAAAATTCCAACTGAGCACAAAAATCTTATTATCAGCAAAACACCAGTATTTTAAAGGCAGGCAGGTTCTGGACATGCTGAACAACGCAGTTCCCTATGTTCCCTGGTCCTGGCCCTTATATTACTAGCTCTGAGTTTCAACGTGTCCATTACAAGGGACTCCGAGAGTCTCCCTGTGTGTCTACAAGCTGGGGTGAGGATCAGAAGGGGCAATAAATGTGTGGCACATCTGCAAGAGGAAGGTTGTCTGAAGAATGGTGTGACTTATTAAACTAGGCTATAAGGGGAACGTCCTGCCTTGTCAGTTATGCTTAAATCTCCCATTACGCACAAATCACACACTTCCAGGGATAGGGTATAGTCCATTCCTAAGCTCCACTCCAACACTTTTATCTCTAAGAGCACAGATCTGGCTGTTTCTTTCCCAGATGAAGTGCTCAGTTTTTATCTGGGGACTATTGTATCTGGGGAGCATGGTATCCAGGATTGGCCTTCTTTTTTTAGCAGAGCACAGCTAATTGGATTGGAGTGTTGAAATGTGTGTTCTCAGAGGCCCTGGTGGAGTTAAGTTTTCTGATGTTCTCAGAAGTGACAGGAAAGTGGCTCATGCTGTGTTGCTAGACAGAAGGAATGGGGGTGGGCGATCCCAGGCTGGTGTGAGCCCACTCTTGGAATCCTCTGTAGAGCTTGATACTCCGTTGCCTAGCAGATCCCAAATCTGTTAACTAGTGAGCTGCTTGGATGGTAACCAAGAAGATCCTGGGGGTGACCTTACTCCAGCCTGAATTGGGGCAACCGTGCAAATAGCTGTGGCATAAGAATCAAGCCACCCAACTAAAATCCCACAACAAACAAAGCCTGCATTTAAATAAAAAATCAAAAAAGAAACCTGCAACACAAATAACAGTGGACAGTGAACACATTGTGCTATATCTGCATAGTGGAGCATGACTCAGCCATGACAAGAAATAAGCCCCAACAAGGGTAAATTTCCTAATCCATTGTGTTCAGTGAGAGAAGCTGAACCTCAAAGGGGACATGGTGTATGATTTCATTCATAGAAGGTTCCAGAACAACCCAAAATTCATTTTCAGCCTCAGAAATCAGAATCATATTTTTGGTGACAGGAGATAGACTGTGCAAAGGAAGTATCTGGGGTGATAGAAATACTCTGTGTGTTGATCTAACATGTTACTTGCAGAGCACATTGAACTTTGTGCTTGAAATGTGAATTTTAGAGTATGTAAATTATACCTTGAAAGTTAATTAAAATAAAAATTAAAAGGAAGAAATTTTAATTTAAAAATTTTTTTATGTGTATGAATATTTTGCATGCATGTAAATGCACCTGTGCACGCAATGCCTTTGGAGGCCAGAAGAGAGCATCAGATCCCCCTACAACTGGAGTTATGGACAATTGTTGAAACTGGAGGCAATTATACTAAATTAAGCCAGTGTCAGAAAGACAAATACTGGATTGTTTCTCTCTTTTCTGGCTCCTAGATTTTATGTAGATACTTTCAATTGTGAATGTACATATGATGTGAAAGTTGCAGTGAAACTGTCTAGGGAACAAAGTTGACTAATGAGAGGGAAGAGCGAGCACTGGAAGGTGAGCAGCATGGGGGATATACTCAACATACAACATATATTTGTATAAGCTTTTTAAAATACATTTAAAAAAAAAAGAAGAAGAAGAATCAAAGCGGTCTCTGGTAAGACTCTCCCTGCCCTGAGCTGCCAACCATGGCCCACAGAGGCAAGGACAGTATGGTGACTAGTTTTAATTCTTAACTTGATATGACCTAGAGTCACCTTGGAAGAGTCTCAGTGAGGGATTGTCTAGATCAGGTTGGCCTTAGACATGTCTGTGAAGGGTTGTCTTGATTGGTAAATGATGTGGGAAGACATAGCTCATTCCCTGGGCAAAGGATGCTGGACTGTGTAAGAGTAGAGAGGTGGCTGTGAGCACAAGTAGCACGCATGCATGCATCCTCTCTCTGTTCTTGACTGTGGATGTGATGTGACTGATTGCTTCAGGCTTTTGCATTGACTTCCCAGGGATGACAGAATGTACCATTGTAAGCAGAATAAACCCTCTCTCCTTTAGGTTGCTTTTGGTCAGAGTATTTTATCACAGCAACAGAAATGAAACCAGAGCAACCAGGAAGTCAGCTGCTTCCTCCTCTAATTGCAGGGATGCAAATTCTCCTGACCCCACACACCACACTCTGCATTCCTGGAACCCTGGATGTCTTCACGGGTGACCCTAGCCTTTCATTTCACTATGCAGAAAGGGGGTGCAAAAATGCATTCTGGACTGGAAGGTAGGAAAGTCAGACACTGAAGTGTAGTTCTGTGAGTAACACTGCTCCTCAGATCAAGTTGAGGAGATTGCAGTTGTGGGGTGGGAAACGGTGGCCACCAGTCACATGCTCATAGGGTCTTACATTGCCTTATAATTTCAGTGTGTGTGTGTGAGTGTTATGCAAGTGTGTGTAAGTGCATTTGCATGTGTATATGTGTGCATGTACATGTGGAGGTCTGAGGACAACCTCGAGTTTCCTTCTTTAGATGCCATCCACCTTGTTTTCTGAGACAGGGAACTCACCAATAGGCCAGGCTAAACAGCATGCCCCATGGAGCGACCTGTCTCTGCCTCCCCAGAACTGGGATTGCCAGCATGTGCCATCACCCCGTTCTTTCTTTTCTTTCCTTCCTTTTTTCTTTCTTTCTCTCATTTACTTTTCCTTTCTTTATGTGTGTTTGGTATATGTTTGTGTAGTGCATGTATACGAACGTACGCTTATTAGTACACTCAATGAACATGTGTGTGCATGCATGTAGAGACCAGAGGCCAGCACTGTGTGTCTTCCACTATTGTTATGTGCCTTATCTTTTGAAACAGGATCTGTCCCTGAACTTAGAGCTCAGCAGTTGTCTAGACTGGCTCGCTAGTGAGTTCTGGGCATCCAAACTCGGTCCTCATGCTTGCTCAGTACTTAACCAACTGAACCATCTCCCTGGTCCCTGACTTTTTTCTTTTTACATGGGTTCTGGGGATCAAACTCAGGTTAACATTTGCAAGGCAAGTACTCTGCTGACTGAGCCATTTCTCCAGCCCCTGCCTTATCATTTTCAATAACTGTCTTTCCCTGTTGTTCCTCTCATCCACTCCCAGGACACTCCTTCAGCCATCTGTTAATACCTCATTCTTTTGACATCCCATCTCCTTTCTCAGGACCTCTGATCTCTGGTTCTGCTAGTCTTCTGAGGCTCACCGCCCACTTCGTGTCTGGTCTGCTGCCTCATCTGCTTGCATTATGGCAGTTTAAACAGCCTTGACTCCCTTATCCCTCTCTGTCTTCATTGCAGTTGATAAAAACCGCAACCCTAGTTAGACCCGACCTACCAACAACTGAACTTAGTAGGGAAAAAGAAGAAGAGAAAAAGCTAATATGATTGCACAGATGGTCCTGTGGGCTTGTTTTAATAATGTGACATGAACTGCAAATGAGCCTTAAGCCTTTCTGGTAACTGTACAACAGCTTCTTATTCAGCTCACTTTCCTAAGCAACCCTTTCCAACCTGACTTCATTGAATTTCTTGTCTTTACTCTCAGCTGTGCACTGTGCCCTCTTCTGTGTGTGTGTGTGTGTGTGTGTGTGTGTGTGTGTGTGTGTGTGTGTGGTATCTGTGACAGACGATAGCCCTGCGGGGCATTCTTCTGGTGTCGTCCACCTCCTTGTAGACAGGGTTTCTCATTGGCCCAGAAGTCACTGATTAGGCTGGCCAGTGAACCCCAGGGGTCCTCCTGTCACAGCTTCCCCAGTACTGAGATTACAAGCTCACACCACTATGCATAGCTTTTCCATTACATGGATTCTAGGGATCAAACTCAGGTTCATGCTTGCAAGACAAGCCCTTTAGCCACAGAGCTGTCTCCCCAGCCTTTGTGCCCTCCTCTTCATCAGCCTTGACTCTCAGCTGCACGATATGCCCTCCTTTTTACTGGGAAAATTCCAGGTGCTCAGAAGAGAACTTCTCCAGACTCTCACCCCACCAACATGTGTTCCAATGATCTTGCCTACCTTCCTCCACAAACTTTCCAGGCTCCCCCCAGCCCTCAGCATGTGCCCCACATGCCCTCTTCTCTCCCCTACTCAGCTCCTTCTTTCTCCTCCACTTGGGTTTGACAGTCTCTGCTGGACCACTCTCAACCACAGAGCACATGCCCTGGTGTTTGTTTCTTCCATCCTAACACATGGACTTCTGACTCATTTCCCCATAACCTGCCACCAAATTTTTTGCTCCCCTTTCTAGTAAACTTCCTCAAAAGTTATCTATTCCACTCTATTCCATTTCTCTGCTTCTGTGCTGTTGTAGATCAACCACAATGGGATCTTATTACTGTACTAATAAAATGACCTTTGTTGCTATCACCAATGGACTCTTTGCATGGCATTCTGTGATTAAATTCCAGTAGTCATTTTACTTATCAGAGGCATCATGTGCAGTTGATCACTCTTTCCTTTTTTGAAAACACTATTTTGTTGCTGTGTCCATGGAGAGAGGCTGAGGCTGCTCGGCCTGAGACTGCAGAAGAGAGCACTGAGGGCATGTTGGCTTTGTTGGTCTGGACCACCATGCAAGCTGTGAGCAAGAGGAAGCTGCAGCCCACTCAGGCCGCCCTTACCCTGACAACTTCGGCTGTAAACAAAATAAAAGATCTTCTTAAAGGTAAGCCTTAACATTGCTAAGGCTTCTACTTAAGGCTCCATTCATGCTAGACAAGGGTTCTACCTTGGAGGTAGGTGTGAAAGTTGGTGTGTGAACCAGAGGTTGTAATGGCCTTTCTTAGAGGAACACAAAAGGAGATTCTGATGAAGTTATTCAATATGGAGTCAGTGTGTTCATCGAAAAGAAAGCACAGCTAACACTCTTAGGAGTAGAAATGGACTATGTTGAAGAAAAATTATCCAGTGAGTTTGTCTTCAATAACCCAAACATCAAAGGAATGTGTGGCTGTGGCGAAAGCTTTAACATTTGAAACTTCAGGACTCCTGGCTCCAAGCTCCAGGAGAACTGGAAGCTGCTTTGGAGCTTACTGAAGAAATCACGTGACTGTCATGTGCTCCTTATAATGTGTGGCCGCCTCACTGAGAAAAATAAAGTGGTGCATTTTGAAAATTAAAAATATATATTATTTTTATTTTATGCGTATGAGTGTATTGCCTGCATGTAAGTGCACCCATGTCATGAAATGCCTGCAGAGGTCAGAGGGAATGTCGGATTCCCCTGGAACTGGAGTTATGGATGGTTGTTAGTTGCCATGTGGGTGCTGGGAATTGAACCCTGGTCCTCTGTAAGAGCAGCCAGTGCGCTTAAGTGCTAAGCTATCTCTCCAACCCCAAACATGAATTTCTGATCCTCCTGTTTCCACCTCCTGGATGCTGGAACTATAGGCATATATTGTCACATTTGGTTTATATGGTGCAGGGCATGGAACCTGGAAATCTGGCCGCCTAAGGTCTGGGAACTTTCTTGAGGAAGTGAGAGTAGAGCCTGCCATTCTCCTGGAATCTGGAAACCTGGGGTCAGAGATCACGGGCAGACTCTTGACAAGGGACTTGTCATTTCTTCACAGAGGCCGTGGCTGTGAGAAAGAGGCGTGAGCAGCAGTCGCGTCTGGATTCTAACATCTCAAGAGAATAAGGCAGAGAGTGGTAGAGCAGGACACCTGACGTCCTCCTCTGCTTCTGCATGCAGACTCGTGAGCAGGCTTACCTGCACACACTTAAGTATGTAACACGTGGTGGGGAATAGGGTTATGGCTCAGTCAACAAAGTTCTTGCCTTGCAGGCTCAAGGACTTGAGTTTGATCTCAGAACCCACATTTTTTAAAAAAGAGGCTGGACAGAGTAACACAGGCACACATGCCTACATGCATCTCCAGGTTCACTGAGAGACTCTTTTATGCACATACCAGCCCCTACTCCCACACATACAAATATACATACATACTCACACACACATAAACAAGATAAATTTTTAAAATTTGTGAAGCAAAACTTGGCAGATTTGAAGAGAGAAATGGGTCCTTCAGCAACTCTCTTTCAATAACAGGTCATTTAGGCAGGAGGCAAGTGCTCTAGTTTCATTTATGTTGCTGTGATGAAATACCCTGACAGAAAGCAATTTTGGGTGGGGCTGGAGAGATGGCTCAGTGGTGAAGAGCATTGGCTACTCTTGCAGAGGACCAGGGTTCAATTCCCAGCACCCACATGGTGGCTAATAACCATCAGTCACTCCAGTTCCAGGGCATCTGATGCCCTCTTCTGACCTCTGCAGACACTGCATGACACAGGTGCACTTACATACATGTAGGCAATACACATAAAATAAAAACAATAAATATTTTTTAAAAAGTAATTTGGGGGAGAAAGGGTTTATTTTAGCTTGTGATTTCAGGTTACAGTTCTTTATTGTGGGGAAGCCACAGTGGCAGGAGCTTGAGACAGCTGGGCACACCACATTAACAGCTTGAGACAGCTGGGCACACCACATTAACAATCAAGAGCAGAGAGAAATGGTTGCACACATGCTCACTTGCTTGTGCTCAGCTTGGTTTCTCCACTCTTACACAGTTCATGAACCCTGCCTAGGGAATGGTGTCACTCAGAGCAGGGCTGGATCTTCCTATATCCATTATTGGCACAATCTCCCATAGCTGTGTTCACAGGTCAACCTACTGCCTACAATTACTTTATTATGACTCCTCCAAGGTGATTACAGGTTATGTCAAGTTGAGAGTTAAAAACTAACCATCACAGCAAGTAAGGAAATTAGGGATTTGAGGGACACAAGAAACTAATTAGGCCTAACTGATACACATAGAAGCTCTACCCACAATGACAGAATACTCATTCTTTTCAAGAGCATGAAAGGTATTCTTAAGATATGACACTTTCAACCACAAACTCAATCTCAGTAGATTTTACGAGATGAGCAAAAGGAGATGAGTCACAAAATTCACAAATACCTGGAAATTAACTCATTCTTAAACAACTGTGTCAAAGAAAGAAACACAAGGGGAACTAGAAAACATTTAGCGATGAACATAGACCAAAACACAACACATTGAAATTTATACATACTTAGAAATGGTTAGGATTATAACTATGACATTGTATATATTTTGCTACAATGAAATATATATAGGCTAGTGGGATGGCTCAGTTGGTAAAGAGTTTGCTGCACAAACATGAGACTCTGAGTTCAGATCCCCAGAACCTATGTAAAAAAAAGTCAGGTGCTGCAGCACACCCCTGTAATCCCAGCACTGGGAAGATGGAGACAGGAGGATCCCCTGGGTTCGTTGGCCATCCAGTCTTGATGAGCTTAGTGATCTCCAGGTTCACTGAGAGACTCTTTCTCAACAAAGCAAGATGGAAAGTGGTAGAGGACAGCTGACACCTGCCACTGAACTCCATACACATGCACACACACACACACACACACACACACACACACACACACACACACGTGATATTGATCAGTATAGCCTTTTACTACCCCCTGCTGAGTAACAGGATTTCAATGCCAGTTAGGATAGAGGATGGGGATCTGTCTTTCCTATTTCTCTGTCCTCAACCTGTCCGTGCCCCGCTGACCCCATCAAGTCTGGGTTGGAAGAGACACTCCCTTCAAGGAAGAGCAGAGTTCATTCACTAGCTGTTTAGTATCATATGACCCTGGGGATGAATGGAGCGTGCTGAACTCCCAAAACAGAAGTTAGTGGTTGTGAAAGAGAACTCAGGCTGGAGGTCTTGCTTAGGTTGGACATTGCTAATTGGCACTGTGAGGCCTGAGGTCATGCAGACTAGAAGCACAGTGTGTGGAGGAGTTCACCTGTGATCTCATAGAAACACAGTTTTAAATGTCAACTTGCCACAACCTAGAATCACCTGGGAAAAGTCTCAGTCTAGATCAGGTTGATCTGTGGGCATGTCTGTGAAGGATTTTCCTAGTTGGATTCACTGAGGTGGGAAGACTCACCCTGAATGTAGGCAGCACCATTTCATGGACTGGGCCTTCAATTGTGTAAGATTATCTCATTATTTGTGTGTGTGTGTGTGTGTGTGTGTGTGTGTGTGTGTTGATTGTGTAAGATTATCTCATTATTTGTGTGTGTGTGTGTGTGTGTGTGTGAATGAGAGAGAGAGAGAGAGAGAGAGTCCTTGCAGATATTATGCACTTGTGCATTCAGGCTTTGTGGAGGCCAGAAGGTGGCACTGGCTCTCTTGAAACTTGAGTTACAAAGCTGGAGTTACAGGCAGTTGTGAGCCATACACATGGGTACTTGGGACTGAACTCAATTCTTCTGAAAGAGTAGCAAGTGCTCTTGATCCACCAAGAGACCTCATAGTCCTCACTGGACTGTGTAAGAGTAGAGAAAGCTAGCTGAGCAAAGCGAGCAGGCAGCATTGGTGTGTGTGTTCATTCCCTCCGCTCTTGACTGTGGATGTGCTATGACTAGCTGCTTGGGTTCTTGCCTTGACTTCCCCTCAGTGATAGACCTTGACCTGGGATTGCAAGTGAAATAGATAAGCCCTTTCTCTACTAAATTGCTTTTTGTCAGGATGTTTTACCACAGCAAGAGAAGTGAAACTAGGACACCCCAAGAGCACCTGGAGCTCTGAGAGGGAGGACGGCCAGCTAGGTGTGACCAACACATGTATAGCTATGCGGTCAATGTTGCTGTGTATTCTGGCCTCCTTATTCAAAGAGAAATCTGCAGTCACACTGTCTGCATGTTGATTAGAGCAAGGACCTAAGTAGCTTTGAGAGACTCAGGGTTGAGTCTGACTGAAGGGAGATTAGGGTTTACTGGGCTGTTGATCTGAGCTGAGCTCATAGGCAGTTGGGGAAATGCCTGTTCAGGCTTCCAGAAAAGAGATGGAAGACAGGCTACATCCTTGTTTAGGGTGCTAAAGACATTTACAGGTCTGAGGTCTGCCCAGCATCCATCTCCCCTCACAAGACCATCCTGATTCCCCTTATCAGAATTGCCCCTTCTTGGCTAGGGATTTCAAGCTTGCCCAGCAAGCACCAAGTCCTGGGTTCTGTTTCAGCACTGCGTAACTCTTATGTGGTAGTGCATGCATGTATTCCTAGCTCTCTGGAGGTGGAGGCAGGAGGACCAGAAGTTCGTGGTCATCTTTGGTGACATAGTGAGTGTGAGGCTAGTCTTCATGGGCTACATGAAACTCCACCTCAAGGATAGAAGGAAGGGATGAAGAAAGGATGGATATTAATTGCTTCTTCCCTACTGTCAATCAGTCTATCACAGTGCTAATTAAAGAACTATAACTGACCTAGCAAACAGCTGCGTCAATGGCATGATTCCTTCCTGGTAGTAAGTCTTGGACAGAGGGTAACAGCCTAAAAACACTTCAGTGTTACACTAAGCAGGCCATCCTTAAAGCCTGACCTCGGGCCTGCCTGGCTGCCTACCCTCTTTTCTAAGCCCAGTTCTTCTGTCACGTGGAAATCCCCAAAATTGTTGCTATAAACTTCCTTTTGTCAAGTTGACTAGATTTGGTTTGTACTATAAGTAGCTAAAGAACACGCAGTGCCGTTCTGCATGTGGGGCTTCCAGCATGCTGTGAGGACTTGATCACCTCTCAGGTCCACGTGCCTGAGGACTATGGACTTCCCTTGGCTACGAATAAGAAACACTTCCCATCCACAACCCATCAAGTGCCTAGCCAGCCCTAACTTATATCAGGAAGTGAGGGGCTCACAGAGTTCAGAACAGGTATGGTTAACTCCCTAAAGGATCTAATTCAGCAGCTAGAGAGATGGCTCAGTGATTAAAAGTGTGAGAGGATCACAGTTTGGTTCCCAGCACACACTAGTTGGCTCACAACCGCCTGATATTCCAGCTCCAGGGGATCTGATGTCCTCTTCTGGCCTCTGCAGATATGCATCATGAGCACAAACACACTCACACATGCACACATGTATACATAAATATATAATAAAATAAATCTAAAATTTGAAAAAGAATATAATTCACTTCCCAATTAAAAGCCAGTAATGATTGATACTTTGCTGGCAATTCCCAATAAAATCCATTTCTGAAAGGAACTTGTATACCTATGTGTGTATTTGAGTGGTTGTGTGTATGTATATGTGTGTGTGTGTGTGTGTGTGTGTGTGTGTGTGTGTGTGTAGATCAGAGGACAACCTCAGATGTCACTCCTCAGACATCCACTTATTCTGGAGACAGGATCTCTCATTGGCTTGGAACTCACCAGGTAAGTTAGGCTGGCTGGTGAGTAGACCCTAGGGATTTGCCTGTCTCTGCCTTCCCAGTGCAGGGATTGCAAGCATACCTGGCTTTTTTACATGGGTTCTGGGGAATTGAACTTAGGTCCTCATGCTTGCAAGGCAAGCACATTACCAACTGAGTCATTTCCACAGTTCAGCAAGTTTTTGTAATAGTAAAATAGTCACCAACAAACTTTTGGTAAGACAGCAACCGCAGAAACAAAAATCAAGAGGAAGAAGGTAGAGGGGTCACCTCTGGAAGAGTCCCCAAGAAGCCTTCAGAGGCAGTCCCCTTTTTCTCCAATGAGTTCTTTGCTTGTTTCAGAAGTGGGTGGGACCAGGAGCTATCAGAAAAGGAACACTAATTATTGGTTTTGGAATGGGGAGTAAGTTAGATGACTGAGGTAAATTTAAGCCCCATCCCCATGCTTGGGGTTTTCCCTGCCTTTGGTGAGTCAATGGAGACAGGAACAATGTTGAATTAACACTAAGGGGTTGAAGAGCATTCTTCAAGTTCCCAGGATCCCTTGCACATAGGCATGGGGTGGGGGCACTGGAAACACTATACCCCTTTAAAGGAGAAGCAGAGCTTACTACATACCAGGGGAAGGGGCAGGAGCTGGGAAGACCCCTCATGTGCACATGCAGTAGGAGTGGCAGCCATAGTCTGCCGGCCCTTGCAGATGCTTTTGGCTGTAGCCCAGCGCGCTATGCCTGACCTTTTCCCAGGCCTGTTTCTGTAACTGTAGTGGAAATTCCAGTGCTCCCAGTGTTCTTCTGGTCATTTCCTTCTCATCTTAGATCAACCGGATCCTTATTTCTGTTGCTCACAATGTATCACAGACTGGCAGAATGAGAGGTACAGTGAGTAAACCTGGGGGTACAGTGTGGCAATAGCGTGCTTGCCCAGCATGGGTCCTAGGTTCCTCCGCTGGCACAGCAAAATAATAATAATAATAATAATAATAATAATAATAATAATAATAAATACATAGAGAGGGGAGGAGGGTTGGTTCTTCTGGTAAAGTGCTTGCCATGAAAGCATAAGGACCTGAGGTTAATGCCCAGGACGTGCATGGAAAAAAGCTGAGTGTGGTGGTACATGCTTGTAATCCCAGCACTGAGCAGGTAGAGACAGGAGGATCCAGGGGCTTGCCAGTAAGCCTAGCCTAATCAGCAAGTTCTAAGCCAATGTACAACTTTCACTCAGTAAGCCAAACATTCAGGAGCTCAAGGGTTTTGATTTTTAGAGAATAAAAAGCCCAAATTTCTTCATTTTTCAGATAAGGAAGTCTGTGACTGTCCCAAAGTCTCCTGTATGTCAGTGGTTCTCTCTTGGAAGCTTCTCCTCTGTGTCCCTGGCTATCTCTCAGAGCCTCCTGTGTGTCTGTGGCTCTCTCCTCTGCCAAACCCACATCTCTCTGGTTATCCTGAACAACTTCAAGATAACCATAACACTCCCATTCTTCAACCTCAGTGTCCAACCCACAACTCTGGGCCACTTGCACCCCAGGATAGCTACAAATGCTCCTCAACTCAAATGTAAATTTGTCTAAAACATTGCAAGATTCTGTCTGGTTTTGTTTTTTTTTTAATTAACTCAGTTGGATAGTATGAACTTTGTAAATGACAATGTCTTTCTCCATGTCAAAAGTCTGGGCCTTTCATTTAATCTAAGGCATCTCCCATGATGCCTGTGACCGAGTAGGAGCAGCTCCACATTCCCAGCTGCTCTCGACTGTATATTCTGCACCGAGATTCCCCTCAGCACAAGTATCCACAATGCTTACATTTGCAGGGCTCCCCACTAAACTTCAAGGTCCCCACAAGCAAGAAACATGATCTGCAGGCCTTTAACCCCAGTTCAGACAGAACAGAAGACCTGAGGAAATAATTGAGAAACATCTAGATTCTAGGAAGTAGCCTTCTCTGTTCTAGTAACCAGACTGTGTGTGTCCCAGGGGCAAGGGGGAGCAGAGAGGAGGAAAGGGAAGGCTGGAGCCTGGCTTCTTCTCTTACTGACTAGACCCTGACAGAATGACAACCCAGAAAGGCATTCTAGAGACCTGAAACCTATTTTAGTCCAGCACAGATCCCTGGGTCTGGAGAAGATGGCTCAGGAGTTAAGAATGTTTGCTACATAATGAAAACCCAAGTTCAGATTCCTGTACCCATGGATCAAGCCAGGTGTCCCTGCAAATGTCTGTAACTCCAACTCTGAGGGGGTCAGAGACAGGGTTGCTGGGGTCTACCTGGGTTCTAGTCTTCCAGCCTGGCTAAGAAAACATGAACCCCAGGGCTCCAGTTCAGGGAGAGTTCTGTCTTGAAGGCATACGCAGAGCATGATGGACGAGGACGCCTGATACCTTCTTTTGGTGCTGTGTACTCACATACACATGTGCGTATTCCCATACAGATACACACACAAATAAATAATTAAATAAATAAATAAATAAATAAATAAATAAATAAATAAATAAGATCTTCTTGTTAAGTAGCAAAAAAGCATGATCCCTTGAGGACTCTAAGCAGATTCATGGCCATGTACATCTGAGATTCATTCATCAAGGTCTGCAGCTTCAGCCACGAGACATTAGCGGCTGCTACTGACCCTGGATATTCAGTGTCTCAAGAACTGAGCATTTTTTGACTGGTGAAATGGCTTTTCTTGTAAGCATGGGGACCTGAGTTCAATTTCCAGAACTCATGTGAATAAAAGTTGTGTGGTGGCTGGTATTTGTAATCCCAGGACTGGAGATACAGAGAAAGAAGTGTTCCCAGGGCTTTGGGGTCATCCATTCTAGTCGGAAGCAGCAAGCTTCAGGTTCAGCGAGAGATGCTATCAATAAACAAGGCAGGCTGTTTTGGATCCTGGCTTCAAGATGACCAAAAACAGAAGAAACAACATTCATGCCATAAGGGCCAGCGTGGCCATGTGCAGCCCATTTGCCGCACATACTATGCCCTGTGTCTGCCTAAGGACAAGGCCATTACGAAGTTCACTATTTGGAACATAGTAGAGGATGCCACTGTCAGGGACATTTCTGAAGTGAGTGTTTTCGATGCTTATGTGTTTCCCA
>NW_008345224.1:529315-531110 GCF_000622305.1 Nannospalax galili
ACACACATGCACAATAGCATGCAAACACCCTCTCCCTCATACAAATACAATATAAATAAATAAAAATGAAATAATTTTTTGAGATAGGGTTTCCATGTAACCCCCAACTGGCCTGGAACTTGCTATGTAGATCAGGCTAGACTTAGTCTCACAGAGACCTACCATCCTCTGCCTCTCAAGTGCTGGGATTTAAAGGCATGAACTTCTGACCTCAAAATAATTTTTTAAAGTGGGAGACTGGCAAGATGGCTCCGTGGGTAAAAGAGTATAGTTCCCAAGGAACAGCGTCCAAGGCTGACCTCTGACCTCTACATGCACATACACACATTGACCCCCCCACATTACACACAAACATGAGCATGTACACACACTCATACTCCCTCCCATATCACACATAATCATAAGCATGCATACACGCTCACACAAATGTGCACACGTTGCTAATTTTGACTCACCGGTTGTAAAATAGAATCTATTAACTTCCCATGATGGAAGATAAGGATGTGGCTCTCTTACGTCTCCCAATCCTACTCTACCAGTCGGTTAATCAATTTATTAACTCTGTAGTCTGTGCTCAAATTGCCCTGACTATGTACCTGTGTGCACGCTAGGCCAGGTTTGGGCTGGAACTCCCTTTCCTTTCTGGCACAAAATTTTTCCCATTAAGTATTAAACTTGGCTTATTTTTTTCCCATCAGTTTTGTTTCTATGAATCCATCCTTAAGTTTTACCAAATGATCCACCAAACTTTTTAAAATAATAAATACTAGCTTTCAATGAATCAAACACATTAAATATTTCAGTTTATCTTAGAGAATTATCTCCTGAAGATTTTGTAAAGGTTTAATTAATTTATTATTAGTGTGTGTAAGAATGCATGATGTGTGTGGACATGCACGTGCCACGTGCCATGGCATGCTTGTAGATCTCTGTCAAAGGACATCATTGTGGAGTCAGTTCTCTTCTTCTACCTTTATGGGGCTTCCAGGGATTGAACTCAGGTCATCAGCCTTGGCAGCAAGTGCCTTTACCAACTGAGACATCTTTTTGATTCCAGATAACTCCTTTAGTGTGGTATGTGTTCATTCTTTTATCCATATCTAAATTGGATGATTAGTTTTCTTTATTGTTGAGTTTTGAGAGTTCTTTATATTTTATTACAAGTTCTTTATTACACACACAATTTGAAAATATTTTCTCCCAGGCATATCTTGACTTTTCATTCTCTTTAGATGTATTTTTAAAAGGAAAAATTATTAGAGACAGATTATATCATTAATTTAGATACAAAAAAACTTGGAACAGACCCGCAGGCTTCTCTCTAGGGTAAGTCCATTGCACCCTCCGTGCCTTGACTCCCCAGCCTCATTCATCCTCCCATCTCCCAGCCGTTCTCTCCTCCTAGTTTGGGCCCTGCCCCATTCCTTGTCTTGGGGCCCCAGACACCTGGGGAACCAATACTGCTTCCTGATCCTTTTCATCCAGACCAACGTAGTGCCTTCTCTGGGCCCCAGGAGCATTGCTTGTGGGCCTGGCCCCACCTCACCTCCCTCTGCTTCCCTGGGCCTGCAGGACTGGCCACAGGCCTCTCTCCAGGGTAAGTCCATCATGCCCTGAGCACTAAGAGCAATGCCAGGGAATTACTATACCAGATTTCAAGCTGTATTACAGAGCTATAGTCATAAAAACAACATGGTACTGGCACAAAAATAGACCCACAGACCAATGGAACAAAACTGAAGACCCAAATATGAGTAATTGCAATTTTAGCCACCTGATATTTGACAAAGGGGCC
>NW_008345224.1:531947-532435 GCF_000622305.1 Nannospalax galili
CACAGACTCAGACAAAATCAACATACATTTTCCCTCATATGTGCATCCCAGAACCAGATTCTGATAAATAAGTATGCAACCAGACATAATTACAGGAACTGGGATAATGGAAAGGAAACAGGGAGGTAAAGGAAAAGAAAGAACCTGAAAGGGAAGAACAATAGGAAACAGGCCTTAATAAGGGAGATAGAGGCATATGTGCATCCCAGAACCAGATTCTGATAAATAAGTATGCAACCAGATATAATTACAGGAACTGGGATAATGGAAAGGAAACAGGGAGGTAAAGGAAAAGAAAGAACCTGAAAGGGAAGAACAATAGGAAACAGGCCTTAATAAGGGAGATAGAGACAAAAACTAGGTTAGTTTAAGGGAGGGGGGATGGAAGGGTATACAAAGAACCTAGAAGATAAGGGGAAAGAAGGAGCTCGAGAGGTAGGACCATAGGAGAAGGATATTAGTAAGGGAGAAAGGGGGTAAATGGGGGT
>NW_008345224.1:532737-533450 GCF_000622305.1 Nannospalax galili
AGGGTGGCCCAAGGGACTCCCAGATAGTAACCCAGCATAGAACTGTGAAAATGAACAGCAGACCCCAATCTTGTCTAAAGGAATATTGAGAACTGATTACTGCTAGAAGAGGAACAGCTGACCCTCCTAAAACAAAGACCTCTCAGTAGGCTGACTAGATTCACCAGAAGGGCAAGTAGTGGGGAATGGCTGGGGTGCTGACAACATAACAGGCAGTAGCAGGGACATCAGTATATAAGGGCTCTAGTGGGTGGAGGGAGGCTATGGGAGGGTGCTATCAGGGAAGTGGGTGTATAGTCAAATGAGATGGTTTTGGATGTTCTGTGTGGTATATACACACACACAAAAAAAACCAACAAATTTTTAAAAAATGTATTATATTTGAGGAGGAAGCATGGACATTTATGTCATGCTAATTAGTAGAGGTGATAGACATTACCATTGAGATCTACCCGATGACTTTATAGACATGCACAGGTGCCAAGGATCCAAGTGCAACCAATTATGACTAGTAATAACCAGATACCTACAGATTGGAGATGCATGCACCAACATCTTGGTGTTGGTGATAGGAACAATGAGTCTGTCTGCAGGGAACAATATATTCTAAAATGAAATGGAGATCTTTTTTAAAGGTTAAAAACTCCTTCAATTTTATGTCTTACAGGGCTTATACTGGGTTCAATATTGTGTAACTGTATTAACTGTGAACC
>NW_008345224.1:534145-534435 GCF_000622305.1 Nannospalax galili
AACCAACAATGACTAGTAATAATCTGATATATAGAGATTAGAAATGCATGTGCAAACATCTTAATGTCAATTGCATTAAAAATGAGTTTTTCTGTATGAAACTCTGTATTTTAATAATGAAATGGAGATATTTTTTAAAGGTTAAAACTTCATTTAGTTTTATGTCTTATAGGGTTTATAGTGAGTATGATATTATATGAGCGTAATAATTCAACTGTAAACCTAAAAATTTACAGCCAATTTTGAAAAAGCTGCATCTTAGCTCTGAAAATTGTTATTGACTATGTCAA
>NW_008345224.1:534599-557322 GCF_000622305.1 Nannospalax galili
GGGTCTCCCTGTAGCCCCAGCTGTCCTTGAACTCACTATGTAGACCAGGCTGGCCTTGAACTCACAGAGATCTGCCTGCCTCTGCCTCTCAAGCACTGCGATTAAAGGCATGCGCCACCACGCCCGGCCTGAAGTACATTTTTAAGAAACTTGAATTAATTATTTGTGTAGGAAGACTCAGTGTTACAGTGCTGTCCGTTGTTCCCAAATGGATTTATAGATCTGGTGCAAGTGCGAAAAAAACAAGAACTGTTTGCAAGTGTGTATATATGTGTGTATGTATGTTTATGTATATGCATGCATGTTTGTGCATGTGCATGTGAGTGTGTGTGTGTGTGTGTGTGTGTGTGTGTAGGCAGGAGGAGAATCTCAGCTGTCACCCTCAGGAACACCATCTACTTCCTTTGAGACAGGGTCTTTCATTGGCTTAGAGTTCACCAATTAGGATAGAATAGCTGGCCAGTGAGCCCCAGCGAGCCTCCTGTCTCTACAGCGCTGGGATTACAAGCATGGTGCACCACAGCTGGCTTTTTCATATGAGTTTAGTCATGTCTGATATCTAAAGTGGTAATTTCCGTGGCTATCAGGATATTTGTAATTACTTACCGAGAACTCTAAAAATGATCAAACTCAAGTCCTCAAGCTTGTAAGGCAAGCACTTTACAGACTGAGTCATCTCCCCAATCCCCTAAAAGAATTTTTTGAAATGAGGGAATTAGCTTCTTCCTAACACTTATGTGGAAAATAAACACTGTAAGAATAACTGCCCCACCCCAAAATAATTGAAGTGAAAGATTTTGAGAATGAACCAATCTTTCCAGGTATTAGAAGTTACTGTAAAGTTAGAGCGATTGAATTTACCCATACCTACGTGTGAGTAGGCAATAGCAAGGGAAGGAAAGAGAAAGTCCACAAAAAGTGAGAATGTTCATTGAAACATCAGTAGAAAGAGGGCCTAGGAAGATGGTTCAGCAAGTAAACGTGCTAGCTGCCAAGCTTGACGACGTGAGCTCCCGGATCCCCAAGACCTACATGGTAGAAGTTGTACTCTGACCTCCACACACATGCTGCGTCATGCATGTGTGTGCATACACACAAATGATAAATATTTAAAAAAGAAATTTAGGTAAAAGGGTTTAGATTTCCAAACTCTAAAGTTTTTGACAAACTACATTGGAACAAATGTTGGTCAGCAACAGGATATCACAAGAGTAAAGGCTGATAAATCAGAGGTATCCTGCAAAAATTGACAAGACCATAAGAAAAAGTGATCTATTTTAGTATTTTTAAAAACCACTGTTGGACCCAGGCGTGCTGACACAGGCCTTTAGTCCCAGCATTGGGGAGGCAGAGGCAAGTGGATCTCTGTGAGATCGAGGCTAGTCTGGTCTACATAGCAAGTTCCAGGCTAGCCAGTGCTACATAGTGAAACCCTGTCTGAAAAATAAAATAAAAATAATAAAAATATTATTGGAGTAATGAAATAACTTCCCAAGCAAAGTGAAAACACATCAAAGTTCCAGTTAGCTAGACAGAGAGAAAACAAAATAAGCAAAGTTTTATTTTTCAAAATGTAAACCAAGAAAACATTTTAGCAAAGTAATGGGTTTCATTTTGGAATTTTCAAACACATGTCATTATAATGTATTGGAATTTGTCCTCCATTGCCCTCCCTGCCCATTTTCTCTTGCTGGTCACCTTTGTTTTTCCCAAATAATCACCTATCTCCCACCTTCAAGAAAAAAGTGTTTTGAAAACATTTAATTAATATCGAATTTCCATAATACCTAAAGAGCACAATAAAACACTAATGGGTGAATAGACAATATAGCCAGATAGGCAGATTTAAGGGTGAAAGATGGGTCATAAGCAAATGATAAGACTTCCACTTGCTGGACGTGGTGGTGCACGCCTTTAATCCCAGCACTCAGGAGGCAGAGGCAGGCAGATCTCTGTGAGTTCAAGGCCAGCCTGGTCTACATAGTGAGTTCCAGGACAGCTGGGGCTACAGGGAGACCACGTCTCAAAAAGCCAAAAAAAAAAAAAAAAATTCTGTCAGAGCAGAAAAATATTTGAAGCAGCTCAACAGAACACTGTAGGCAAAAATATAAAATAGGCATTCTGGTGCCTAAATGATGAGATGCGTGTCACCTGACCTCCTGATAAGCAATCTATTGATACATGTTACAACAGCTCTCATTCAATCCCACAACTCCCCTCCTTAGCATCTATGTTATAGGTACTTTTGGATATGGGCACAATGATATTTACGAAGCAGTGTTCATAAATACGACTGGACATACTCTATCCCCCTTAGAAGACGAGTTGAATAAAGTATGGTCCGTTCATACAGTGGAGCCCAATTATAGCACAATAAAATAAATAGATATAGAGAGTGCTTCTCAGATCTCTCAAAGATGTATTTTCATATTTCAATGGCCGAGCTTTGGAGAGAACAACAGGGAACAGAGGTAGTAAGGACCTAAAGAATGCCTGCCCCTCATGGGGCCAGAGGATAGCACCCAGGAGGCCCTCTATGGTGTCCCAACCCCTGGGCTCTCCAGCAACCATCAGGGACTATCACATACTGGGAGTGGTACAGGGATGAAAACTACCTGGTCCCAGGGACACTAAGGGGCTTCTAGTCTAGTGAGGTGGCAGACAGCCAAGCAGAGGGTGACCCAACAACCCAGATAGGCCTTGCTAGTGTTCAGAACACAGATCTAGCCCCATTTGGCTTCCTCTGACTTTTCCCTCCAGTCAGAGTGAGGGAGTCAAAGAGGAGATGTCAGAGTGAGGGGAATTAGAGTGGGGGGGTCAGAGTTGGGGGCCAAAGTGAGGGGGGTCAGAGTGAAGAGGGTCAGAGGTCAGGGTAAGAGAGTCAGAGTGAGGGGTCAGAGTGAGGGAATCAAAGGATTCAGCGTGAGCTGAGTACAGTCAGGATGGGAATAACAGTAATCACCCATTGTTTGGGGCTCTTGTTTGGGGTTCTTCCTTTTGGGTTTGAGACCAGCTATGGGGAATGGCTGGGACTGTCCCTGGAGCTTGTGAGCAATTTGTGACTACAACCCCTCATAGTTCCTAGATGGATGAGAGCCATTAGCCCAGCACTTCACTGTAAGAGTCAAGTTTGTGCAAATCCCTGTAAAGCAGCTGCCTTGTGTTCATTTTACAGAGGAAAAGAACTGGGGCTCAGAGAGCAAGCAGAACTTACCATGGCTTTAAGCAACTCGATGGTGCTGTTGGAATTCAAGCCACAGACCCTGTCACAATGCCAGGGGCCACAGAAAGTGGTAACTGAGCTCAGTGGGACAACTGTGCCTTTGACACATCCTCATGAGTCAGTCTAGAAAGAGGAAAAAATTATGGGGACTCGGGAGAGAAGGAAAACACGGGGAGGGAAATAGGCTGTTCATCTTGGATCTGGTTTCCTTCCTTGGATGGAGTCAGGTCTTTACCCCACTGAGAAAGCCTAAGATGCCCACTGGGACAACATCTGCTTTCCTAAAGAACCCCACCCTGGAGCTGAAGACCAAACTCAGAGCCTTGCATTTATTAGGCAAGCTCTCTACCACTGAGTTAAATCCCTGACTCCCCTAAAGACTGCTCAATCAAAGATGTCAAAGACAATAAATAAATTGTGCTTACTTAGGCCAATGGGATCTATACATTGAGTAATTTTTAGTGCTCCTCTCTCATTCCTAAATCTAACAATGCCCTTCATAAATCCATCTTACAACCGCTTTTACAAAAGAAAAGTTTTTGACCTTTCAATCTTGTAAACTACACTCTGAACAAAGTTAAAAGAGGGGAAGGGGCTTCTATACATACCCACTGTAAAGACACCTAAGTGTGACCTTCCTTGAGAGGCCCAAATACATGCTTTCGGGTGTGGCTTTATTCCTTGCCTGAACACCTTCTTTCCTATTTTCAGTAAACCCCAACTTGGGCAGGTGAGATGGCTCAGTGAGTGAAAGTGCTTGCACACAACCCTGAAAAACCTGAAGTTCCATCCCTGGAATTCACAAGACTGGTAAAGAACGGATTTCCAAATGTCCTCCGTATGTGCACAGCACATATGCACCTGCACTCAGATATACATGATAAGGAACTAAGCAAACAAACTCCAACTCAGCATCACAATGGTTCATCCTTAAATTCCTTTCTGGGTGGAAGACACAAATCCCAGTTTTGCACAAATGGAGATCTTAAGGGGAAAGAGAATTCTTCAGGCTGCTGTGGTGGCAGAGCCATGCTTCTGTCCCTGTCTCTGTGGACAGCTCCATTTAGAAGGTTGCACTCTTACATGCTCTGAGAACCTTCCCATGCTCAGGCGCATGAACACGACGTCCATCTCATGCCCTGAGCACCATGGGTCACACTTACACAGAGGCAGCATCTACGACTTCCCCAATTTTTTCCATGGCACATGGAGAAGTAGCTCAGCAGCTGGCAGCACCAGGGGCCAAAGATGGTGTGAGCTGCTGGGCCACAGGCCTGAGCAACAACCTTCTTCATGATGCGGACAGAGTCCCTTTTTAGAACAACAATCTTACTTCCTCATCTTGCCCAGTTTTGAATCCTGCAAAATCATCTGTGGAGCCACACAAACATGTAAATATTTTGAGACAAGTTGAAAGAGAAGACAGAAAGAAAAAGATCTGTGAAGCCAAGTGGTGGAAGGAAGGCATCAGACAATGATGGGTGTGGCGTATCAGCAAAAATTCCTCCTAGGTTAGCCTAGAGTAACCGAGGATGTTACTGACAGGCCTTCAATCACCTGCCTTGTTCTGCTGGTGCAGGCCCAGGTCAGTAAACCTGCCTATGCTGGCTGTTTTTTATCAACTTGACACAAACTAGAGATACCTGGGAGGAGGGAACCTCGATTTAGGAAATTCTTCCATCAGATTGGTCTGTGGGCCAATGTCTGTGTGTCATTTTCTTGATTGTTGAGTAATGTGGGAGGACCCAGCCCACTGTGGGTGGTGCCACCCCTGGGCAGGTGGTCCCAGGTTGTGTAAGAAAGTAGGCTGAGTACAACCCAGAGGAGCAAGTCAGTAAGCAGTGTTCCTTCATTGTCTATGCTTCAGTTCCTGCCTCCAGGTTCCTGCCTTAAGTTCCTGCCCTAACTTCCCTCAGTGATGAACTGTGACCCAGGAGTGTAGGGTGGAACAAACCTTTTCTTTCCCCAAGTTGCTTTGGTCATGGTGCTTATCACAGCAACAGAGAAGCAAGCTAGAACACTGCTCCTGTGAGTGTATGCACGTCTGTGTAAATGTATGAACCTGTGTGTGTGTGTGTGTGTGTGTGTGTGCACATGAAGGCTATAAGAAGGCTTCAAGTGTCTTCTATCACTCTCTACCTATTCCTTTGAGGCAGGGTCTGTCCCTGAAGTTGGAGCTCATGTTTTCTTGGCTAGTCTGGAATCCATAAAGCTCCAGATATCCTCCTGTTTTGGGCCCCCTCAGATCTGGGATTACAGAGTGCCTGGCTTGTTAGGTGGGTGTTGGGATCTGAACTCTGGTCCCCATGATGTGCAGCAGGTGCTCTTAGCTGTTGAGCCATCTCTCTAGGCTTCAGGGGCATTATTCCTGCTGAGAGAGAGATCCAGGCTTTGAGATAAGACTCTATACTAGGGGTCACCAAGGAATGATACATGGGACAAACAAAAGCCATTTCCCTTTGAAGAACTTTCTTCTAGAACATCGATAATGGTCTTTGATCATGATCTAGGTCTAGGCAGAAACCTCAGGTCACATCATTGTCAAACCAAGAGGTACACTTTGACTGGACATGGTGGCACATATCTATAATCTCAGCACTTGGGCAGCAGATGTAAGAGAAGGATTGCAAATCTGAGGTCAGGCTGGACTACATAGTGAGTTCTAGGCTAGCCTAAGCTACATAGCAAGACCTTGTCTCAAACAACAACAACCATAACAACAAATAAATAGAAACCTAACTTTGAATTCCATCAAGAAGGATCATGAAATTGATCAAAGAAGGATCATGAAATTGAGGCCAACCTGGGCTATATAGCAAGACTCTGTCTTAAATTCCCCTTCCCTCCACCACCAAAATAATAAAATCAACTTTAAACTCCAGTACTTGGGAGGCTAGAGCAAGAGGACTATGAGTTTGAGGTTACATAGCAAGACCCTGTCTCAAACTACCCCTCCTGCCATCCCCCCAAGAAAATATAACTTTATGTTCTAACACTTGGGAAACTGGGCAGAAGGATCATGAGTCTGAGGCCAGTCTAGGCTACATAGCAACATCCTGTCCCCAAAACAAACAACTGTACTTTGCCTTTCTGGGGACCCAGAATGCCTTTCACATTTCCTGTGGTTTCAATATGGTTTGTTCCTCAAAGATTTGTGTCCTAGAATCTTGGTTCCCCCACTGATGTTGAAGTGATAGACCCTTAGTAGGTAAGGCAAAGTAGGTGGTGGAGGCTTCTCCCTGAGTGGGTTGGGTCTCAAGGGAGTGATCTGGCTCTCAGGAGAACCAGCTGTTGGAAGTCAAGGCCTGCCTATCCACGGTCTCTACTATACATGACTGCTTCCTTTTCCCCCTCTGTGCCATGTTGGGAAGTAGCCATGGGACCTCTGCCAAGATGCTGGCACAAGGATGCATTGATGTCCCCAGCCACCAGACTCATGAGCCAAATAAGCCTTTTCTTTGTATATTACGCAGCATCAAGTATTTTGTTATAGTAACACAAGATGGGATGAAGCAGTATTCATGTAATGACTTATAATGAACCAGGCCTCCTCTCTTTGAATTATATAGAAATGTCCCTAGGCTTGGGGGCCTCTGGAAGCCCCCAGACATTACATACGAACTGGAAAAAGCATCCAGGTATCTGCCTGAACTTTTCCTCATTCCAATAGATGTTCTAGATTCACTGGTATGTACAACCTATTTGGGTGTGTGTGGATGTGAGATGTATATGTTCATGTGGGTGTGTGCATGTGTACACACATGGAGGCCAGTGGTGGAATTGGGTGTTTTCCTTGATCCGTCTTCACTTGTTTTGTGAGACAGGATCTCTCACAGAGCTTGAAGCTGATCCATTCAGTTAGACTAGCTAGTCAGTGAGCTCTGGAGATTTGCCAGTCTCTAACTGCTCAACCCTGGGGTTGTAGATACATACCATCATGCCTGGCTTTTCTGTGGGGACTAGTGGTACAAATTCAGGTCTTCATGCTTTTGCAGTAAGCACTTTACTGACTGAGCCATCTCCCCAGGCCTGTGTTCAACCTCCTGACATTGTGATAACTATTATCACTTACAAAGTTCATACTTGAGAATTGTGCAGTCGAGTTACAAAAAAAAAAAATGCAAAAAGAAAAAAATTACAGGATGTGGTAGCTCATGCCTATAATCCCAGCATTTGGGAAGCAGAAGCAGATAAACCCCTGTGAGTTTGAGGCCAGCCTGATCTTCACAGTGAATTCCAGGCCAATCAGGGCTACGCAGTGAGACCTTGCCTCAAAAAAAAAAAATCTCATATTGTTTTAAGTTTACAATTTTGTGTTGGGCCACATTTATAGCTATCCTGAGCTGCATGTAACCTACTTACTATGCATTGGACACAACTGTACCTAGAGGCAGAGGTATACGGAGATACTTAAAAGGCCCCCATCCTTGTTGGAACTGGAGCCTTTCCAGGACAAGGCTTCCTAAAGCTGTCTGCTTTCTTCCTGGGTCTGTGTGAGCTTCCTTCCTTAGCTCCCTGCTTTGTATCACAGCTGTGCTCTCTCTTGTTCTGCCACAGTGGCTCAGGAAGCCAGAGGA
This sequence comes from Nannospalax galili, assembly GCF_000622305.1. NCBI lineage: Eukaryota > Metazoa > Chordata > Mammalia > Rodentia > Spalacidae > Nannospalax > Nannospalax galili. Next base: position 542,400 of record NW_008345224.1, read on the forward strand.
AAGACATCAAAATGATCAGAGAGAAAAAGTCAGAACTGCCCAGTTATTATATGGCGGTAGGATGCTCCTGGAATGCTGGGAGTGAGAAGTAATCTTGGGAGGGGTGATACTCTTGAGATCCCAGTATTACAGCAGCATGCTCTTGCCTGCCCTGACTCTTTCTCACACTCTGCAGAGCAAATGAAGTGTAGAGGCTGGGGAAGGGTGGAAAACCCTTTAGCTGTCATTTGACTGTCTTGGCTTCCAAGACATGACACTGTCTCTCATGCTCCCTCCCTTAGATATTAACCCAGTAGTGAGGTTCTGATGGGAGAGGCTCCTGAGGTATGGTTGGAGGAAGGTTCCAGCTCTGATCTTCACAACACTAATTCCATCTTCATTAGGAGCCTTGCATTTCTGTCCTCCTGGCTCTGGGTCTTGCTTCTGCTAGGAAAGAGAAGCTGGGGGAAGGAGGTGAATTCCTCCAAGGCCCCTTAGGTGGCTCCAAATGTGACATTTCAGTCCCCAGCAGAAAAAGGTGGGTTACCACGTCACACACTCCTCCCCTCTGCATCCTATCACCCCCATGGGCTACCACTAATGTTCAAGAGAACCCTTCCCCTGTGCCTGTTAGTCACAGCCCTCCAACCCCAGAACCCAGCTGTACCAGCAAGGGTTAACTGCTGTTGTGACTCGCCTAGAAATGTCTTATGTGTGTGTGCATGTGTGTGTGTGTGTGGTGTATGTGCATGTATACCTGTGTGTACATACATGTGGCGGCTAGAGGTCAATGTCAGGTACCTTCTTCAGTCATTCTCAGCCTTAATTTAAAAAAAAATATTTCTTTTTATTCATGTGTATGTGTGTGTAAAAACGTGTGTGTGCAGGTTCCCTTGGAATTGGATCCCTTGGAGCCAAAATTACAGGCAGTTGTGATAAACCCGATGTGGGTGATAGAAACAGAACGCTGCTGAAATATCTCCCTCGACCCCCAGGCACACACCTTTTTATAAATGTATTTTTATTTTATGTGTAAGAGTATTTTACCTACATGAATGTAAGTGCACTGCATGCATGCAATGCCCATGGAGTTCAAAAGAAGGCATTGGATCAGTCAGAATTGGAGTTACAAATGGTTCTTAACCTCTATATGTGTACTGAGAACCAAACCCAGATCCTCTACAAGAGCAGCCAGTGGTTTTATCTGCTGAGCTATCTCCAGCCCCCTTCCCCACCCTCTTCTGGAGACAGGGTCTCTCACTGAACTTAGAACTATTCAGCTAGACTGACTGGCCAGTGAGCCCTAGGGATCCTCTGGTCCCCACCTCCCCAGTGTTGGGATTATAGGTATACACTACTGTGCCTGTCTTTATTTTAACAGGAGTTCTGTGGAAATCTAACTCAGGTCCTCATACTTTCACAGCAAGCACTTTACTTCCTGAGTCATCTTTCCAGTGAGCTCCTGCTTCCCTTGACCTTTTTATGAGACAGGGTTTCACACCTCCCAGGCTAGGCTTGAATTGGATTTGTAGTTGAAGATAACCTTGAACTTCTGACTCTGTACTTCCCAAGTACTGGGATTACAAGCATGGACCACCACACCCAGTTTATGTGGTGCTGCAGATCAAACCCGGGGCCTTGTGCACATTAAGCAAGCACTTTACTGAGGTACATCCCTAGTCCCTACCTAGAAACTTCTATGGTATCTTTGGTTGATTCCCTTTTAACCTAGATGTGCTATGAGGCCCTCAAAGATGTCAGACAGGTGAGTTCTCCCCTCCCCACCTTGTGATGCTCTGGGCAAAGCCCAAATTCCTTCACCCACTCAGGAACTGCCCTGGGACTCAGGGAAGAGTTTGGATTGCCAGTCTGGGTTCATCCCTCACTGCTGAGGCCTGCTGTTTATCATTCAGCTCGGGCCTGAGACGGGACTGAGTGGATCGGCACTTAAGCAGCCGATTTATATTCTGAGCAGAGTTTAAATGAACTGCGCAGAAGTCAAATCTCGAAATGCTCCTGTTTACTTTGAGCAGTGCTGAAGACTTAGGCTCCGGTCCATCCAAATTCCTAATGGGCCGACTGCCCCAATTATAACGGATGCTGCGGAGTCCAGGGCTCTGCCAGGATGCTTCAGGAGGAGCTCTATGTCCTTCAGCTGGCCCTGGGCAAATGATGCTGCAGGAAACAGGTTGTTTTGACTTCGCAGAGGAAGGACTTTGGGCCGGGAAATGACTTTCACAGTTCTTCCACCTTCTCCCCCAGCAAAGACTTCAGAAGCTGGCAGGCCTCAAAAGGGATGGAGCTTTAGGTTTGTTGGCACAGCGCAGGGAGGGGACATCCGTGGTGCCATGGTGGATGGGCCAGTATTTTTGGTTTGGTTTTTTGTTTTTTTGTTTTATTTTTAGACAAGGTCTCATGCAGTGGAGACTGGCCTCAAACTCTTTATGTAGCTTAGAACGACCTTGAACTCCTGATTCTCCTGTTTTTACCTTTCTATCACAGGAATTACAAGAGTATACTACCATACCCAGTTGATGTAATGCTGGAATGGAATCTAGGGCCTGTGAATGCTGGGAAATAGGTACCTGGGGTCACCACCCCTTTCCTTCTACTTTGAATATATTTGGATATTCCTATAGTTAAAAGTCCTGTGTATGTCCTTCCTCTCTCCCTCCCTCTCTTCCTTTCCTCCCTCCCTTCCTCCCTCTCTTCCTTCCACCCTCCCTCCCTCTCTTCCTTTCCTCCCTCCCTTCCTCCCTCCCTCTCTTCCTTCCTCCCTCCCTTCCTCCCTCTCTTTCTTCCTTCCTCCCTCCTTATCTTCCTCCTTCTCTCCCTCCTTCCTTCTCTCCCTCCCTTCCTTCCTTCTTTCCTCCCTCCTTCTCTCTCTCCCTTCTCATTCCTAGGTAGCATTGTTCAATGATGTCACAGCATGCACAGAGTTCCATTATATAGTTTCTTCATTACTGTATGTTTTGCCACCAGATTGTCCTGGAGCGGGGACTGTCCGCTACTGTCAGCTGTGCCTACTGTGTCTCATTCAATGCCCAGCATGTGATTGTGCTGAGCAGAAAAAAAAAATGAGAGAGGAGATGAATCAGCCACAGAGATAGATGGCCTGGCCCTCATCAGGGTACTGGCATGAGAACCTTGTCACGGCCTGGGCAGAACAGAAGTTCATAGCCACCACAGGATCATGTTGCCCAACTTAGCCCCCAAAGGGACTATGGGAAAGGGTCTGAATCAGCTGTCTATCCTTTAAAGTGTGGAAGTTTCTGTTGTTGAGCCTGGTCCTGCTCTGGGTGATCATCAGTGCTCTGACCCCAGGGGCTCTGTCTCCAGGGATCTGTCACACTACATTGGGAAGGAAGCCCTGGCCTCCTGTGGCCCTCCATGCAGTACATGGGATGTTGGTGACCCCAGAACAACTGTCCTTGATGGGTCTTTCCAGTATAGCTCTGATTACTAGGGACAGAGGGGCATCCACATCAAATGTGTCTGGGGGATTTCAAGGATTAGGAAAAACTAGGTAAGTGCTGGCTTTGCATTATTAGAAAGGTTAAGTAGTAATGGGGGGTCACCTTCTACTTCCTCATAATTCTCTCCCCACTTGGGAAATGACACACAGCCATGCATGCACACCTGCATACACACATGATATATGCATGCATAGATGTGTTACGTATACATGTGCATTACAGTACATGCAGATATGCACGCACACAACACATAGGTACTCCTATTTAAAGGTATGGTTCCCTTCTATGAAGAACATTTACTGGGGCTGTAGATAGAGCTCAGTTTGGTAGAGTTCTTGCCTAACATGTATAAAACCTGGGTTCCACCCCCAGTACCACATAAATAGAATGTGGTAGCACACATCTGTAATCCCAGAACTCAGGAAGATCAAAAGTTCAAGTCATCCTTGGCTACATAATAAGCTCGAGACCAGCCTGGGTTACATGAAACCCTGTGTCAAAAATAAAAACAGTGTTTCAGGGAAAGTTATTTGGGTTAAGAAACCCCCTGGCTTGCATGCCCACCATTCAAGGGGCGGGAATTTTCCCACAGGGTCAACTTCTTGGCTTACCCGGGCTGCAATTCATTCTCTATTGGGGATCTAGAGGAATAGTTAATGAGAGGATGGGGATGTTATTGCTGATATCAGATTCTGAGCGTTGCTGATATGAGTGTATTAAGTTTCCCTTAATAAGTTCCAATCCGGGTCTGTCATCCTTGTCTTAAATCTAGTTATAATTTCAGCTGACAGTTTATTTCCCAAAGTGAAAATAGCAAACAGGGTTTTAATGAATCAATCAGCCAGTGCTTTGTGCAAACAGAGGCCTAGGAAGGAATGGATACTGTGCCAGGAAGCCAGATGCCTGTTTTCTTGGCCTCTTTCAGTGATGATTGTCACAGAAGCCAGGGATCCAAGGCTGCAGCAAGATGCATCAGAGTATGAGCCCACACATGTGAAAACACATATGCCTCTGGGTGGCTGGAGAGATGGTCAGTAAAGCACTTGCTATGTAAGCATGAGGGCCTGAGTTTGGTTCTCCAACACCTACATAAAAACCTGGGGTATGGCAGCACACACCTATAATCGCAGTGCTGGAGAGGCAGAAACGTACAGCTCTCTGAGGCTAACTGGCTGGCAAATCTACCTGAATTGGTGGGTTCCACGTTAGTGAGAGATCCTGTCTCGATCAGTCAGTCAATGAATCAATTGAGGAATATGCCAAACATTGACCTCTGTTCATGTGTGCACACACATGAACATATACACTCATGTACTAAAACACAGGAAATATGCTTCTGGCCTGAAGGAGTCCTCATATTTTCTCCTGGTGCTAAATCACCTGCCTAGCACCTTATTTAATGCCCAGGAGCATGCCAGGGGCCCTGTCCCTCCCACTGAAGTGCTGAGTCTTTCTATATCTACCACCACATCAGGGCAGAGGGGTGGGGTAGAGGGGAGAAAGGCTGGTGTGTGTCAGGGTCTCTGATCACTAAAGGTGACCAGGTGGCATTACAACTGTCCCTGCCTCCTTTCTGAGAGGCAGAATTAGGCGACCTTGTCCTTTGGGAAGATGGGATAGAAGAAAGGGTATGTAGTAAGTCAATGTTGACTCTGTCCTAGTGAATAGTCCAGTAGACACGTGACATCCTTTTGTTTAAGGAAGACTAGAGGAAACTCAGCTGGTGAAGGGGACTTCTGGAAATGCCAGTCATTCTTAAAAGTGGGCATGAGAAGAGGAAGTGTTTTCTCTCTCTCTCTGTGTCTCTCTCTGTCTCTCTGTCTCTGTCTCTGTTTATCACAGCATCAGCTTCCATAGTCATTAGAGAAGATCAAGTAAAATGCAACGTTTATCCTTTCTTCTTCCTTCTTCCTTCTTCCTTCTTCCTTCTTCCTTCTTCCTTCTTCTTCTTCCTTCTTCTTTCTTCTTTCTTCTTTCTTCTTTCTTCTTTCTTCTTTTTATATGTATGAGTGTTTTGCCTGCAGTCTCTCTGCCTCTCTGTCTGTCTCTCTATCTCTCCCTCTATCTCTCTCTCTCTCTGGAGGGAAGAAGGGAGGGGGGAGAGGCAGAAGAAAAGAAGGAAGGGAGAGTCACTCACCTTTACTTGGGATTCCAGCCATTACTCGCTCCTGCCCTTCCTCAGCTGCAAGTGATCTTGGGAGATGCTGGAGTACATAGGAAATGGGAGGTTAACTGAGAGGGGGCCTCTATGATGCAGCCTTTATGACATGATTAGGTGGGCTTTGTGGTGATGCAGCTGTCTATGGTCCCTCACACTCCTGTAAGTAACCTCTCAGTTGTGCTCTATAACTAAACCCAATAAACTCACTGTTCACCAAGCTGGACTTAGGTGGAATCATTACTTTGGTCTGTTAGTGCCCTACTGGAGTGGACATTTGTTCACATCTCCACAGGAAAAGTTAACACAATGGGAGGAAAGTGTTGAAGTGGCAGGTGGAAATATACCTGTGTCCTTGAGGCTGTCATTGGGCCTAAAATTGTTCAAACTTGGAATCACTCTCTGTCTTCAGGCGTTTTGTTTTGGGTGATAATAGATGCTCTTATTGTGAAGTCAGTTTCTGATGGATCTTTTTGCAGCTCAAAACATCTTCCTTGCATTGGACAGAGTATATCTGGTTAGGCAAGGTAATAGGCAGCTCAGGTTCACAAGTTCACTTCCCACTCAGGTCACTCCCCACTCAGGTCAGATACCACAGGGGGCTCTAGAAGTTCATCATGGACTTGGGGCTCTAGCTTTAAGAGATTAGAAAGGGAAGCTAGCAAATATCTCCCTTGTCCTAGAAGCTTCTGTCCTGAGCTAGAATCTATTACTACTCAGACAGCACTGATTGAAGCAGTCGTATCGTATTTCTTGTGTGCATATGGAGGTGGGGTGAGTGTATGCATGCAGAGGCCAGAGGACATCCTTAGATCCTATCCAATTCATTTTTTGTGACTAGGTCTCTCACTGGCTGCAGCTTGCCAAGTATGCTAGGCTTGATGGCCGGCGAGTCCCAGAGATCTTCCTGTCTCTGCCACCCCAGCACTAGGGTTACAATGCATACCACCACATCCACTCTGTGGTTCTGTGGATCAAACTCAAGTCCTCATTTTCATATACCAAGCATTTACCATGAACTCTCTCTCCATCTCCTGCATGAACCTTATCTCAAAAATTACTGGGAACTACAATTTTACCATGTGCCTAGACAGTGGAAGTGGAGACACTTTGATGGATGACACCAATGTCTGTTACATTAACTAATATAAAACTCAGCAATCATGGCTGCATGTCTGGCGTCAAAGATTTAGCTTCCTCAAGCTCACTTTCCTCCCAAATTTGTACTGCTTTGAATGTTTCCTCACTGTTCTGCCATAGTAACAGTGTGTAAATATGTAATAGTATTGAAATATGGAGGTACTTTAAAGTCCAAAGAAGCCCAAGTGAATGGGGAGCCAAGAGGTGCCTATGTAGTTCCAGCAAAGATCCTGGCTGGTTCCAGAGACTCTGCCTCAGTCGCTGTCTGACGCTTGGGTAGTGAGGACATAGTCTGTCTCCCACTTCCGTGACAAAAGAGGGGCCATGTTACACTGGGGTTGTGGGCAGAGGTGGGGAGGGAATGAGGCAGTACACTTCTGCCAAGTATATTATCAGCTTGGGCTGTGTAACAACATGACAGCACACCCAGCAGTCCATCCCCGTTCAGTTCTGAAGGCCAAAGTTCAAGGTGCCAGAAGGTAGGCTAGGTTTCCTTTGATGCCTCTCTCTTTGACTTGTAGATCATCTCCCTCTCCTAGGTCCCATAATTCTAAGTCCCCACAAGACTTTTCTTCTGTGCATGCACAACCCTGAGTCTCTTCATGAATTAGAATATCCCCCTTCCTGTGAGAATGCCAGTTAATTGAACAACGTCCTACCCTAATGGACTCATTTTAACTGGATGACCTCGTTAAAGACCCTCCTCACAATCTAGCCTCATGCTGAGTTTCTGGAGCATTAATATATGAATTTGGCATAGAACAAGACCATTTTGCCTGCATGCAGGGCAGCGATTGCTTGAAAGGTGAGTTTTGTAAATGATATGTTATTTATGAGACAGGCATGAGGTCTGAGACCCAATCTCAATCTTGTTTTCCTGAGGAGAGGAGTCATGGCTATTTATGGGCTAAAGAAACACAGCAGTCTGAGGTATGGAGAAAGTGACTGGAGGTAAGGAGAGGGAAGCAACCAATGGTCTGTGCATACGCAACCAAATTGCTCATGCTCAACCAAACCACATGGTTCATATATACCCAGACATCATGGCACATGTGTTACTAAACATCACAACTTGAAGAGGAGATGTAGCCCTCTGAAGTCAAAAGTTTACCAATGGGCTACTTGGACAGACAGGCAACCAGTCTGACCTGTATGTCAGAGGCATTGTCCACACCTGTATGCATGTTCAAGCTTTTGACATTGCCAACAGAATGTCATCAGCAAAGTTCATGTTAAAGAGCAGCTCAATTGAATGACAAAAAATTTCCAAAAATATTCCATAATGTTTTAAGTAAGTTTATGATTTTTGTGTTGGGCTGCATTCATATCTATCTTGGGCTGTATGTGGCCAAGACAAGCAGACTGGACACACACCAGCAAAGCTGGGGGCATCTACTGCTCAGCTACCTCTAAAATCACTGATTAAAACAAGTGACCAAGGGACTGCGGAGGTGACTCAGTGGTTAAGAGCACTTGATGCTCTTCCAGAGGACCCTAGTAAAGTTCTCAGCCCCCAAGTTGGGTGGGTCACAAAGACCTGTTGTAACTCCTACTCTAGGGGATCTGATGTCCTCTTCCTGATGCACACACATGGCATGCTCACACAGACACATAATCTTTGAAAAATAAAGGGGGCACTGGAGAGATGGCTCAGTAGTTCAGTTCCTAGCACCCTTAATCATCAGCTTACAACAACCTATACCTACAGTTACAGGGGATCTGACACTCTCTTCTGGCCTCTGAGGAAATGCAGGTATACACATATACACATTAAATAAATAAATCTTTTTTAAAAGAGGCCCAAAGCAAGCAAAGCTAGGGCTTGACATTGCTCAGGTTTGACATAGTTTCAAGCTGGGGGTTAGGAGAGGCAGTTCAGCTAATGAAGGAAGACATTCTTGTCTTTCCAAAGAGAAGACTCCACAGGAAAACCGACACACTGGTTACCATTGTCAAGAGGCAAGGAGGGAGAAGATCAAGGAGAGAAGAAAAGAAGAAGAAGAAGAAGAAGAAGAAGAAGAAGAAGAAGAAGAAGAAGAAGAAGAAGAAGGAGGAAAGGAAGGAAGGAAGGAAGGAAGGAGAAGAAGAAGGAGGAGGAGGAAGGGAGAATAGACAGAGACAGCGGGAAGCAGGGACCTTGCAAACCTCCAAGCCTGGGCTTACAGAATGGAGTAGGGTGTGGGTGTGTGCCTCAGGTTGGTCTGAGGCTCTACCCTCCCTGGCCAAGTCTTCAGGTGACAGCAGACACTCTGAACAAAAAGAGCCAGCTCAAGCCACTCTGGCCAGTGGTGGTTGCCAGCTTGTTGTGTGCAGAGGGATTGGTGGGCTAATAAAGCCCAGCACCATGGCGTTTACTTACAGATAAACTTGTAGAAGATATTCATAATTAATTGTGTAGGTTTAAATGCTTAGGAAAGTTTATTTATAATCTTAACTGTAGTCTCTGCATTCAGTTCACCTTAAACAGAATCCTAATTTGGGGAACTCAGCAAGATCTATTCATCCAAGCAAGTCCAGTCAGACCTTCCATCTTCTGCAGTAAAATGATTTAATAAAGGCTTTCCCTCAGCAGGCTCAGAAAAAGGGGTGTAGAGAAAGAGCCCACATGTACAAAGTATATGAAGATTGTTTTCTACAAGGGGACAATAAATGCTCTGCTAACATTTGCTTTAGTCCCTGCTAAGGGCTCAGCTGTGTCCCTTTGAATTTGGATGTTGAGCTGATTAGCTGACTCTGAGCAAAAGTCCTTCCCATCAAGCCTGATGACCTGAGTTAGATCCCAGGACCCACATGATGGAAGGAGAGAATCAAATTCAGCAAGTTGTTCTCTGAACTGCATACACACACGCACATATAAACACACCAGGCACACACTAAAAATTAAATGTAACATTCACATGTTGAAGTCCTAACTTAGGACCTCAGAACATGGCTGTATTTAAACATAGGGTCTTTAAAAGGAGAATTAAGGGCTGAGGATGTGGCTCCATTGGTAGGGTGCATGGCTCCCCTGGTAGGGTGCTTACCTAGCATGCAGGAAGCCCTGAGATTTGTCCACAGTAGCATATAACACTAAGCATGTTGTGCAGGCTTGTGATCTCAGCTCAGAAGGGGGAGACAGGAGGAAAAGAAATTTAAGATCATCCTTGACTACACAGAGACTTTGAGACCAGTCTGAGTTATAAGAGACCCTGGTAAGAGTCGGGGGAGAGAGGAGAATTAAGGGGAAATGGAGTCAGTAGGATGTACTCTAATGCTTTGAGACTCACATCCTTCTAAAAAGAGATCAGGACATAGACACACACACACACTCACACACACACACACGTCTAATGATGACACAGGGAGAAGTCTGTCAAAAAGCAAGGAGAGAGATCTCAGGAAAAATCAGCTCCAGCTGCTCCATGTCCTCCACACTGTAGCAGGAAATTCTGGTGGCCGAAGCTACCCCATCTGATGTACTTTGCTGTGGTAGCTCTAGCAAAGGATTGCAATTCCTGACATCCTGAGACCTGAAGGAGAGGGCAGCAGTGACAAGGAGGCATTCACATGGTGCAGTGGGTTAGCTGCCTTGGGCTTGAGCTGGGCAGCTGCTGGCCAAGAGAAGGGCTTAGGAAAGGCAAATTGGGCCAAAACAGTTTGGGGTGTGTGTGTGTGTGTGTGTGTGTGTGTGTGTGTACACACGCATGCGTGTGTGTACATATGTGCATGTGGATACATGTGTGGATACATACATGTAGATACGTATGTGCATGTACATGTGTACATGTGGAAGCCAGAGGCCAACCTCAGGTGTCATTCATCAGGTGCCATCCATCTTGATTTTTGAGACAAGGTCTCTTACTGACCTGAAACACAGATTCATTTAGGTTGTCTGGTTCGTGAGCTCCAGGGATCTACCTGTCTCTGCCTCCCAGTGCTGAATTACAGGTGCATGCCACCATACCTAACTTATTATGTGAGTTCTGGGAATCAAACACAGGTCCCCATGCTTGCAAGGCAAGCACTTTACTGACTGAACCATCTCCCCAGTACCCCCTCAAACAGCATTTGGAAAGCACATGATACTCTGTCTTTCCTCAATAGCTCAAGCAGGCGAGGAAGGGAAAGAGGAATTTTAAAAAGAATGTTTTATTCATTATTTAATTTTATGTATATGAGTATATTGCCTGCATATATGTAAGTGCGCCCATGTTGTGCAATATCCGTGAAAGTCAGAAGAAGGCATTGGATTCCCCCTGGAACTGGAATTATGGATACTTATTAGCCGTGATGTGGGTGTTGGGAATTGAACCCAGGTCCTCTGCAAGAGCAACCAGTGCTCTTAACCACTGAGCTATCTCTCCAGCCCCAGGAAAGAGGGTTTTATCAGACCTCTCTTGCAGATTTTTTTATGGTATAGTGTTCAATGGGGATAACCCTTCCTCATTAGAGCATCTAGAAGGCTCTGCTGTTAGGCAATAAGGTAAGCTACATCTATGTCCATAACCACAGGGGATGATGCAGTCAAACACCACCGTGCAACTCCACAGATGACACATACACAAGCATTTCTTCCAACATTCCAGCTGTCCCACCCTCTGTCCTTCCAGCGGCGAAGGCCTCCGCTTGGCATTGTATTACAAAGATTTTGTCCAACTGCGCAAAAAGTGAGGGAGAAGCGATTTTTATTGTTATTGTCATCATTAATCCTTTAATTAAGGTCTCCTTTATTCGTGTCAATATCCTGCCCCTTTCTTCCCTCCCTCTCTTTGAAATCTCATTCGTTGGACTGGCTTCTCTGAGCTCTCCCAGCTCAAATTTTAATTAAAGTCAGTCACAAGCCTGGAATCTCTAATGAGCCCTCTCCCAGACACCATTAGAAATCAAAATGGTTGTTCTCTCTGTGGTGGGGCTTATTAGCATGACACTATTATTTTAATACAAATGGCCCCTATCTTAAGCCTTCTTGCTTTGAGTTGCTATTTGGATGTGAAGCTGTCCCTTTTTTGTGATTTGCAAAAGGTTAAGTGGCTGTGGCATTGAAGAGATATAAATATAAAAGTATATTAGTTACTTTTTTCATAACAAGGACAAAATGCTTGACAAAAGTAGCTTACGGGAGGAAGGGTTTCTTCTGGCTCACAGTTTGAGGACACAGTCCATCAGGATGGGGAAGGCATGGTGGTAGGAGTGTGAGGCAGCTGGTCACATTGTATCGTCAGGAAGCAGAGAGATGAGTGCTGGTGCTCAGCTCACTTTCTCCTTTTCATTCAGTCTAGACACCAGGCCAGGAAATGTGGGACTTCCCACCTCCACTAACCTTACATGGATAACTCTTTACTGGCATGGCCAGAGGCTTATTTCCATGGTGACTATAGATCCTACGAAGTTGGGAATTGATATTAACCATGCTATGAAGCAAGTAAAAGGTGTTGGAGTGGAATCCACCTTATCCTGTAAGGAGCTCACCTTCCAACCTATGTTGTTGGAGACTGAGGTTTCCACCCTGAAGAGCTGTTCAAATGACCAAGATCCCATCCTTCTGGACATGAAAACTTTGTGTGTGTGTGTGTGTGTGTGTATACAGGTGTATATGCACATGTGTGTACATGCATGTGGAGGTCAGAGGTCAGAAAGTAGCCTCAGTTTTCTCTCTCAGTTGCTCTCCACCTTGTTTTTTGAGACAGAGTCCCTCACTGGGCCTGGAGTACACTAATTCAGCAAGGCTGGCTGGCACTGAGCCTCTGAAATCTGCATGTACCACTATTCCTGACTTTTTATGTGGATGCTGGGAATCAGACTCAGGTCCTCATTCTTGTATGGCAATCACTTCACTGACTGAGTCATCTCCCCAGCCCTAGCATCCTCCTTTCAGAGGAAGAGGACCTGAGGTCCGTGCTTTTTAGATGCCTCAGTCTGTCTTATGATGAATGGGCAGCCAAGGTTTAGGAAGGGGGTATCTTGCGATCATGTGTTAACTCACAGTCCTACCTACATTGGAAAATTGAGGTGTCCATGGCCTGGACTTCTAATAATAGTCTGAGGAGAGGGGTTCCAGAGATGAAACAGAGGGCCACTACCCTTACTCTGTATCCTAGAGTCAAATGTGAAAGCTGGAGGGAACAGCAACACTCCTGGAGTACAAAGCTATAATGTCACATGCTGAAAGGTCAAATTCATTGTGATGGTCACTATCAGTCATCAACTTGACAGGATCTAGAATCACCTAGGAGGCAAACCTCCGACATGTCTGTGAGGGAGTTTCTAGACTATATTGAGGTGGGAAGATCCACTTTAACTATGGGTGACAGCATCCCATGTGCTGGGGTCCTGGATCGAATAAAAAGGAGAAAGTGAGCTGAGCATCAGCATTCTTCTCTCTGCTTCCTGAATGGATACAATGTGATCAGCTACCTCACAGTCCTGCCACCATGCCTTCCCCACTATGATGGACTACATCCTCAAACTGTGAGCCAGAAGAAACCCTTCCTCCCTTAAGTTGCTTTAGTTAGGTCTTTGATCACAACAAGTAACTAATACAGTCATGAAGGAGCTGTGGAAGAGGAGGACACTGAATTTGTCCTTTTGATCCCCAGCAGACAGCTTACCCCATGGCCAGTCACTTTTCATAATGCAAGCTGTCAAGGGTTGTGATTTAAATGTGAAATGTCCCTCACAGGCTCATGTGTTTGAACACTTGGTCCCCAGCTGGTGATGCTGTTTGGGAAGGTTGTAGAAATTTTAGATGGAGCCCTGCTGGAGGAAGTGGATCACTGGAGGCAGACCTTAAGGCCTTAAGCCTGAGCCACTTCCTGTTCATTCTCTGCTTCCTGACTATGGTTGTAATTGGACCATCCAGCCTCCTGCTCTTACTGCCATGCCTTCCTCAGCATGGTGGAATATATCTCCTTAAACTGAAAGCTGAAATAAATCCTTCCTCCCTTAAACTGTTTCTTATCAAATATTTGGTCACAGCAATGAAAAAGCAATGAATACCTATGGAAAACGATTGTGATAGAATGTCAAATGGAAAAAAATGGATTGAAGTTTAAGAAATGTAGGTATACAAGTAACAATACTAGTATACATCAATAAAACAGATTTTTAGAATGTTGGCAGAGTTTCTGATGAATAATTTCCTATCTAATGTCTAGTGCTGTTATGACAACATTATTTGTGGTAATGACTTATTGTGTGGATCTGAGGTGTGGCCAGATGGAGATCAAACCCCATAATAGATCTCAGGGCTCAGAGATCTTTTGAAATCTCTGAGGAGCTCTAGTGGAAACTGGTCAGTGGTCAGAGATCAGGAGAACTGTGATTGAGCTGGGTGGGAGTTACCTCTATTCAGCTGTGTGATTTTTTATTTATTTATTTGTTATTTATTTATTTATTTATTTATTTATTTGCAACTACTGTGAATGGGAACATTTCCCTGTATTGTTTCTCCAATTGCTTGTTATTGGTATATAGAAATAGTACTGATTTTTGTAGATTGATTTTATAATCTGCCACTATACTGAAAGTCTTGATCAAGTTCTAGTGGTTTTCTGGTGGAACTTTTGGGATCTCTTAGGTATAGCATCATATCATCTGCAAAAAGTGATAGTTTGACCTCTTCTTTTCCAACTAGTACTCCTTTAATTTCCTTCTCCTGTCTTATTGCTCTAGCAAGAGTTTCAAGCACTATGTTGAAAAGGAGTGGAGATAGAGATTTGTCCACAGTAACACTAAGCATGTTGTGCAGGCTTGTGATCTCAGCTCAGAAGGGGGAGACAGGAGGAAAAGAAATTTAAGATCATCCTTGACTACACAGAGACTTTGAGACCAGTCTGAGTTATAAGAGACCCTGGTAAGAGTCGGGGGAGAGAGGAGAATTAAGGGGAAATGGAGTCAGTAGGATGTACTCTAATGCTTTGAGACTCACATCCTTCTAAAAAGAGATCAGGACATAGACACACACACACACTCACACACACACACACGTCTAATAATGACACAGGGAGAAGTCTGTCAAAAAGCAAGGAGAGAGATCTCAGGACAAATCAGCTCCAGCTGCTCCATGTCCTCCACACTGTAGCAGGAAATTCTGGTGGCCGAAGCTACCCCATCTGATGTACTTTGCTGTGGTAGCTCTAGCAAAGGATTGCAATTCCTGACATCCTGAGACCTGAAGGAGAGGGCAGCA
>NW_008345224.1:561207-567139 GCF_000622305.1 Nannospalax galili
TGGCCTGGAACTCACTATGTAGACCAGGCTGGCCTCCAACTCACAGAGATCCTCCTGCCTCTGCCTCCCAAGTGCTGGGATTAAAGGCTGCGTCCCCACGCCCGGTCAGCTTGTGATTTTAAGAGACTTGTTTCAGCCTGGGGAGATGATGCGGGTAGTAAAGCACTTACTGTACAACTGTGAGAACCCGAGTTCAACCTCCCCCACACACCCATGTAAAACAAAAAGTCAGGATTGGCAGCATACACCTGTAATTTTAGTGCTAGGGAGGTGGAGATTAGGTGGATCCCTGGGGTTTGCTGGCCAGCCAGGCTGGGTGGATTGGCAAGCCCTAGGTCCCAGTGAGAGATTCTGTATCAGAAAAGGCAAAATGGAGAGTGACTGAAGAAGACATCTGACATTGACCTGTGGCTTCCACATGCACATCACATGCACATAACTGCACATATACATAAAAACACACACAAAACAAATGAAAAGAAAAATGCCTGTTTGGTTGGATGAGGGATTCCCAGCCTCAGCACTGTTGACCTTTCAGTCAAGTAATTCTTGGTTGTACCTGATGTCCTATGCATTTTAGAATGGTTAGCAGTGCCCACCAGCTTCTGTTTACTAGCAGCCAACAGATGCCCTCCCAGTCATGACAATCAAAGTCTCTGAATATCCCTTGGAGGGCAAAGTTAACCGCCAGATGAGATCCAACATAAAAGGCTGCTTGCTCTACCTGTGGGTGTGGGATCTGCCACGAAGCGGAAGCGGCTCAAAGCTTTACGCTTGGCTTTTGGGAACGTGGTGGAGCTCTTGTTTCTCTTCCATCAGCAAAAGGGAGTGCAGCTTTCAGAATTCCCTCCCCTTTATCTCTGAATCACCTCACAGTTTGTCCCTTAGTAATAAAGACTCCTTCCCTAGGCAAGAAAGAGAGCAAGTTCCCTTTCTACATGATCTTGAGGCAAGGAGTGGCTTGGGATTAAAGCGCTGTTTGAAGATGTGGACCTGAGCAACCTGGGTTCAGTTCTGCTGTCATAAGCAACCTGCAGCCTCAGTCAAGCCGGTTACTCATTCTAGGCTGTACCACCCCCTCTCCAAAGGTGACTTTGGGATCAGATGATTCTCTGTGCTCTTCCTCACTAAAGGGTAAACACTGATCCAGAAAGCTGTTTGGGCTGTCCGAGAAACAGCTGCATAGCTGGCCTTTTATTGTGAAGCTAAGAAATAGCTAGGCTTGAATGCTGGGCTAAAGATTCTCTACCTGTGGATGAGGAGAACACATAGAAGTTTCTGGAACATACAGTCATGGAATTTAAGACTCTCCACTGGAGGGCAAGTTAGAGATCACTTTATCCAGCCCACTCATTTTACACATGGAGATCCTGTGACGGAGAGGGAGGTAGCTTGCTCACCTCTTGTTACCAGATGTTTAATCAGCATGGGTTTTAACTGCCTGGAAATTGGAGGCATAGAGACAGTTCCTGGGGGACAGACATCTGTGTCATACAGCCCTATGCAGTTTTGGGTCACTCTCATGAACTCTCTTAGCACACTCACCTCTCCCTCTACCCTTGGTAGAATGAAAGAACTTATTTCCTGATGCATTTCTATAAACAGTGCCCCAATCCACAGGCAGGTCAAATATACAATGTCAAAAGTGGGCAGATATTAAAAGGCCAAAGAAACAGTGCCAGAGTCCAGACAAGACCAGATTGCACAGGACCTTAAACCTGAAAAGTAAAGAACTACGAACGAATGATAGTAGTGGTGTTGAAGGGTAAAGTGAACTCGCCCTGGAACTTCAGGTATGGGGTAGGCAGGGTTCCCCACTTTGAGAACCCCAGGAGCTGGGCCAAGGCTGAAAGGCTGACTCACTGAAAGTGGGGTGTGGTCCACTGGTCAGAGAGAGGTTCACTAGGGTAGTGTCACATAAACAAGGCCAAGCAGAAAACTTCCCGCTGAGATCGAACTTCCCAGAATGCTACCCAAAGGGAATATGGAATTCTGGAACTTGTAGGAAAGTGAGTTGGGGTGCTGTGTGTAACTCACCAGGAAGTTTCTAGGAAGCTGGCTGCTCTTGAATTCACCAGACAGCAATACCTAGATGCCATGGAAACTCCTTTGGTGGGGGTGGTTTACAGGGGGAGGGGGTAGTTGGTGGGGAGAAGAAGGACTTGGGTGGGGAGAGAGGGGGCCCACTCCCAGGAGCAAGTAGTCCTCAGAGTCCAGGAACAAGGAGAGAAGCATTTTATCCAGTAGCACCCTCTACTGACAAGGCTCAACATGACAGTTAGCAAGGAGGCAGGATTCGCAAGATTTGAATTCTAATCAGACAACGATGGACAGTTCTGTTCACATGCAGGTAGTGATTGATCTGTAACTTGTAACATAGTAAAACAATCATTGAACTAAGTGCATACACACACACACACACACATACACACACACACACCACACACCCCAAGATAAGGAGAATTTCTTATTATGTAGACAGTTTATTTAAATACAAACATAGGTTTTCACAGTTGCAATTTTGACAAAATAAATAATCTGGCCAAATCTTCTGGTTTGGTGGATTTTTTTATTCCGGAACTTCATACAATGTATTTTGATGACGTTCAGACCCCTCCCCTCTCTCCCTTTTCCACTATCCCTTCCTTATTCATGTCCTCGATTATTAGCTGTCTTTTTAAAACATTTAAAAATTTTCTATTTTAAAATTTTTGTTTTTTAAGGCCTATCGATTCTGTTCTGTGCTCCTGGGTATGTGTCCATGCCCTGGAGTTTGGTTAACCTACCAGGTATCACACTAGTGAGGAAAACTGACTCTCCCTCTCCCAGCACTCATCATCTGCCAACAGATACTCAGTTAGGATGGGGCCTCCTGCCCATCTCCCCATTAAGAAGAATTCAGAGAGGCCCGGGGACTTCAGACTGGAAGAGCTCTCCACTTGAGAACCCAAAGAACTGGGCCAAGGCCGAGAGGCTGATCAGTATCCCAAATATTCAGTCTTTTAACTTTTCTCACTCTTCTTCTCCCAGAATTTCTATTGGGGCCATGCTAGATGACTTCATGAAGGTTGTGGAATCCGAAGTCTGTGGTACTGCGTAGGTACTACAGGCCACTTAGCTAGGTGACCTTGGTATCAAGTTTGCACCTGTGATCAGCACAATTTTCCTTTGATCTCCCTCTGGACTTGCTTATCCAAGTAGGTACTGGGTCCTAGCTTCTAAGCCTGTGTTTTCCACATTACTGTCAAGCAGAGGGTGCCAGGGAGGACTGGACTTGGCTTTGTTGTGTGACTTTGGCCGGTGATAAAGTGTCTTTCTAAAACAGATCACCAAGTTGGAGGTCCCAGCGATTAAACGGGAGAGTGCAGGCAGAGATTTGGACACAGATGTGGCCCATCTTAGGGTCCTCCACCTGCCACTTCCCTCACACACCCTCAGTCTGCAGGGACGAATGGAGATGACAGGATGTCTCTAATGTTGAGAGCACACCAGAAAGTCACAGCTAACAGGGGAGGAGCTGAACGCCCCCAGGAATTACTAAGAAGAAGAGGATATTGAATATTCGCTCCTCCTTCCACCTCTCCAACCCCTCTTCTTTCCAGGTGCTTTGAGCAAGGAGCTTGGAGCATAGACCACCTTTAAAGCAGGTGGGTCCATCCCCTGGCAAGGAGTCCACTGAAGAGCATCCCACATTGCCATCTGGTGGCCAAACTGTAGAACACACTCCCCGGTCTATTAACCCACCAAGTGAGGCGTTACACTGTGGCAGCTCAGAGCTGGCACCCTGTGCCTGTGACCTCACAGTTTGCTGCTACTTGGAGTTGCTTGGAAGCATGTGTCTCCCTCAAGACACAATGGGATATGAAATCAGAGACTACTGGGTCCAGGACCAGCTTTTCCCAGGATTCCACAGCCTAAGTACCACTACCATTTGGGTCAGATAATTTTGTCCCAGGGAGAGATTCTGCTCTATGCATTGTAAAATACTTATTAGCAGCCCTGCCTTCTACTTACAAGATTCCAGGAATGGCCTTTGCCAGCTATGAGTCCAAAATGTCTCCAGATGTTATATGCCCCTATGTGACACACCATGGCACAAAAAACGTCACACCCTCTCCAAGTGAGAGCCCTTGAAACTAAACCAATGATCAGCTCCTTTCATGAACAACCCAGCCCTTAGAAAAATGAGGAGCACATGGTGACTGTCTGATCTGCACCCACAGCAGTCTCCAGGCACACACTAGGTGTGGGCTCTATGAAGCAGTGATTTCACACCTTGCCACCCAGGCTCATTCCTCTTCATAAAGCTTTACCATAGGCGCCTCAGCCTCCCTTCCCCTTTCTTCCCTTCTGGCTTTCCCTTTTATCTCCCTCCATCTTTCCCTCTTCTCTTCCTCCCTCATCTCTCCTTCCCTCCTGTCTCTCTTCCCTTTTCTCTCCCTTCTTTCACTGGCCCCTCATTTGTCTGTCTCCCTCCTTCTTCTCTCTCTCCTCTCTCACCTCCCTCCTGGTATTCTAATGCTGGCCCACTCTGGTCTTAGCCTAGGTACTGACTTCTGTGGAGAACATCTGTTCAAATGAGGGTCAGGTGAGCTTGTGGGAGCTGCTGTCTCCAAATCAGAAGGGCCCTTAGAAGCCAGAGGCCAGCTACCTTTGTTCAGCCTAAGGTATAGGTCTATCTCACACTTGGAACTTTTCTGTCTCAATGCCTGCCCCCAATCTTCACAACCCTTAATTTTAATCTATATTTTTGAGACAAGATCTCTAACCCATGCTGGCTTCAAACTTGCTGTACTGCAGAAGATGACCTTGAACTTCTGGTCTTCCTGTGGCCACCTCCTGAGTGCTGGGATTCTAAGTGTGTGCCGCCAGGCCTGGTTTATGTAGTGCTGAAGATGGAACTCAGAGCTTCACACACTCTACCACCTGAGTCACATCCCCAGTCTAATCCTCCCAACTCTAGTAGGTGAGTGCCTTTTGACAGATGAGAAAGAGCACTAGTAGATGAGTGCCCTTTGAGATGGCTCAAAGATAGATCCAGCAACTGGCCCAGAGTCTGCAGTTGGGTTCCACACAGCCTTGTTCAAGCCCCTACAGCCCCCAGTGAACACCATGGAACCTTTCAGTGGAACCTCATTTAGCCTTTCCTGTGAGGATTGGACCCAGGTTATATTTGCTGTTTTTCCAGTGAGATACAACCCAAGACCCTTTAATTTTTTTTAATTTTGAGGGGCTGGAGAGATGACTCAGTAATGAAGAGCACTTTGGATACCAACATCCACAAGGTAGTCCATAACCTCCCATAACTCCAGCTCCAGCAGATCTGACACCTTCTTCTGGCATCCATGCAGTGCACTAAACTTGCCCAATCACATGCACTTATACATAAATACAAAAAAAAACTTTTTTCAATGCAATCTCTACACATAGAATGAATGCATCTCTCAACTCTGACCAGAGAAGTTTCCTTATGCAGCAGATGGTGATTAACACAGAAACCTGCAATTGACCGAGATGCAGTGAACAAGAGGCTTCAGAGTGCTTGTCCCTAAACAGGCCACCTATGTCAAACCTCCGCCTCCCAAGGCTCAGAGATCATCGCAGAAGAGAAGGTGAAAAAATTGCAAGATCCAGAAGAAGTGGATGACCACAAGGAAACAGAGTCTTCCTGACAGCTGGTTAGTTACACATATGATCTCACAGCAGTGGTGACAGCATGCACAAATCCTATGCAAGCTCAAACCACACAAAATCCCAGCATAGAGATGGGGAAGTGGGTAAGAAATCCCAACCCAACCTAAAGAACTTTTGGTAATTAATGGCTGCTGGGAGGGGGAGAGACAATGTTTTATATGAACGGGATCCTTGGTGGGCCTAGTGGATAGATCCACACTAAAGGACATCTGATGACACAAATCACTCTATAGGATAT
>NW_008345224.1:567170-598330 GCF_000622305.1 Nannospalax galili
ATAAAGTTGGGTGGGGTACAGATAGGAGAGGGGATCTAATGGTAATCAAACTATATTGTATGAAAATTGCAAAAATTCAATTAAAATTTTTTTAAAAATTTGTTTTGAGACAGAGTTTGCTAAATTGCCTAGGCTGGCTCTAAACTTGCTCTATAGCCTAGGCTGGTCTCAAAGTTTCAGTCCTGCTTCAGCTTCTTGTGGAGCTGGGATGTCAAGCAAGTGCCATCATACTCAGGTGATAAAAGTCTCCTTTTACTTTTTCTTTTTTTGTGTATATATGATATGATGTGTGTGTATGTGTATCATTTGTACATTTGCGCATAGGAACAGACCAGAGGAGAATGCTAGGTGTCCTGCTCTATCAGTTTCCACCTTATTCCTTTGAGACAGTGTCTCTCACAGAACCTAGATCTAGACTGACAGCCAGCAAGCCACAGAAATCCTCCTGACTTTTCCCCCCGTAGCACTGGGGTTACAGCGCTGTATGAGTGAGTGTTGGCGTCCAGACTCATGTGCTTGTGAAGCAAGTTGCTCTTACCCACAGAGTCATCCTGCCAGCTGGGACATCTCCTTTTTATGTGTCTTGAATATGTGATGTTTGTCTCCTAGAGCGAGTTAGAGTTACCTTAGGGAAAAGATGGTGACCCTTGTTTCTGGAGCCAGAACACTGCAGGACACTTGATTCTCTGAGGCCCTTTGGCCTCCCAGAGACAGTGCCCTTCCACCCAACAGAGCCTTGAAGCTCTGATTGTTCTGTCTAGACGTCCCTGGAATTTCATGCATCTCCTTGTCTTCTTTTGCCGCAGAATCAGAGCTAATGAAGAGATCCATTGCATCTCCTCCTTCATCTCCCTCTGGTGGCAATCTAATTAGGTTCTTCTCCACAATTAACGATTCATAATTAAAGAGGAGCAAAGCTGTGTGTCATTCTTAGACTTCATCCATTAAACAACAATGTCCAATCTTGAAATCCCTCTTCAGACAGGGAGAGATGGCACTTGTGTGGATTTGGAATTCTCCTGCTATGCGAACCTAAATTTAATTATGCAAGGAGGACAGAGCTTTGACTTCAGCCCTCTTAGAAGTACCATAATTAAAACTCAATTAGGGGCAGCGCTGGACAACATCATTATTCAGGTGTCACCCTAGTGAAGAGACAAAGTGCTCAGCGCTGCTCACAGGGATGTCTGATGCCACCGGAGCTTTCGCCAGTTAAGGGGTCTTTCAGTGCCCCTGGAAGCACCATTTGTTAGTTGCTTTCTTTTCAGTAATAACTTTCTAAATGGTTCTTGGGACTGAGGAGATGGCTCAGCGGGTAAAGCAATTGTCATATGTTAGGATCTGAGTTCGGATCTCTGGAACCCATGTAAAGCCAGATTCAATAACGCATGTCTGTAATCCCAATGCCTTCTACCAGAAAGATAGGAGGCGGAGACAGAATACTTACAGAAACTTGTAGGTAGCCTGGAGTGAACAGTGGTAAACAAGAGACGCTGTCTCAAATAGGCTGGAAGGTGAGACCTACACTCAGGTTGTCTTCTGACTGCTGCATGCATGCTATATCACAAATACACACAAGAACATCACACACACACACACACACACACACACAGGTTTAAAGTAAGAAAATTACTCCTTCCATGAATCTGTGATAAAGGATAAAATAAGTCTCATCTAACCTGTCAGCTGTTGATGATAATTTCACTCAGTGTCTCATTTAATCTGCATATAACCTGTAAAAGGTTGGCACCATCCTTATTCAAAGACAACAATTTTAAAGAACCTTCCAGTCATACCAATGTGATCCAACGTGGCCAGGACTGAAGCCAAACACTGGTAACCGCTATGCTCTTCTTGTTTGGAAGACTGTTTTCCAGGGCTGTAGATGCAGTTCAGTTGGTTGAGTGCTTACCTGGTATACAGAGGGCCCTGGGTTCCAGTCTCAGCATCACATAAATCAGATGTAGACACTCATCTGTAATCAGAAATTCAAGGTCATCCTCAGATACATAGTGAGTTCAAAGCCAGCCTGGATCAGCAAAACTTTCTAAAAAGGAAGGGAAGGGAGAAAGAAGAATGTTTTCCAAATGTCTGATTTTTGATGCTTGACTGCGCAGACAACAATTAACTGGGACCAAGAAATCAACACTATTAATAGACTGCCACATCTGCATAGCCACATGAACCACGTGGGAACCCACCTGTGTATAGTCCAGGCTGCCCTCCTATGCATGGTCCAGGCTGCCCCCTGTGCATGGGTTCGGGCCACCCACCTATCATGGTCCAGGATGCCCACTTCTCCAGTGTCTGTGTTCAGCTTCAACAACTCCATCTCTGGGAAGGCCATCATCAGACATCAAAGCTGTAGCCATCCAACCATCCCATGTGGGAGCTCCTAAAACTGTCTGCTCTCCTACCCCCAGGGCATGTGGTTGTTTTCCCACTGGGTGGCAGGTGACTTTGGCTCTGCGCCAAGAGAAGAGCTGAGGAGGATGCCAGGACACCTGTCAACACCCTATGAATCATGGGCACCAGATAACAAGGTGGTTCCCCAAGGCCAAGCTCAAGAGCCTGCTGATGCGTGCAAGTGTACATCCCCACCCACTCCCCACCCCCATTCCCACCCCTGAGGGTCCTAATGTCAATCAGACTGAGAAGGGTGTCTCCACTTTAGGAGTCCCAGCAGATATCCTAGGTTCAGAGATGCCTGTGGAGAACAAGGGTGGGGGAACCACATCCATCGTATTCTCTGCTGTATATACGTGCCCCAGTGTGTGGCTGGTAATTGTAGGGCCTCAAGGCTGAGGAGTTGAGTGAGTTCAGTTGGTGAAGGGCAGTGGGTAGACAGGAAAGGACTGCACAGTGGTCAGGCAGTAACTGCGGGATCTTGACTGCATCACTGACTCAGCTCCAGGCCCTATCTGGACCAGGCTTCTCACCCCACATCTGATTTAATAGATGATGGATTGAGGCACACAGACACCCAGTGCCTTGGAGCTCAGGCAATGCCTCAGTCAGTAAAATGCTTGTTATATAGCTCTGAGGACCTGAGTTCAAATACCCAGAACCCATGTAAAAACCCTGCACGATTACAAGTATACCTATACCCCAGCACTCTGGAGGGTTGGAGCTTGATGGCTATCAGCCTAGCTGCAGGTTCAGTGAGAGAACCTGTCTCAAGGAAATAAGGCAGGGAGTGATAGAGCAGGACACCAGTGTTCTTCTCTGGCCTCTGTACATGCACATGCACAGGGGCATGCATCCACACACTGTACATACTTAGATAAATACACAAAAGGAAAGTGAATTTAAGAGATGGCGTGAACACAACATGTATAAGGAACTGAAATTGGGTCGGAGCAACCTGAGTTCTAATCCTGCTCTGTCAGAACCAACATGTACATCAGGCAGGCTGGTTAATAATTCTGGGCCTCTATAAAGGTGACTTTTGGATACAGATCACCTTTCTATTATCATTTCTCACTAAAGACTAAATGACTGACACAGCAAGCCATGTGGGCCTTCCAACAAGACTGTACAACCAGCCTTTTTGTTAAGCTAAGAAAGAGCTAGGCTTGAATATTGGACCGAAAAATCTCCACCTGTGGATAAGAAGAAAGTACAGGAAGCTCTGGAACACATATTCAGCCACGGAATTTAAGACTCTCACAGTTAGAGGATAAGTTAGCAATCATTCTATCCAGCCCTCTCATCTCACAAATGGAGATCTGAGGCCAAGAAGGGAGGTGGTTTGTCCACCTCTTGTTACCAAGTGTCATAACCAAAACGCATATTAACTACAGGGAACTTGAGGTGTAGGGACAGTTCCTGGAGGGACGGTGTCTGCAGCACTCCGCTCTGTGCAGTTCTGGGTTATTCATCTCAAACCTTAGCATACTCACTGACATCTCCCACCCTTATTTCTTTAATGTATTTCTATAAACACCTCCATCAATAGTCAGGAAAAGCACAAAACAATATCCAAAGTGGACAGTGATGCCGAAGGAAGCTATCAGAGTCCAGGTAAGAGAATACCACACAGGATTTAAGCAGGGAGGGCAAAGAAAGGCTGACAAGTAACCAGGGGATGCGGCAGCAGGGTGCTGACTGAGAGTAAGGACTCAGAGAACACAGTGCACTAGCGTGACATCTTTTTTCCATCAATAAAATATTTTATTACATGGGCTGGAGAGATGGCTCAGCAGTTGCTGCTCTTGCAGAGGACCCAGATTTGGTTTCCAGCTCACAACTTCCTTGTAACTCCAACTCCAGGGATATGCAATACCTCTGGCCTCCACAGACACCTACACCCACATGGTGTGAATAAATTTGCATAGGCTTGCACACACATACACACAAACAAATCTTTCTAAAATGCTATTACAGAAATATATTCTAATTTGGTTAATTATCAGGCATTTTAATACTTGCCCCTAGTATCAGTTACTTTCCTTACTGCTGTGACAAAATACCTAACAAAATTTACTTAAGGAGGAGTTTATTTTGGTTCACAGTTTGAGAATACCTCCCATCATATGGGGATGGGGTGGTGGCAGGAGCTTGAGGCAGCTGCTGACATTGCATCCACAGTTAGGAAGCAGAGAGAGATGAATGTTGGTGCTCAGCTCACGTTCTCCTTTTTAGTCAATGCAGGACCCCAGTCCATGGATGGTGCTGCTCATATTTAGGGTTTGTCTTCCCACCTCAACTAACCCAATTTAGAAACTCATTCACAGCCATACCCAGAGGTTTTTTTCCTCCACAGTGATTCTAAATCCTGTCAAGTTGATGATCAAGATTAGCCATCATAGCTAGTTAGCAGCATTGTTAATAATATACAATACTGTCCATTTGCTTCATCCTCAGCAACACTGACTTTTATCTTTTTACAGAAAGGAAAAGAAGTTGTACAGTTTGAAAGATAGAACATAACTCTCTTAGTTTTGTTTCCTGTTGCTAAGATAAAAAAAAAATACCCATAGTTTCAGGTGATAGTCTGTCATGCCAAGGAAGTCACAGTAATCACATCCATAATCAGAGACATAGAGCAATGAATTCATGCTTGCTAGTGCTCAGCTTGCTTTCTCTACTCTTACACAATCCAATACCCACTGCCTAGGAATGGTTCCACCCACAGTGGGCAGGACTTCTTACCTCAATTAAGGCAGTTAAGACAACCCCCCACAGACATGCTCACATGTCAACTTGATCCAGGTAATTCCTCATTGAGACTCTCATCCCAGGTGATTCTAGGCTCTGTCAGGTTGGTAGTTAAAGCTGACTCTCATACTCCCTATCATTTCACATAGATATTCCGTTGACCATCTCAATGATGCTTTTCCTGTCCTGTATGCTATAAAGGGTTCTGGGGCTGCAGGAGCTAACTTCTTTCTTTTTTTAAAAGTATTTTATTTGTTATTTTTATTTTATGTGTGTGAGTGTATTGCCTGCATGTGTGTAAGTATACTCGTGTCATGCAATGCCCAAGAAGGTCAGAAGAGGGTGCTGGATTCCCTGGAACTAGAGTTACTAACAGTTGTTAGTCACCATGTGGGTGCTGGGAATCGAATCTGGATCCTCTGCAAGAACAGCCAGTGCTCTTAACCACTAGGCCATCTTTCCAGACCCAGGAGCTAATGTCTTTTACACAGTACCTTGAAAATGTTGTTACATGGGGAAGAAAGGGCACTGTTTGCTGAGAGCTCAGCATTTATACAAAAAGATTGTGTTTGCCAAGTTCCACACCAAATCTTACAAACACCCAAGCAGGTTGCAGCTATTTTACAAAAAGCTAACAGAAATAATTGTAAATAATAAATGAATCATTATAAATATGCAAATATCTACTGTGTGATTACTATGTGAAGGTGCTTATAGAATGCTTTTTTAAAGTCCCATCTAATTTCTACAGTGATCCTACAGAATAGATATATATTTATAATCTATACTTTTTTTGTGTGTGTCTTTTTGAGACAGGGTCTCCCTGTAGGCCCAGCTGACCTGGAACTCACTATGTAGACCAGGCTCACTGGCCTTGATCTCATAGAGATCCACCTGTCTCTGTCTCCCACATACTAGAATTAAAGGGGTGTGCCACCTGGCACACACACACACACACACACACACATCATTTTATTTTTTTATGTGTGTGTGTCTCTGTGTGTGTATTCCAGTATGTGAGTGCCTGAAAAGGCCAGAAGAGGGCGTCAGATCCTTTGGAGCTGGAATGAATAGGCATTTGTTGTTAGAACAACTTTTCTGTGATTCACAAATTGAACTTTTGAAGATAACCATATGCTTTTAGATTATTTAGAACTATGTATTCAATCTGTTTCCCTCCCATACACTCAGCTTGTTTAAATTTAACTAGCCTTTAAGAAAAACAATGCAATCAGTCTTCCTATGCTTTGGAAGATTGTGATGTGTATTGTGACTCTGTTATGTCCCTGACTCAGGAGAAAGAGAGAGAGAGAGAGAGAGAGAGAGAGAGAGAGAGAGAGAGAGAGAATTTGAGCTAAAACTGCCACTGAAAACAAAGATAACATTGAAAACAACATATCCCATATCCCATACATGTGTCAAAAGCAACACTGAGCCTAGGCTGATGCACCTTCTCACAGCTTTTTATGTAACACTGCTACAATTTGTGAGTCATCCAGTAGAGAAGACTCAAAATAATCACACTGATGAAAACCAGTGAAGTACCAAAAGCTACAGCCTGTAATGTCCTTTTCCTGAAACTCTAGAAAAGGCAAAACTGTGGTGACAGAAAGTCAGTCAGCAGTGGCCAGGGGCTGCAGGTGGGGAGGCTGGCTGCCAGGATCAGGATAGAACTCTGGGGTCATGGATAGTTCTCCATCTTGACATTATCAATCTTAATGTCATCGATGGCAATACACCAAACATTTGCCACAATTTATATGTACTATTAAAGCTGGTGGGTTTGACCATTAAATTAATCTGGTTTCAAAAGGAAGGGGAGGGAGGAGGAGGAAGAAGACCAGAAGAGAAGGAGGAAGAGGAGGACAAAACAGAGGAAATGAGGAGGAAGAGGAGGAGGCAGAGAGAAAGAAGAGGGGAGGAGGAGAAAAGATAAGGGAGGAAAGGAGGAAGAAGAAGGAGGAAGAGGAAGGACTAGGAGGAGGAAAGGGGAAGAGGAGGATGATGGGAGGGAAGGAAGGAAGGAAAGAAGGAAGGAAGGAAGGGAGGGAAAGAAGGAAGGTATAGGACTTTATGCATATGATAATCCAGAAACTCAGCTTCATAAAGAGCTATACACGTGTACCAGAAGTATGCTCAGTGATGTTCACAGCAGCCTTATGGGTAAAGGTCCCAAACAGGAGCCAATTCAAATGTCCATCAACCATAAAATACTAAGTTGTGTAGCTCACACAATGTGTCCATAGAAGAGGAAAGCCTTCCAAGGAGACATACACCATCCAGGTCGACTTTCATAATGCTCAGCTGCTCAGCCCAGAACGGTTTCTCACATATCTTTCCATTTACTGGAACTTCAGAAACAAACAAAGCTAGTGTGGGCCATGGAAATCTAAATCACAGCCAGCTCTGTGGGGAGGGCGAGTGGGGGTTAAAGGGAGCTTCTGGGGATTATAATCTCCTGATCTAAGAGACATATGTTTGCTCAGGAAGCTGCACACAGCAGAATGCACACTTTAATAGTCGTAAATTAGTCCTCAACAGAATAATTTTTTTAAAGATATATATATATATATATACATACATACAAGAAGGACGGAGGCAGGGGGAGGACAGCTGGAGAGATGGCTCAGTGGCTAAGAGCACTGACTGCTCTTGCAGAGGACCTGGGTTCAGTTCCTAGCACTCACCTGATGGCTAACAATTTTCTGTAACACCAGTTCCAGGAGCTCTGATGCTCTCTTCTGACCTCTGCAGGTACTGCACAACATGGTGCACACTACATACTTGCAGGCAATACACTCATACACATGAATAAAAATAATTAAATATTTTTTTAAAAGGGGCTGGGGAGATGGTTCATTGGTAAAGTGACTGCCATACAAGCTTGAGGGCCTGTTCTATCCCCAGAAACCATGTAATACCTGGGCATGATGGCACACATTTATAAATCCAACACTGCAGAGGCAGATCCCTGGAGCTCACTGGTCAACCATCCTAACCTACTTGAATGAACTCCAGGCTGCTGGGCGACCCTTTCTCAAAAACAAGGAGGACTGAACCTGAGGAGTAACACCCAAGGTTGACCTCTAGTCTCTACATGCACACACACACACACACACACACACACACACACACACACAATGCACATCTGTATATGAGTGTACCCACGTGAATACACACCCACATGCACACACAAAAGAAGATACATATATACAAAATATATTTACTATATTATATTATATTATATTCCTATTCACTCCAGTTCCTTGAATTCAGACTTAGCAGACAGATAAGTCAGGTCCAGGCTTCTCTATCGAGTCCTGCTTGACAAAAAGGAAATTAGTGTCACAGAGAATGTGCTGAGCCTCCATGTGAGCAAAAACTTGTTTGAGAGTTGTTGCCAGAGTTTGGAAAAGTACTATCTTGCAATCATGTGTTTCACATTGAATGAGCTAATTATAACTGTTTCTTATCTGCTCTTTGCATCAGATTTCCCAACACCTGACTCCAGGGCCCTGGAGCCTCTCTAAGACTTGTCATCTCTCCATCTCCCAGGCCGAGGCTCTACTGGAAAGAGATTTAAGCAAGGCTTGAGCTGCTGAGGGCTGTTTGTTTGTAAGGCTCAGAGGGTGAGGGGCCTTTCTGCTGTCTTTTCTCAGATGGGCAAGCTCACTATAGTCCCAGTCCCCTTCCACATTCTGCAACCCAGGAGTGATGGTGCACATCTGTAATCCCAGCACTCCAGTGGTAAAGGCAGAAAGATCCCAAATTCAAGGCAATCCTGTGCTCTACACTGAGGTCTTGTCTCAAAAGAAGAAGAAGGAGGAGGAGGAGGAGGAGGAGGAGGAGGAGGAAGGAGGGAAGGAAGGAAGGAAGAAGGGAAGAGGGGAGGTGGTAGGAAGGAGAATGTGATGGCTATTTTGACCATCAGCTTGATGGGATTTAGAATCACCATAGAAATATATCTCTTGACACATCTGTGAGGGAATTTCTAGAGTAAGTAAATTGAGGTGGGAACACCCACACAAAATGTGGATGACACCTAGACTATATAATAAAGAGAAAGTGAGCTGAGCACCTGCATTCATCTCTCTCTGCTTCCTGACTGTGGTAACAATGTGACCAGCTGCCTCCTGCTCCTGCAGCCATGCCTTCCCCACCATGATGGACTGTATTCTCAAACTATGAGATATAGTAAACCCTTCCTTCCTTAAGTTGCTTTTTTCAGGTATTTTGTAACAACAACAAGAAAAATAAAGGACAGAAAGAAGGGAAGAGAAAAGAGAGAGGAGGGACCGGGAGAAAGAGGGAGAGAGGAAAGGAGATGGGTCGGGGCAGAGTGAAGTTTGAGTTCTAGCTCCCCTTGAGTTTGGGAGGTGAACTAAGTGTCTCACTGCAGATTTGGGGTTCCAGCCATCCACATTACTTATAATATCTAATTTTAATTCTTTTTACTACATTCATTTATTTTATGGGTGAGTATGGGTGTGTATGGAGGTCAGAGGATTTTTTTGGGAGTCAGTTTTCTCACCTTCCACCATGTGGTTCCCAAGGGATGAATTCAGATCCTTAGGCTTGGCAGCAAGTGTTTTGCCCACTGAGCCACCTTACTGGCCCACATTATCTAATTTGATCCCTCAGTGGTCTTGCTTAGGAGAATAGTTAAGTAAGTACCATGCTATGATTGTTGCTTTTGCTGTCACCTTGACTGGGTTAAGAGATGTTTAGCACCAGCGGAATGCACCTGAATGTCTGGGGGTCGAGGGAAGCTTCCAGAGAGGGCTGGCATGTGACAATGACTTGGGGAAAAGACTTGCCCTGAATCAGGGCAACACTGACTAAGGGCTGGAGCTGGAGCTCAGTGGGTAGAGTGCTTACTTCATACACATGAAGCCCTGGGTTCCATCCCCAACACCACATAAACCAGGCATAATAGAGCATGCCTGTAATCCCAGCACTCAGGAGGAACAGAAGTTCAAGGTCATCTTTACTTGCTACATAGTGAGCTTGAGGCCATCCAGGTCTATCTGAGCTCTTGTCTCAACAACAAAAAGAAGGCCCTGACTGAAATTACCCTCTTTTAGAGATGGAGTGACTATGATGTTCCCAAGATCACACAGCCACAAACATGGTATAACTGAGTCTTGAACGTTAAACTACTGACACACTGGCCTCATGATCAAGAATTTGACTCATCTGGGCTGGAGAGATGGTTCTGTGGTTAAGAGTATGCACTCTTGCAGAGGACCTGATTTCAGTTTCAGGCACCCACTGGAGGTAGCTTACAACCTCCTGTAACTCCAGCTTCAGGGGATCTCACATCTTCTTCAGGCACCTGCATACATGTGCACATACCCACATACACACATATACATACATACACATTATTAAAATTAAAAATATTTTATTAACATTGCTTTTTTAAAGAAATAACATGATCACATTGAAAAATTTTGTGTAGATTGGAGAGCCCCTCGAGATGAGAGAAGGAGAGCTCAGCACAATGAAGTGGAGTGGAGGGACAAGATCAACAACTGGATTGTCCAGCTTTCAAAAATCATTCCAGATTGTAATGCAGACAGCAGCAAGACAGGAGCAAGTAAAAGAGACATCCTGTCCAAAGCCTGTGATTACATCCAGGAGCTGCGCCAGACCAACCAGTGCTTGCAGGAGACTTTCAAGGAGGCCAAGCGGCTGAGGATGGACAATGAGCTGAAGGATGAGAATGCCCTGCTCGAGCTCAGCTGCAGCAGCACAACCTGGAGATGGTGGGTGAGAGTGCCCGTCAATGACACTCAGTAGGCCTGCCATCTGCTGCCGGCTTCTGTCCCTTCCCCAGCCCTTAGCACAGAGAGGGAGACACCCCTCCTCAAGCTGTGGTTTTTTATAGTAGATTTTTAACAAAAATGAGGAGACAGAATGCATTTCTGTGGATACATTCCCCACCACCCTCCTCCATGCAGAAATGATTGCCCACCTGACCATCTGTCCATTAGCCTCCCTTCTCAGCCCTCAACAGGCCCATCCCTTCTAGTGGGCTCACCGGGGAAGTGCCAGGGAGGAGGGCAGAGGCCCCACCTGCCACCTCCTTGGTTTCTAGAGGTACTGAGACAGGGTGCTTATGGGAAGGAGGCCTTCCCTGGGGCCTGGGCCTATGCAGGAGGCCACACCTCCCACCCCTCTTATTTCTGGATTCCTGTTCACCTCTGGATGTGTGTGTGTGTGTGTGTGTGTGTGTGTGTGTGTGTGTGTATGTGTGTTTTAATTTTCTTTATGGAAAAATGGACAAAAAAATATATAGAGAGGTATTTAACTGCAGTAAACTGGCCAATGTGGCTCCCGCAAAAAAAAAAAAGAGTGAATGTTTAATTTATATTACAGCAATAGTGATAAATTTCACAGTATTGTTGAAGCTTGGTAGTACATTTTGTCAGTAAACAAAACTCAAAAATTATAGTGGACATATAGAATTGTGAATTTACATTCTAAAATACAATTACATATTTTTAGTTTGAGAATTATGTCAGTTTAGTTATTACAGTACTTTTTAAACTTCCCAGACTGATTTTCCTCTTTAGAAGTTCAACTAGGTGTTTTTCATTTTCTGTAGGGCACAGGTGAAGGCACACTGGGGCTGTAGAAGAGTAACAGAAAAATAATGGAAAGCCTCTTGCTGCCTGGGTGTGGGAGAGGACCAACATCAAGGCCTAGATGCCCAGGACCACAAGTGGAGTTAAGACCACAGCTGGGCCTCAGGGGATGTGGGAATTCCAATCTAGAGAATCAGTTCTCCCAAGACTACACTCAGTAAATGACAGAGACCTCCCCTGCCCCAAACATAAGCCCAACACAGAGGCAAAGTCACTGCAATGCACAGCCTGGGACCTCCAGGGAGGAGCTGTGGGGAATTCAGCCACTCAGAGAAGGCAGAAATTGTTGCCCACCATCAGGAAGTTCCCCACTCCACTCTGCTCCACCATCAGCCAGAGGAATGTGGAATCATGGCTCACAGCTGAGGCCGAAAGCTCCAGGTTCATGTGAGGGGACTACAGCTCCAACTCACAAGTGGGGAAAATATTTTTAAATGCAATAATGCACACTAACTATCTAGGTGACCTAAGAAACACACCTGATCTCTTGAATCTCAACTTTCTCGTCTTTAAAAATATTAGGAGTACATGCTCATATGAGCAGAATGACTCGGGACTTTGAATATGTCAATTCTCCTCAAACAATGTATGGAGTCAATGAAATCCCAATATATTCCCAATAGGACTTCTTCACAGAAGAATATGAGAAACAAGGAAAAATGAACTGATACCATCACTGTTACGGCTCTTTCTTCTTTTTTAAAAAAGATTTGTTTTTACTTTTATTTATTTATGTGTGCATGTATGTATGTGCATGCAGGTGCCTGAGGCACCAGATCCCGGGAGCTGAAGATACACGTCATTGAGAGCTGAGAGCAGAGCTACCAGGTGTGGAAGATGAGAACAGAGCTTGAGTCTGAGGCAAGAGCAAGCCCTGCAACCCCTGCGGAGCCCTCTTTCCAGCCCCCATTGTTACGCTTTTAAATTTACTCTTTGGTAGACAGATTATATAGTGTGTGTCAAGTATTTTAAGCATCTTAAAATTTTCATAATAATGTCTAAGTTGTGGGATTGTTGTGAACATAAACTCTATAGCACATGCAAAGAATCAGCCTAAACAATAACAATGATTGTGTTTGTGAATGTTGTCACCTCTTTGGAAACCATCGTTGGCCACCTCAGCTCTCTGAACTTGAGTTAAATCCAAGTTCTCTCTCTCTCTCTCTCTCTCTCTCTCTCTCTCTCTCTCTCTCTCTCTCTCTCTCCCCTTTACCATGTCAGGTTCAATACTGCATATGTGACAGAGCTGAAAGGAGATGGATGGACCAAAATGATGAAGTCAGAAAGACATCCTTATCCTTCTGCAAGTCTAGGATTTCTGGTTGTTCTGTGGTGATAACAGCAGGAAGTGGGTAAATTCTGAACTCCTTGCCGGTGGCTTGCAGTGGGTGTAGTACCACAGGATAGACACACGATGGCGCCCAGAAACCAGAATTGGGAAATTAGTTCACTAAGGCCATCCCCCTCCTCTTCTGCTCTTTAGTCCCCATTTACCAGACAAATAAATTGCTGAAATTCTAAGTTACTCCTATGTATATGTCTATCAAAAGAAGGAAATGAATGAGAAGGTCTCCCAAATAGTTACAGAAAGGTCTGGTTACCTAAGGGGTGGGGATGTGGCTCAGCTGGTAAGAGTGCCCAACGTGTGCAAAGCCCTGGGTTCCATCCCTACCAGGGCATAATAACAGTCGTGGTGGTGCACATCCACTATTCCAGCACTGGGAAGGTGGAGGCAGGAGGGTCAGAAGTTCAGAGTCATTCTCAGTTGCATATTGAGTTTGAAACTAGCCTGGGCTACATTAGACTGTGTTTCCAAAAGGAGTCAGGATTCCCCAGACCGGCACTAACTTGCAGAAATACAATCTGAGTCCTGAATACCAGTTGTTGAATATGTAGCATGAAAATTCTAACAACCACACTGAAGGAAAATAAAAAACACGGAATTAACTTGAACAACGCATTTTATTTAACTCAGAATATTCAAGTATGATTATGCTAGCATTTAATTACATAAAATATTGAGATATTTTATATTTGTGTGCATGTATGAACAGGTTCATGTGTGTGTGTGTGTGTGTGTGTGTGTGTGTGTGTGTGTGATTCATTTTTCTCAAAAGATCTCCAGCTCACCCCAGGTTATTGTGAGAACACCATTATTCAGAAAAGCTTTTGGCTCCCAGGCCCCATGCCAATACCAAAGACCTTCCAGTATGGAAATGCCTGAATTCATGAAGAGATGTTTATTCAGTGCTTGGCATTATGCAGAGAGCCATGGAGGGGACATGGGTTGGTCATAGTAGAACAGAAGCCTCCAGAAATGCTATGGAGATGAGTGCTTTTCTTTTCCCTTAAAAAAGTGTGTGTGTGTGTGTATGTGTGTGTGTGTGTGTGTGTGTGTGTGTACACATGCGCAGAGGTCAGAGGACAACTTACAGCTTCCACCATATGGGACCCAGGGTCCTCAAGCTTGGTAACAAGAGTCTTGCCTTTATCCACTGAGCAATCCCACCCCTGAGGAGAGTGTTTTTCAAAGAATTTGCATGAATTCATTAATAATTATTCATTAATAATTATTAAACAAAATGTTTTGATACTCAACATCAATTGCAAACACAGAAGCAAGCATCCATGTTCAAACACTAAATAACACCTGGGATTGGGTTGGGTCCTGGGTCTGAAAGAAAACAGCAAAGCCAGTAGCCACTCTAGGGGCCCTGTCACCTCCACTATCCCTTCTAAAAACTCCGCTCCCTGAACTTCTCCCATCTCTCTCTCCCTGTGACTTAGCACCAGGTCCCTCTCCATCCCCTAGACTCCTCCCCTCATTCCCCTGCTATCCACCAAACAGAAGGAGGCAAGTGCCATTTTTTTAAGTTCAGGGCTGGGGGCTGGGGATGTAGCTCAGTCAGTAGAGTGCTTGCCCAGCATGCAGGAAGCCTTGGGCTCATCTCCAATATTGCGTAAAACAAGATGTGGTGGTGCACATCTGTAATCTCAGCACTTGGGAGGTAGAGGCAGGAAGATCAGAAGTTCAAAGTAGGGCTGCAGAGATGCCACAGCTGCTAAGAGCACTTACTGCTCTGGCAGAGGGCCTGGGTTCAGTTCCCAGCACCCACCTTGGATGGCCCCCAACTGCCTGAACTCCAGCTTCAGGGGATCTAGTACCCTCTTCTGGTTTCCTCAAGCACCTGCAATCACATCCACAAACCCACACACAGACATACACATAAATAAAAATAAATCTTTAAAAATGAAGTTCAAGATCATGTCCAGTTTCAGGCCAACGTTAAAAAGAAAAGAAGAGGAAGAAAACCTTTTGGAAAATAAAGTTGGCACGTTAATTACCCCACTTTCTCTCCAAATGTTCCTGGACCAGGGACCCTTTCAGGGGAGGTGACTGTTGCAGTAAAGCCTCAAGGAGGAAAGGAAGCTAGGGATGTGGGAGGGACATTTTTTTTCCCTGTGTTGTTGTCCTGGGTGTGGACACTCTCCATGGAAAAGGCCCACACCCGTGAGCTGTCTAAAAAAAAAAAACAACGAAAACCAACCAAACAAACAAAAAAACAGAAAAAAGTTATTATTTTTGCTTGTTTTCAGTTTTTGAGACAGGGTCTCCTTGTAGCCAAGCTGGCCCAACTTGCTCTGTAGACCAGGTGGACCTCAATCTTACAGAGTTTTGCCTGCCTCTGCCTCCTACACGTGTGTGCCACCATGTTACTTTTAAAGAGTGATATTTCAAATTAAACCAAATTTATGCCTAAGTTACACAAAAGCATTTGTTTTCAAAGCTGAATGTAGTAGCCATTTAGACTCTTTTGAATGGAAGGGAATGTCCCCACACAGACTCAGAGAAGAAAAGGAAAAAGAGGAAGAGGAGGGAGGGACTGAGGGAGGGAGGGAGGGGGGAGGAGGAGGATGAGGTTCAACAAGAAAGAGGAAGCTGGGGAATATTGAGAATATTTCATGTTCTCCAAGTCGAAAAGTGAAAGTTCAAGAGTGAGGAGTGCATTAAAGTGCAAAGGTAATTCCATGAACCCTCAATGGCCCAGAGATTTCCAGGTGGAAATTTCCCACAGCCTTGGTGGTAAGTCATTGCAATTTGCTGCCCTCAAATACTGCATTGGTTTTGGCAGCCAGCAGGGCCCCAAATCTTGGGTCTAGCACTGGCAAAGAAATTTCTAGAGAGAGGATGGGAGAGGAGAGAGGGGAAAGGGGGGGGAAGAAATTGCCTTATAAGGAAACTTTAAGACCTAGAGCAGTCACTAAACTAGGGAAATGTTGAGGGAGATCAGAAAGCTTTCTGTTTCTTCCATCCAAAATTCAGAGAAAGGCAGGGCATAGTGACACTCATCTTTAATCCCAGCACTAGGGAAGCAGAGGCAGGCAGATCTCTGTGAGTTCAAGGCCAGCCTGGTCTACATAGGGAGTTCCAGGCCAGGCCAGCCAGGCCAGTTAGGGTTGTATAGGGAGATCCTGTCTATAAAAAAATAATAAATAAATAAATAAATAAATAAAATTCTGATACTCAAAAGACAGGATAGGAGAAGTATCAAGTTCAAGACTAGTCTGGGCCACATATCAAGTTCCAGGTCAGTGGACCTATAGAGAAAGGTCAACAAACAAAGATGAGAATAAAGGTATGTTTTTCACTTTAAAAGATTTGTAGAACATCTATTAATATTTAAATGTTAAAGGGGAGCCTGGAGGTGTGCTTTAGTTAGAGTGCTTGCCTAACATGCACAAAGCCCAGGGTTCCATCCCCAACAGAGCATAAGTGAGATGTGGTGACATATGTCTTCAATCCCAGCACTCAGGAGGTAGAGACAGGAGAATCAGAAATTCAGGTCATCTTTGGCCACATAGTGAGTTTGAGGCCAGTCTGGGCTACATGAGACTCTGTCTCAAAAACAAAGTAATAAGTGGGGTATGGTGGTAAATGCTTTTAATCTCACCACCTAGGAGGCAGAGGTTGGTGGATCTCTGTGAGTTTGAGGCCAATCTGACCTATTTAGCAAATTCCAAGCTAGTCAAAGCTACACAGTATGACCCTGTCTCCAAAAAAAGGAAAGAAAGAAAGAGAGAAAAGAAGAGAAAGGGGGGAGAATCAAAGGGAGAGGGGGGTAAGTGATGCCAGGATATCTTACCCACATTGTGAGAACAGAGGCACCAAGTTCACAGTTCAGGTCATGGTGTGACTGTTACTGAAACCACCAAACAACACTCTGAGGAAAATAAATCCCTGGTTGGGTTGGAGGCAGCCACACCCTGGGAGGCCTGTCACAGGGCGCAAAAGCTGACCAGGAACCTGAAACTGACCTTCATGGAAGGTGGTAGAGTGGGAATGTCTTCAAGCCTACCTTTAACCAAATAAGCAAAAGAAAAAGTTCCTGTATCTCAAATAGATAAGAGCTGAACAGTGTGGGAGACAGGTGGGATTTGAAACACAGAGCAACTAACTAGAGCTAGAAAAATGGAACCAGTCAATGGTTAATGCTTAACTGGTACTGTAATGTTGATAATTTCCCTAAGAGCCCTAGACACACTGTTGTTCAATGTACATCACCACCCTTGTGGTACATGTTAATGCAAATGCGCAACTCTCACCTCAAAGGTGATAAGAAATAGTTTATCCTGGAGTCAAATGTGAGTGACCATGGCCCCGAAATACAGATTAAGTTTACCTAAGTTCCATGTTTCAATGTGATAACTGTTTCATGAAGTTTTTGCAGTAACAAAAAAAGTCATAAATAAAGGCACTTTTTAAATTCATTGGTGGAAACATTAGGTAGATATGGCAAAAGAGAAATCTCAGCTACAGGCCTCAGATACTATCTGATGGCACTCGGTCTTTTGGTTGGTGGAAGCTAGTGGTCTGTTAATACATTCCAGAGGGTTTTTATCTGTTAGTCACCAGATCTTAAGTTAGAAACAAAGGTGGACAAAGAGTAGCTATTTAGGGCGCTAAAGATAGCCCAAGATGAATGGTAATTAGGCTCTGGACGTGCAGCATCCTAAACTCTCCATAATCACTGAAGTTCTAATTGGTTGATCAGCCTTTATAGAATGTTCAGTTTCAAGATGCAGTTTTACTGGGAACCTTTTTTCACATACAGATGTTCTTGGTCAGTTTTTTAAATTGAGGGAAGGAGAAAGAGAGAGAGAGAGAGAGAGAGAGAGAGAGAGAGAGAGAGAGAGAGACTACAAATGTGTATATGAGTGTAGGTACCCACAGAGGCCAGAAGAGGGTGTCAGATCCCTTAGAGTTGGAGTTATAGGAGCTTGTGAGCTGGGAAGTGGGTGCTGGAAACCAAACTCTAAGAGCAGCAAGAGATCTTAACCTCTGAGACATCTCTCTAACCCCAACTTAGTTGGGCTTTATAGACTCCAGGGTCTGAGGCTGCAGTCACTTGGTTTAGGAAGCTGTGATCCAGCCAGTATCCTAGACACTGAAGTGGTGGTTGGGGGAGGTGGGGGGCAAGTCACGCACTGTCCACAAGGATAAATGCTCAGTTCTGCCTCAGAGGGAGTGGGTGTTTCCCAGACCTTTCCTAACACAGGCGGCACATTTGTGCTCAGCACTGTGTCTGTGAATGTACTTCTTAGAACATAATAACCACCATCAAGATTATTGTTCACATTAGGCATTTACATGACACTTAATATTTCCAAAGCATTGTACTTCTGTTTAATTAGTTTTTCCTTGCGACATTCCTGTCTAGTCCATGCTTGATAGCTTGGGAGACTGACAGACTAAAGAGATAAATGGTAAAGATTGATGGAGAAGGGGCACACCCTGTACAATTTCTTAGTTTCTGTTTTCTCTGACCCAGCCAAGATAAGTTACTTCCCTCCCCCAAAGCATCTTATGCAAATCTCCAACCTCCAACCCCACTCTCACCCCTAGGTCCAGGCATCTTCAGGAGTGGGTGTGGAGCTCCAATCTCTTCTCAGGTGTATTTTGGCTCAAGGTCCAAATACCCTTCAGAAAAATAGCTCAAACTCACACCACAGTCACCCTCAGTCTCTTTCCAAACCTTTCTATTAAAGCTCCCTATAAAATCCCAGGGCTGTGATTCCCAAACCAAGGAGTCTCCCAGAGGAAGCTTTTAGCATCTGACAAGCCTAATGGGGCTATTAAATGACAGAGCAGGTCAGGTCAGCAAGTGCTGCCTCCTGAGACACTCAGGACTTCTTTCTTGTCTTGAGACTCTCTGAAGAGTCCCCAGAAGGCCTGGGTGGGTCCCTTTTCTTGCTCTCCCCACTGTCAGGCTTCATTTTCTGCTTCTCTTTTTAAAGGAGAAATTGCGGGAAAGAAAAGCAGCTTCCAAGATGTATGGGCGTGGGGGGGGGCTAGTTAATGTGGATGCTTAACTGTGGGACCCACCACCCAAGGACAAAGGCAGTCTCCTTCTCCCCCTCTGCTGCAGCAAGCCTTCCACCTCTTGCCTCTTTTCCCTCTGCCCAGAAACTCTTTCACCCAGTCCCCTTGTGGTAGAATCAAAAGAAACTCCATTCTATACTGATTCTGGACTGATGGAGGTTCTGGGTGCAGGTGGAGTTCCCTGAATGGGTGGGTAACCTGAGGTCAAGGTCAAATTTTTGGTGAGGCTAGTCCTTGGTCTCCTCCTTCCCTGCTTGCAGGCCAATTATCCTTTTCCCTACCCCATGCCCATCCCCAATTCTGAGGCCTCCAGGTAACAGGTGCTCCCTGCTAGATGCTGACAGACAGAAGACTGCAGGTTTAGGATTGCTCAGCAGAGTTGGTAATTCTAGGTCATGGGAAGTTTGATGTATGAGTACCTCCAGGTCTGCTTTCTGGCACTGAAGGCACTGGTGGGGCAAACAGTGGACTGGGGCTCCCTATAGGCCCCAGTCAAAATACCTTTGTCCAGGAGCCAGTCTGGAAAAGTCTGGGCCCTGGCAATCACCTTGCAAGGAGGAGGCCAGCCCTGAGTTGGGAGTCCACTCAGAGCATTTCTGCACACACATCCATCCCTGAGTTGCCTCCAATCCTAAGATCTAAGCTCAGCCTTGGAACCCCAGATCTTGAAAACCAGAAGACAGAAAGGAAATAGTAATATTAACCAGGAGAGCTGTGGCTTGGGAGCTAAGCTTCTCTGGGTGACAG
Source organism: Nannospalax galili (assembly GCF_000622305.1). Lineage (NCBI taxonomy): Eukaryota > Metazoa > Chordata > Mammalia > Rodentia > Spalacidae > Nannospalax > Nannospalax galili. The sequence goes on from NW_008345224.1 coordinate 587,109, forward strand.
ACTGGGAGGATCCTCTTAGAAGCAGACAGAAGTACAGAAGTGTTAGGATATTTGTCCCTGTGGGGGGTTGGGGACCTCCCTTAACTCACTGTCCAAGCTTATTCCCACCCAGCAGTAGCAGCTGGATCCTGAGGAACAAGGCAGGTCTGAACACAGAGGGACAGAGGAGCCAGGGACCCAACAAAGAGCATAAGTCCTATCAGCTGGCATGAGCCTGCAGGACCTTGGTGCTCCTCAGAGACAACTGGTGCCCCATCTGATACTCCTGAGCTGGGGCACATTCATTTCCTAAAAGCTGTCCTTGGGGTGGGTAATTAATGTCTCTCTCAAGCCTCGGTTTCTAGGTTTCTGCCAGTTGAAAGGGGGAGAGTTTACATACTCTTTGGGCTCCTGTAAAGGTGAAGTATGTTAATCCAGACTGAGCATTCAGAGCTGGACCTGGCCCATAGCAAGCCTAGATCAGATCTCTCTCTCTGTCTGTCTCTGTCCCTCCCTCCCTCCCTCCCTCCCTCCCTCCCCTCTTCCTTGGTCTTCTTCTTAACAGTACCTAAGTGAAATACTAAAATGAGTATCTTGAAAATTGAACTGAGATAAATCAAAATAAAACTAGGGGGAGTAATTCTCAGAAACACCCTCCCTCCCTCCCTTCTTCACTCCCTTCCTCCTTCCCTCTCCCCTTCCTTCCTCCCTTCCCACTTCCCTCTCTCCTCTCTCTCCCTTTTTCCCTCTCCAGTCTCGCTTTCTCTAGATCTATCTCTACCAGGCTAGGGGCCGTCATTTCAGCTCCCTCTGAAGTTGCCAACAACCAAGTCAAATCAAGTTTAACGAAAATCCGCCTGTGGTTCTCGGTCAATCCAGCGGTGGTGTGAGTGCCGCTCCTGGGCTCTGGATGGCTCAGGGCTCTCTAGGAGCTCGCCAAGGCACCCAGGGCTCTGGATGCCTAGGATCAGTCTAGCCAGGGTTTGGTGAGGTGCTTCAGAGAGTCGTGCAGATGGCCACCGAGTGCTAGCCGGCAGCTCCGGAGTCCCTCAGTGGCATCCCCGCAGCTACTCTTCGCCACAGCTCCCAGGACGGCGGACACCCAGCGAGAGGAAAGTTCACCCTCCTCCGGGTCCAATGGGAGGTTTAAAAAAAGGGTCATAAACCAGGAGTAGAGGGCAGAGACCGCCAAACCTGACAGCAGAGCGAAAACTCAGAAAAGGCCGAAGGCCTCTCTGATCCCTCAGCTATCTACTGGTGCTCAGAGGGCCACTGGCGAGAACAAACGACCAGACCGCTAGGTTCTGATCGCCCCATTTCTAACAGTTCCAGATCTGGAAACCCATATGGGTATTGTTTTTCTAGACTCTGGGCCACGGTGGGGGGCGGGATTCAGGAGGAGAGGGGTGCAAGCAGGTGGCCCCAGAATAGTTCTGAAACTCCTAGGTAGAAAGACTTGAAACGTCCCCTCCATCCCTAAAGCAAAGGGATGCAGTTTCTCTGAAGATCTGTGAGGCCTGAGGGCAGGCCCACTGATCTTTAAAACCGGAGCCAGGAGGACAGCCTGGGGCAGCCCAGCCAGGGAGCCCCCAGGGAGGGGTGCACCTGACTGGAGCCCCAGCCACCCCAAGCTTGAGCTCTGGCCCTGTCTGAATTGTCACCGCCCTCGAACTGCTCAAACTTCAAACTCAAAGCTGCTGTTATATGCGATCTTCAAATGGTGCCTCCTTCCCTGAGCCCTGTTTCTATGCTTTGATAATTTCACCGAAAGGTAAGAGAAAGTGGCTTGAGGTTTGACCTGTCCGTCCTACATGGCTCTCCGCATTTGCTTTTTAACTGTCCCCAAGCAGTCTACTGGGGACTTTGGAATCAGGGGACTCTCCTCCCCCAGGGGCCTCTGCCCGTCCTCATCCTCGCTCTCGGGCTAACCTCTACTTCTTCCCGCTTCGGCCCTTCTTAGTTCTCTCTGACACTGACTGCGTTGGGCGAGGGTCCTCTCGTCTAAGCTATCCGGGTGTGCATCCACTGGGTCTCCAGGACACAAATCCATATTGCAAAGAAGTTTCCTCTGATTAAAAATATGTTAGGGGCTAGAGATATGGCTCGGCCATTAAGGACACGGACTGCTCTTGCAAGGACCTGAGTTTGGTTCCCAGCACCCAAGTCCAGCAGCTCATGAGACTCCAGCTCCAGAGGATCCGAAGCCCACTTCTGGCCTCTGCATCAACCACACATACATACACAAAAATACAAATAAACAAAGTAATAATTAAGTTAATGGACCAACAAACATTCTAACCCCATTTGAATGAAATCTTGGGTCAACTGAGAAAATGTTGACCTATAGACTTGAAGCAGTTCTATATTAATATATACAACAGATTAGTCTATAAATAGCATAAAATGTCTAGAGTCTATTAAGGGATAAAAATGGAAAACTAGACCTAGGTACCTAGCACCTTTGGGTTCACTGATTCCAAGTTGGAAGGGGATAAATCCAGTCCAGTTCGTTGCGTTCAGGAATAAGGAAAGTGAGGCCCAGAAAGAACCAGCGTCCCACCAAGGTCTCACAGCTTGGTGCTGGCAGGTGGGAGGAGCAAACGTACTCCCACCTGTCTTTTAAGAATTTTCTGCTAAGGGCCTTTTTCTCTCCATTTTTGATTCTCTTAAGGTTACGAGATCCCCCAAAGCTCGTTTTCCGGAGAATCCTGTCTATCTCCCTTCCGGTATCAAGTGTTAGGAAAAAAACTAACTTCCATCTCTGTGATTCAAACTCCGCTCACCGCCTCTCCGGCGCAGTTTTCCTAAGTGCCGACAGGTGGCGCTTTCCTCACAGGTAAAACGACCAGAAATCCATCCGCGGGCCTCAGACCGACCCTACCCAGCGGCCTAGGGACCTCTGCCAAAAGAAAAGACCGGGAGGGGTGCGGAGGGGATGCTCCAAATGGACGACGGATGGTTTGAAATCAAAGACCCTAGAAACCCAGCTTCTAGTCCTGCAGTGTGGAACCATTGCTAGGTTCGCTTTAAAAGGGGTCCCGCCGGGAAAGGCAAAGCTCTGAGACCCACAGAGGTCACCGCTAGGGTGCGCCATCGCCCCTCAACCAGCAGACACCCACTGTGTCCCGCAGGGTCCGGGGTGGCTTTCTAAGGCCGTTAGCCCTAGGTCCCCACATCTCCTACTTTCCTCCTTTTATATATGGGGGAGAGGGAGAAGGGAAAGAGAATTGTCCTCCAGATAGGTTGCTTAAACTGTTCATTCATTATTGATTTCGCCTCTCATATTTGGCCTGGCGGCTTTGATCGCTGGGAAATCACACTCTGGACTTCTTCGCATAACAGTTTTGGGGCGGGTGTCCTTGGTAGGACGTGCTTGGAATGGCTTGGGTCAGGTTTTCCACCCCATCCCTCTATCAGAAAAGAAGTCACCCTTCTCTTCGACCTCCCTGCTCCACCCCCATTCTCGCCCATTCTGATGAACCCGAAGAGGTAACCTTGGGGGGAGGGGGGCTGACTGGGGACTCTAAGAACAGCGGGTGTCAAGGGGAGGGATTTTGCCTCCCCCCTCACTAGGTCTTCAAGATCGGTTTCATTTCCCCTCGCCACGCACAGGCACACGGGAGAAAGTGATGAACCTTCTTTGGAGGTGAGTTGGGGAACTCAGTTCGCTTAGGCCAGACCGTCATTCCCAGCGCTCTGGGACTTGGGTCCAAGGACAAACCTGGACTCCCCTGCCTCCAAGGCTAGTAGTCCTCTTCAGTGGGACCGGACCTAGGTCCTTCCTTCTCCAAGTCTCAGTTGCCTTCTCTGGACTAGGCCTTTGTTTTGCCCTCATCCTGAGGGAGGTCTCTTTCATCTTGACCTTGGCACGTGTTGCCCAGCCTTCCTCCCTCACAATATCCTCCAGAGTTGCAGAAGTGAGGTTTAGTTAAAGCTCCCCCACCCTGACCCCCGAAAACAAACAAACAAAAAACAACAAATTAACAAAAAACAGTGCTTTAAAGTGGATTTGAGCAGTCTTCTTTCACAGTTCAAAAATAGGCGTGGAGGAGTTGGGGAAGAGAGAAACTTTAGTCCTCTAATAGTCAGTCAGCCTGGGCCAGGGATTTGTGGTCTTTGCAATTCCACAGGCTTACACAGACCTTGATCAGGGAGGACTGCTTCCCACTCCTCAGATCGCACACAGACCCACCCGCAGACACATGGCGATTATCCATACGGACAAGCACAGGCACACATGCACACCAACACCAAGCCGATGGAGACACACACTTCCACCATGAACACAGTGCCCAAGCATGCAGGAATTAGATATAAAAACTACGCAGAATTCTTCCGTGCACACACTCATACACACATACACATATAAACACGTACTCGCGGGGTGACACACATACCTCCCCCCTTTACTGAGCAGATCGACGAGGAAGGTGGCCCTGGAAGGCCTGGGCACTACAGTGACCGCTAGCTCACAGAGATCTGACAGGCTGGAGGAAAGAGATGGGGCGCGGTGGAGGAAATTGAGGGGACGTCGCCCTTTTTTCTTGCAGTACCCCCAAGCTCCCAAGCTCCGGAGACTTCTCTTTCCTGGCCATCTCATCTTCCAGAGGAAACTTCTTCCTTTAGTGTTTCCCAGCCAATGATCAGGGCAGCACGGATCTAGATTAGATCCCGGAGTTTTATTTTGCACCCTGCAGGGGAAGAGGGTCCCAGCCAGACAACCCCCAAGGGTTAAAGGCTGGAGCGTCGGCGAGCGCTCCTGGGGGTCGGTGGTGGGAGGGAGGCGGGAAGGCGCTGGCTCGGAGCCCTGGCGCCGGGAGCGGGTTCTCGGATTTCTTCCGTCTTCTCACCGGTCAGTGGAAGAACAGTCCCAGACAGCCCCCGGCCCCGAAAGAGTCAAAGGAAGGAGGACAGTCCCTTCAAGCAAAAAGAACATAGGTTTTGGATTTTTTTTTTTCTTTTCTCTTGTTGATTTTGTTTACTTATTTTTTGTCTCCGACTTTGGAGAGGGGTCCGGACCATCCTGGGAGCACCAACCGAGCGGCTGAATAGGGGGCAACCCGGAAGCTGCTCTGGCCCCTCCTCACTGACTCCCACCCTCGCACTCTCCGGCGTGGACATACTCTGAGCCAGTCGGTGTACACCCTCGAACCCCGCCAAGCCGGATCCAGGCCGGAGCAGCCACTCGGACAGGTGGGGAGTGGAATGGGCTTCGGGGGCCCTCTTGGCCTGGGAATACTAGCGCCCTAAAACCTTCTAGGGAAGGGAGGTAACTAGAGAAGCAAGAAAACAGAAAGTGAAGAAAAATTCTAGCTTCGATGCTGAATTAACTATAGATATTTTTTCTGGAGAAAGGGAGAGGAATTGAATCCAAATTAAGAGTTTGGGTTCTGGGGTTTGGGTGGGGTTCAGGGTAAGAGGAAAGAAAACGAAATGCCTGATTAAAGCGAAAAAAAATATATAGGAGACTTGTGTGGGGTTGCCTTGATTTTGAGTATCGTTCGCTTTAAAATCACTGAGAGCACGGGCCTGTCTGGCAGTTTAGTTCAACCCCAGAACCGTGTGGGGCTACAGAGGGAGAAATGAAGGCTCTGCTTGCCATAATGCGAGCCAAAGGGCCCTAGCATCTGGACCGCTGAGCCGGACACAACCTGAATGCCGGTCAGAAACCCGCAACCAGCTGGGTTTTGAGTGGTGGCGTTCTCAGCGGGACAGTCTTGCTGCAGGAAGCCAGGGCTCTTCGGAGGCCCTTCGGAATGAATTTAAGGAAAGCACGGAAATCTGTGCACACCCCACCCGGTTCCCTTTCTCACAGTCAAGGGCAGAGAGAGAGAGAGAGAGAGAGAGAGAGAGAGAGAGAGAGAGAGAACAGAGAGAGGGAGAGAGAGAGAGAGAGAGAGAGAGAGAGAGAGAGAGAGAGAGAGAGAGAGAGAGAACAGAGACAGAGAGAGAGCCCGAGAGAGAGACAGAGAGAGACAGAGAGAATGTTTCAGAGCAAAAAGATCTCCACCATTATGGAAACACCAAGGCATGACTGAATTGGGGAGAGAAGAAAATAAATTTAAATATCAAAATATCCTAAGGTGACACTCTTCACCTGCAGCCCTTTTCTCCAGCTTTCTAGGAAGCCAGACATGGATTTACTTCATGAAAAAATGATCACCCTGAACCCTTCCTCACATCCAGGACTCTTATGGAGCCCCTACAAACAAAACTGCCACTCTAATTTCAGTGGTCAACTGAGCGATTTCTTTTCTAAGATTGGGCTCCAGCACTCCCACCCACTCACTGGCTTTTTTACCTTGACTGGCCTCTCCCCAGTTCTCCAGTCCCACTCTGAGCTTCAGACAGAATTCCTGAAGATCCCAAACCAATACCCAAGGAATCCCACAGTACCCACCCAGTCCTCATATTATTATCCCCTCCAAATGAAGACCAAAACCCTGGGCGCTAATTGAATTAGTCTATTGAAAAGACTGTCAGGTACAATCACCAGGCTCGAGGCCTCACATTTCCCAGGGTCTATAGGCTTTGGGGACCTGCAATGTATAGTCTGACCTTCCGGCTCATAATAATACTGCTGCACTTGTAGCAGAAATCTCCTTGCATTCACTCCCAACAAAACCGCTGGTCACCCAGTCCCCGTAGGAAGGCTGTGCGCTATTGTGTTGGGACAACTCATTCATGTCCCGCACCACGAGGCCCCTCTGCCATCTGATCTACACTGGAAATGGGATTACCACCGTGTGCATGCAACACCCTCCTACTACAGGCCAACTGAGCACACTTCAAGTCTCTTCTCTCTCTCTCTCTCTCTCTCTCTCTCTCTCTCTCTCTCTCGCTCTCTCTCCCCTCTCCTCTTTCTCCCTCTCCTACTCCCTCTGTCTTTCTCTCTCTTAAAAAGCATGGAAATGGGAGGGAACCCTCACATTTGTCTCTGCCTAAACAAAATTCAAAATTCTTCAGAAACATGAAGATGACAGATTTCTCTTTCTAAAACAGCACACAGCAAAATTCTCAGCAAACATATTTCTTGCTGCTCATTGGCGGGGCTGACTTGGGTGTACACAGTAATGCACCCATTCAGGGGTCTCCTGCCACACAGACAGTTACACACACAGCACACAAGCAAATGCTTTTATAGACAGCTTTTCTCTGTGTGTGGCTCTCATCTATAAAGGTAAATAGACAAATACAATCAGCTAAAAAGGTGTGTGCTTTTTCCTCACAATATTAGAAAGAGGAAGAAAAATACTGAATTTCTCAGTTTTCACCCTTAGAAAAACTCAGTGTTTCCCTGGTTGATCCCTAAACTTCTCAGACCCCCTCCCCCTCTCCCCAAGCACTTATTCTTCCTCTCTGTTGACCAGGTGTCTTTGGTTCAGTGGAAGCATCTGCCTAGCCTCAAGGAATGGAGGAGGTTTAGGGGTGGAAGAGGGTTTCAGGGCTTGGGTTCTTATCCTGAGTATCACATTCCCCAGCCTGAAGTCTTTGCAAGAGCTGTCCCACACTTTTAGCTTTTGGAACAAAACACTTTTTTTCTTCCTTACCATTTGGGGGGGGTTACATTTCCCCCCTCTGTGTTCACCTGGGTTGGATTTGGAAACGTGACTCAGGACACTCCCTGTATTCCAGAGATGTGGTTCAGTTCATGGTCTTCTGAGGGGCCTCTCACACAGATAAGTACAGAGCTCAGAGCTGCAAAGCAGTGGAAGTAGATGCTGATTTCTGCCAGCTCCAATGCTTTGGTCCTAGAAGCTGGTGGCATTTGGAGAAAGGGACACATTGCCTGACCTGTCTACCATCTTGGCCTGGCGTTCTTTACCAAAGACAGAGAACAGTGTTCTGGAAAGGGCAACCACTCCTGAGTATTCACTAGGAGCACACATCCCTGCTCATACACACCAAGCTCCTTTACACACATACATGAACATATCATTCACTCTGCCCCTGCTGTAGCTCCTCACCCACATAGCAGCCCTGGGCTCAGGGTTCCCTGGACCCCTCACACATACGTCTCAGCCAATATTTGATCACTCCGTCTGCACATATCTCCCGTCATGGCTTTCTGGGACGCCAACATGCTCACATTGAGTTCCCAATAACATGTTCAATTTTAGGGGGAGAGGAGGACCTGGAGCCTGGGTGAGGGTCCAGAATCTAAGGCGGGGAGGGGGTAAGGAGCATCCGCCCCAGGCTGAATGGGGGAGGGTGGAAGCGGAGGGGGGGGGAAACAAGCCAGTGCGCTGCAGAGGAGCGTCACCTAATCCAGTCCAAGCTCGTGGGCCGCGGGTGCATTTATCATCCCATTACTGTAACAAATCCGGGCTCCACTACATGAAAGGTAAAATGAATTACCGACGTTAAGCCGTCAATAAAGTCATTTCTGTAAATGGTGTCTCCAAAGGGCCGCCGCATTATTCAGCTGGCTTTATCAGCTGGCTGGAAATTACGTACAGGAGCCGGGCCGCGCGGCGCACGGGGCCGCTCACTTTGATTAAACGTCTTGCCAGCGCGATGTGACAGAGCTTTTGACCAGGGTTTTATTCACAGGCCTGTGATGAACGCCAAGCTGATCAGGCGGAATGAAGAGTAATTAAAACCTATAAATTATCTTCCGCAGCCCTTCTCACGGCGTCTCCTGCAGGCGAGATAAGGCGTCGAGACCCTATTTACGGTGCTGAAAGGGACCGCGGCGCACAAAAGCTACGCGGCTAAATAGGATATTGATAGTGTCCTAATTAGAATTTAATTAAGTACCTACGCTCGCTTGCGGGATAAAGATTTCAATTTTGCGAACTTAAATATAAATAAAAATCCCACCCCTATTTGTAGGGGAAGGGGTGGGGGCAACTGGAGATTTCGGGGAGCCCCTGGGTGTGAGACAGAATGGAGTCCAGGAGATGGTAGGGTGGGTCTTGGAGTGGCTTCAGAAAGTTGGGGAGACCTGGGTGGGCCTGCCAAGAGCCGTACTCTGGAGGGATTCTCTGCATCGGGCCTCTGCGCATGGCAGCTCTGTTCGGAAACTCGGCCCCGGAAATCTGGAGACCCCAAGCTGACCCAAGATGCAGTCAGTGACAGGAATTCCCGCTTTCCTCCAGTGCCTTAGACAAACTTGAAGATAGTGCGGAGGCTGGGCTTGTTGTGGGTTTAGTTGGTTGTTCCTCCCAAGCTAGCCTCTGTGACTTTTTTTGGAAAATAGAAGGTAGAGATATCATGTCCCAAAGAGATCGTCCCCACATATCTCATTTGGGCCATGGGAAGAGCGCGTCCGCTAGGACCTCCAACAGAACATCTGTGGGGAAGGCCTTGTGGAGAGCTAAGATCCCTTTTCTGGTACTGAAAGCTGAGGCAATCTGCCCCTGTCCCTTTCAAAACAGCTCCCCAGACAACCATGCCGGCGCCCAGCACCACCCGTCACTCTCTAGCCTTGGTTATGGCAAACTTTTGAGGTGCCCCCACCAAGAAAAGGCTCGAAAACGCTCAGCATATTCAGGCGCGGGAGCAGCTGGATGCGCGGCAGTTGCGGAACGCTACAGGAGAATGCGCACAGCTCCATCCTAAGCCGTCTTGGAGTGGCGAGCAACTCCGCAAATTCGGTTACCCTAAAACAGGGGTGACCCGTTGTGCACGTCTTCGGCTGGCAACAAACATTTAAGGCGCAGTGGCTTTATTGGTTTGGTTTTACTTTGCAGCGAAATCTAACCCGGAGGTTTCCCTGAACTTAAAACCCAAACCCAGGCCATTTTCCTTAGCGCATCCCTTCGCCCAGCCCAGGGCATCTCCGGGACAAATCTTCCAGGCTGGAACCCCATCCCTGCAACCAAGGAAGGACCCGGCGGCTGACGTTAGGCTCTTCCGTGACCGCTGGGCACGGCTCGATAGGGTCTGGGCAGCATAGGTACTGAAGATCAGGATAGGAAGGGCAAGGGTGCAGATCTCTCAGAAAGGACGCGGCAGTGCCAGCTAGGTGTAGCGGCCTCTTGGGTTGCAATTTGTGGAAAACAAACTGCGCCCCTGAAAGTATTTCTCATCACAGACTTCTTGATTTTATTTCCTCCCTCAATACATACTTACATACAGAGAGAGAGAGAGAGAGAGAGAGAGAGAGAGAGAGAGAGAGAGAGAATTTCTTGGGCTTTAGGGGTGCTGAACTCAGGTCTCTGACGCCTGTCCCTGTCCCCAGCGAGCAGAAATCCATAATCCTGTATTTCTCCAAGTTGTTTGTGGAGTTCCTTCTCTAATTGCCTACACCCCGAATTCTACCCCTCTGCGATCTCTTCGTCCCCGCTGCAGTCCGGATCTGAAGGGGGGAGGGGCACGGGCAGTGATGGGGGGGCAGGCCGGACGTACTGGGCCGGAGCCTCAGCACCCCCTCTCCACCCGGGGCCGCCGCCCCCGGATTATTTATCCGCAAAGTCCCGCGCGCGCCCATTGGGCCGAGCTCTGAGTGTCAGCGCGAGTCGCGGCTTGCCATTGGTCCCGCACACGTGCGGCCCTGACTCACGTGCTTCCGGTTTGAAGGCAAAAAGTGTGCCTGGGTGATTTTTTTTTTTTTAAGCGAGAGTTTGTGCAAAGATCCGAGCTGTCAGAGATTTCAGGGGGGGAAAAAAAAGGAGCCCGGCGCTGGCGGAGACGAGCTCTCCCTGCAAAAAAAGCAAAGGCGATTAAAGGCACTGCCAGCCTCGCGCTCTGGGCACAGCTGAGCGTGACACTGGGGAAGTCAAAGCCCTCACTACTGCCTAGGAAGATGGCTAGACTTTAAAGACTATTTTTTCCCTTTTAAGAAAAAAATTCTTGGAGCTTTGTGAAAAATTCCCTTTTCCTTCCTTTTTTCTTTTTCTTTTTTTCTTAGAATTTTTTGGGGGCCATGGCTTGCTCCCCTATTTAAAGCCAATCATTGAAATCCGGTTGCAGAAAGAAAAAAACTAGCCAAGTGTCTCCTCTAAATCTGGATGTCTACAAATTAGAGAGGGAGAGAGGGCGAGATCTATTTGCTCAATCAGAGCGAGAGAGAACCAGGCCAGACGCCCGGGCTTTCTTTTTTCCTCCTGCACCCGCCGGGTGCCTTCGCTGAGGCTTCGCCTTGCCTCCTTCCTCTCCGCGCACCCCCACGGGCCCGCTGGCAAAGTGGGGTGGGGAGCGCGGCGCGGGGGGCGGGGGCCGGCGCGGCAGCCGGGGCTGCCGGGCGGCCGAGCATGGAAGAGCAGCAGCCGGAGCTTAGTCAGCGCGACTCGGGCCTC